>NC_092719.1:99540565-99845079 GCF_047496885.1 Scyliorhinus torazame
GCATCCCACAATCCTCCCTATCTCTGCGCATCGCACAATCCTCCCTATCTCTGCGCATCCCACAATCCTCCCTCTGTCTGCACCTCCCTATCTCAGCTCCTCCCACAATCCTCCCTCTCTCAGCTCCTCCCACAATCCTCCCTTTCTCTGCACCTCCCACAATTCTCCCTATCTCTGCTCCTCCCACAACACTCCCTGTCTCTGCGCCTCCCACAATCCTCCCTGTCTGAGCCTCCCACAATCCTCCCTGTCTCTGTGCCTCCCACATCCTCCCTAGCTCTGCTTCTCCCACAATCCTCCCTTTCTCTGCGTCTCCCACAATCCTCCCTATCTCTGCACCTCCCACAATCCTCCCTGTCTCTGTGTCTCCCACAATCATCCCTATCTCTGCACCTCCCACAATCCTTCCTTCTTCCCACAATCCTTCATGTCTCTGCGCCTCCGACAATCCTACCTATCCCTGCGCCTCCCACAATCCTCCCTATCCCTGCATTCCCACAAACCTCCCTATCTCTGCACCTCCTACAAACCTCCCTAACTCTGCGCCTCCCACAATCCTCACTATCTCTGCATTCCCACACTTCTCCCTACCTCTTCATCTCCCACAATCCTGCCCGTCTCTGCGCCTCCCACAATCCTGCCCGTCTCTGCGCCTCCCACAATCCTCCCTGTCTCTGCTCCTCCCACAATCCTCCCTGTCTCTGCTCCTCCCACAATCCTCCCTGTCTCTGCGCCTCCCACAACCCTCCCTGTCTCTGCGCCTCCCACAACCCACCCTGTCTCTGCGCCTCCCACAACCCACCCTGTCTCTGCGCCTCCCACAATCCTCCCTGTCTCTGCGCCTCCCACTATCCTCCCTGTCTCTGCGCCTCCAACAATCCTCCCTATCACTCCGCCTCCCGCAATCCTCCCTGCCTCTGCACCTCCCACAATCCTCCCTGTCTCTGCGCCTCCCACAATCCTCCCTGTCTCTGCGCCTCCCACAACCCTCCCTGTCTCTGCGCCTCCCACAACCCTCCCTGTCTCTGCGCCTCCCACAACCCACCCTGTCTCTGCGCCTCCCACAACCCACCCTGTCTCTGCGCCTCCCACAATCCTCCCTGTCTCTGTGCCTCCCACAATCCTCCCTGTCTCTGTGCCTCCCACGTCCTCCCGAGCTCTGCTTCTCCCACAATCCTCCCTATCTCTGCTTCTCCCACAATCCTCCCTATCTCTGCGTCTCCCACAAGCCTCCCTATCTCTGCACCTCCCACAATCCTCCCTGTCTCTGCGTCTCCCACAATCCACCCTATCACTGCACCTCCCACAATCCTTCCTTCTTCCCACAATCCTTCATGTCTCTGTGCCTCCCACATCCTCCCTATCTCTGCGCCTCCCACAATCCTCACTATCTCTGCATTCCCACACTTCTCCCTATCTCTTCATCTCCCACAATCCTGCCCGTCTCTGCGCCTCCCACAATCCTGCCTGCCTCTGCACCTCCCACAATCCTCCCTGTCTCTGTGCCTCCCACATCCTCCCTAGCTCTGCTTCTCCCACAATCCTCCGTATCTCTGCGTCTCCCATAATCCTCCCTATCTCTGCACCTCCCACAATCCTCCCTGTCTCTGTGTCTCCCACAATCTTCCCTTTCACTGCACCTCCCACAATCCTCCCTTTCACTGCACCTCCCACAATCCTTCCTGCCTCTCACAATCCTTCATGTCTCTGTGCCTCCCACAAACCTCCCTATCTCTGCGTCTCTCACAATCCTCCCTATCTCTGCATTCCCACAAACCTCTCTATCTCTGCCTCCCACAATCCTTCTTATCTCTGCGCCTCCCACAATTCTCCCTATCTCTGCGCCTCCCACAATCCTCCCGGACCCTGCACCTCCCACAATCCTCCCAATCCCTGCACCTCCCACAATCCTCCCAATCTATGCGTCTCACACAATCCTCCCTATCTCTGCATTCCCACAATTCTCCCTATCTCTGCACCTCCTACAAACCTCCCTAACTCTGCGCCTCCCACAATCCTCACTATCTCTGCATTCCCACACTTCTCCCTATCTCTTCATCTCCCACAATCCTGCCCGTCTCTGCGCCTCCCACAATCCTGCCTGCCTCTGCACCTCCCACAATCCTCCCTGTCTCTGTGCCTCCCACATCCTCCCTAGCTCTGCTTCTCCCACAATCCTCCCTATCTCTGCCCCTCCCACAATCCTCTGTCTCTGCGCCTCCCACAATCCTGCCTGTCTCTGCGCCTCCCACAATCCTCCCTGTCTCTGATCCTCCCACAATCCTCCCTATCTCTGCGCCTTCGCAGTCCTCCCTATCTCTGCGCCTTCCACAATCCTCCCTATCTCTGCTCCTCCCACAATCCTCCCTGTCTCTGCTCCTCCCACAATCCTCCCTGTCTCTGCTCCTCCCACAATCCTCCCTGTCTCTGCGCCTGAGCAATCCTCCCTATCTCAGCACCGCGAACAAGCCTCCCTGCCTCTACGTCTCCCACAATCCTCCCCATCTCTGCGCCACCCACAATCCTCCTTATGTCTGGACCTCCCACAATCCACCCTATCTCTGCGCCTCCCACAATCCTCCCTCTGTCTGCACCTCCCACAATCCACCCTATCTCTGCACCTCCGACAATCCTCCCTATCTCTGCGCCTCCCACAATCCTCCCTATCCCTGCATTCCCACAAACCTCCCTATCTCTGCACCTCCTACAAACCTCCCTAACTCTGCGCCTCCCACAATCCTCACTATCTCTGCATTCCCACACTTCTCCCTATCTCTTCATCTCCCACAATCCTGCCCGTCTCTGCGCCTCCCACAATCCTCCCTGTCTCTGCTCCTCCCACAATCCTCCCCGTCTCTGCGCCTCCCACAATCCTCCCTGTCTCTGCACCTCCCACAATCCTCCCTCTCTCTACACCTCCCACAATCCTCCCTACCTCTGCATTCCCACAAACCTCTCGATCTCTGCGCCTCCCACAATCCTCCCTATCTCTGCGTCTCCCACAATCCTCCCTATCTCTGCGCCTCCCACAATCCTCCCTATCTCTGCGCCTCCCACAATCCTCCCTATCTCTGCGCCTCCCACAATCCTCCCTATCTCTGCGCCTCCCACAATGCTCCCTATCTCTGCACGTCCAACAATCCTCCATATCTCTGCGCCTCCCACAATCCTCCCTATCTCTGCGCCTCCCACAATGCTCCCTATCTCTGCGCCTCCCACAATGCTCCCTATCTCTGCACGTCCAACAATCCTCCCTATCTCTGCGCCGCCCACAATCCTTCATGTCTCTGTGCCTCCCACAATCCCCACTGTCTCTGCGTCTTTCACAATCCTCTCTCTGTCAGCACCTCCCACAATCCACACTATCTCTGTGCCTCCCACAATCCTCCCTCTGTCTGCACCTCCCACAATCCTCCCTATCTCTGCACCTCCCACAATCGTCCCTATCTCTGCATGTCCCACAATCCTCCCTATCTCTGCGCCTCCCACAATCCTCCCTATTCTGGACCTCCCACAATCCTCCCGATCTCTGCATTGCCATAATTCTCCATATCTCTGCACCTCCGTATCTCTGCATTCCCATAATCCTCCCTTTCTCTGCACCTCCCACAATCCTCCCTGTCTCTGCGCCTCCCACAATCCTGCCCATCTCTGCTCCTCCCTGTCTCTGCGTCTCCCACAATCCTCCCTATCTCTGCGTCTCCCACAATCCTCCGTCTTTGCGTCTCCCACAATCCTCCCTATCACTGCACCTCCCACAATCCTTCCTTCTTCCCACAATCCTCCATGTCTCTGTGCCTCCCACAATCCTCCCTATCTCTGAATTCCCACAAACCTCTATCTCTGCGCAACCCACAATCCTCCCTGTCTCTGCACCTCCCACAATCCTCCCTGTCTCTGCGCCTCCCACAATCCTTCTTGTCTCTGTGCCTCCCACATCCTCCCTATCATTGCATCTCCCACATCCTCCCTATCTCTGCATCTCCCACAATCCCCCCATCTCTGCACCTCCCACAATCCTCCCTGTCTCTGCGTCTCCCACAATCCTTCATGTCTCTGCGTCTCCCACAATCCTCCCTAACTCTGCGCCTCCCACAATCCTCACTATCTCTGCATTCCCACACTTCTCCCTATCTCTTCATCTCCCACAATCCTGCCCGTCTCTGCGCCTCCCACAATCCTCCCTGTCTCTACTATCCCCACAATCCTCCCTGTCTCTGCTCCTCCCACAATCCTCCCCGTCTCTGCGCCTCCCACAATCCTCCCTGTCTCTGTGCCCCCCACAATCCTCCCTGTCTCTGCATCTCCCACAATCCTCCCTAGCTCTGCGCCTCCCACAATCCGTCTTGTCTCTGTGCCTCCCACATCCTCCCTATCTCTGCATCTCCCACAATCCCCCCATCTCTGCATTGCCACAATTCTCCCTATCTCTGCACCTCCGTATCTCTGCATTCCCATAATCCTCCCTTTCTCTGCACCTCCCACAATCCTCCCTGTCTCTGCGCCTCCCACAATCCTGCCCATCTCTGCTCCTCCCTGTCTCTGCGCCTCCCACAATCCTCCCTGTCTCTGTGCCTGCCACATCCTCCCTAGCTCTGCGTCTCCCACATCCTCCCTAGCTCTGCGTCTCGCACAATCCTCCCTATCTCTGCGTCTCCCACAATCCTCCCTGTCTCTGCGTCTCCCACAATCCTCCCTATCATTGCACCTCCCACAATCCTCCCTATCATTGCACCTCCCACAATCCTTATTTCTTCCCACAATCCTTCATGTCTCTGTGCCTCCCACATCCTCCCTATCTCTGCATCTCCCACATCCTCCCTATCTCTGCATCTCCCACATCCTCCCTATCTCTGCATCTCCCACAACCCCCCATCTCTGCACCTCCCACAATCCTCCCTGTCTCTGCGTCTCCCACAATCCTCCCTATCACTGCACCTCCCACAATCCCTCCAGCCTCCCACAATCCTTCATGTCTCTGCGCCTCCGACAATCCTCCCTATCTCTGTGTCTCCCACAATCCTCCCTATCCCTGCATTCCCACAAACCTCCCTATCTCTGCACCTCCTACAAACCTCCCTAACTCTGCGCCTCGCACAATCCTCACTATCTCTGCATTCCCACACTTCTCCCTATCTCTTCATCTCCCAGAATCCTGCCCGTCTCTGCGCCTCCCACAATCCTGCCCGTCTCTGCGCCTCCCAAAATCCTCCCTGTCTCTGCTCCTCCCACAATCCTCCCTGTCTCTGCGCCTCCCACAATCCTCCCTGTCTCTGCATCTCCCACAATCCTCCCTAGCTCTGCGCCTCCCACAATCCTCCCTGTCTCTGCACCTCCCACAATCCTCCCTGTCTCTGCAACTCCCACAATCCTCCCTATCTCTGTGCCTCCCACAATCCGTCTTGTCTCTGTGCCTCCCACATCCTCCCTATCTCTGCACCTCCCACAATCCTCTCTGTCTCTGCGTCTCCCACAATCCTGCCCGTCTCTGCGCCTCCCACAATCCTGCCCGTCTCTGCGCCTCCCAAAATCCTCCCTGTCTCTGCTCCTCCCACCATCCTCCCTGTCTCTGCGCCTCCCACAATCCTCCCTGTCTCTGCATCTCCCACAATCCTCCCTAGCTCTGCGCCTCCCAGAATCCTCCCTGTCTCTGCACCTCCCACAATCCTCCCTGTCTCTGCACCTCCCACAATCCTCCCTGTCTTTGCAACTCACACAATCCTCCCTATCTCAGTGCCTCCCACAATCCGTCTTGTCTCTGTGCCTCCCACATCCTCCCTATCTCTGCACCTCCCACAATCCTCCCTGTCTCTGCGTCTCCCACAATCCTGCCCGTCTCTGCGCCTCCCACAATCCTGCCCGTCTCTGCGCCTCCCACAATCCTCCCTAACTCTGCGCCTCCCACAATCCTCACTATCTCTGCATTCCCACACTTCTCCCTATCTCTTCATCTCCCACAATCCTGCCCGTCTCTGCGCCTCCCACAATCCTGCCCGTCTCTGCGCCTCCCACAATCCTGCCCGTCTCTGCGCCTCCCACAATCCTCCCTGTCTCTACTCCTCCCACAATCCTCCCTGTCTCTGCGCCTCCCACAATCCTCCCTGTCTGTGCCTCCCACAATCCTCCCTGTCTCTGCATCTCCCACAATCCTCCCTAGCTCTGCGCCTCCCACAATCCTCCCTATCTCTGTGCCTCCCACATCCTCCCTATCTCTGTGCCTCCCACAATCCCCCCATCTCTGCATTGCCACAATTCTCCCTATCTCTGCACCTCCGTATCTCTGCATTCCCATAATCCTCCCTTTCTCGGCACCTCCCACAATCCTCCCTGTCTCTGCGCCTCCCACAATCCTGCCCATCTCTGCTCCTCCCTGTCTCTGCGCCTCCCACAATCCTCCCTGTCTCTGCGTCTCCCACATCCTCCCTAGCTCTGCGTCTCGCACAATCCTCCCTATCTCTGCGTCTCCCACAATCTTCCCTGTCTCTGCGTCTCCCACAATCCTCCCTATCATTGCACCTCCCACAATCCTCCCGATCATTGCACCTCCCACAATCCTCCCGATCATTGCACCTCCCACAATCCTTATTTCTTCCCACAATCCTTCATGTCTCTGTGTCTCCCACATCCTCCATATCTCTGCATCTCCCACATCCTCCCTATCTCTGCATCTCCCACATCCTCCCTATCTCTGCATCTCCCACATCCTCCCTATCTCTGCATCTCCCACAACCCCCCATCTCTGCACCTCCCACAATTCTCCCTATCTCTGCACCTCCCACAATCCTCCCTATCTCTGCATTCCCACAATCCTTCCTATCTCATCATTCCCACAATCCTCCCTCTCTCTGCCCCTCCCACAATCCTCTGTCTCTGCGCCTCCCACAATCCTGCCTGTCTCTGCGCCTCCCACAATCCTCCCTGTCTCTGAACCTCCCACAATCCTCCCTATCTCTGCGCCTTCGCAGTCCTCCCTATCTGTGCGCCTTCCACAATCCTCCCTATCTCTGCTCCTCCCACAATCCTCCCTGTCTCTGCTCCTCCCACAATCCTCCCTGTCTCTGCGCCTGAGCAATCCTCCCTATCTCAGCACCGCCAACAAGCCTCCCTGCCTCTACGTCTCCCACAATCCTCCCCATCTCTGTGCCACCCACAATCCTCCTTCTGTCTGGACCTCCCACAATCCACCCTATCTCTGTGCCTCCCACAATCCTGCCTCTGTCTGCACCTCCCACAAGCCACCCTATCTCTGCACCTCCCACAATCCTCCCTATCTCTGCACCTCCCACAATCCTCCCTATCTCTGCGCCTCCCACAATCCTCCCTATCGCTGCGCCTCCCACAATCCTCCCCATCTCTGCGCATCCCACAATCCTCCCTATCTCTGCGCATCGCACAATCCTCCCTATCTCTGCGCATCCCACAATCCTCCCTATCTCTGCGCATCCCACAATCCTCCCTCTGTCTGCACCTCCCTATCTCAGCTCCTCCCACAATCCTCCCTCTCTCAGCTCCTCCCACAATCCTCCCTTTCTCTGCACCTCCCACAATTCTCCCTATCTCTGCTCCTCCCACATCCTCCCTATCTCTGCACCTCCCACAATCCTCCCTGTCTCTGCGTCTCCCACAATCCTGCCCGTCTCTGCGCCTCCCACAATCCTGCCCGTCTCTGCGCCTCCCACAATCCTCCCTAACTCTGCGCCTCCCACAATCCTCACTATCTCTGCATTCCCACACTTCTCCCTATCTCTTCATCTCCCACAATCCTGCCCGTCTCTGCGCCTCCCACAATCCTGCCCGTCTCTGCGCCTCCCACAATCCTGCCCGTCTCTGCGCCTCCCACAATCCTCCCTGTCTCTACTCCTCCCACAATCTTCCCTGTCTCTGCGCCTCCCACAATCCTCCCTGTCTGTGCCTCCCACAATCCTCCCTGTCTCTGCATGTCCCACAATCCTCCCTAGCTCTGCGCCTCCCACAATCCTCCCCATCTCTGTGCCTCCCACATCCTCCCTATCTCTGTGCCTCCCACAATCCCCCCATCTCTGCATTGCCACAATTCTCCCTATCTCTGCACCTCCGTATCTCTGCATTCCCATAATCCTCCCTTTCTCGGCACCTCCCACAATCCTCCCTGTCTCTGCGCCTCCCACAATCCTGCCCATCTCTGCTCCTCCCTGTCTCTGCGCCTCCCACAATCCTCCCTGTCTCTGCGTCTCCCACATCCTCCCTAGCTCTGCGTCTCGCACAATCCTCCCTATCTCTGCGTCTCCCACAATCTTCCCTGTCTCTGCGTCTCCCACAATCCTCCCTATCATTGCACCTCCCACAATCCTCCCGATCATTGCACCTCCCACAATCCTCCCGATCATTGCACCTCCCACAATCCTTATTTCTTCCCACAATCCTTCATGTCTCTGTGCCTCCCACATCCTCCATATCTCTGCATCTCCCACATCCTCCCTATCTCTGCATCTCCCACATCCTCCCTATCTCTGCATCTCCCACATCCTCCCTATCTCTGCATCTCCCACAACCCCCCATCTCTGCACCTCCCACAATTCTCCCTATCTCTGCACCTCCCACAATCCTCCCTATCTCTGCATTCCCACAATCCTTCCTATCTCATCATTCCCACAATCCTCCCTCTCTCTGCCCCTCCCACAATCCTCTGTCTCTGCGCCTCCCACAATCCTGCCTGTCTCTGCGCCTCCCACAATCCTCCCTGTCTCTGATCCTCCCACAATCCTCCCTATCTCTGCGCCTTCGCAGTCCTCCCTATCTGTGCGCCTTCCACAATCCTCCCTATCTCTGCTCCTCCCACAATCCTCCCTGTCTCTGCTCCTCCCACAATCCTCCCTGTCTCTGCGCCTGAGCAATCCTCCCTATCTCAGCACCGCCAACAAGCCTCCCTGCCTCTACGTCTCCCACAATCCTCCCCATCTCTGTGCCACCCACAATCCTCCTTCTGTCTGGACCTCCCACAATCCACCCTATCTCTGCGCCTCCCACAATCCTGCCTCTGTCTGCACCTCCCACAAGCCACCCTATCTCTGCACCTCCCACAATCCTCCCTATCTCTGCACCTCCCACAATCCTCCCTATCTCTGCGCCTCCCACAATCCTCCCTATCGCTGCGCCTCCCACAATCCTCCCTATCTCTGCGCATCCCACAATCCTCCCTATCTCTGCGCATCGCACAATCCTCCCTATCTCTGCGCATCCCACAATCCTCCCTATCTCTGCGCATCCCACAATCCTCCCTCTGTCTGCACCTCCCTATCTCAGCTCCTCCCACAATCCTCCCTCTCTCAGCTCCTCCCACAATCCTCCCTTTCTCTGCACCTCCCACAATTCTCCCTATCTCTGCTCCTCCCACAACCCTCCCTGTCTCTGCGCCTCCCACAATCCTCCCTGTCTCTGAGCCTCCCACAATCCTCCCTGTCTCTGCGCCTCCCACAATCCTCCCTATCACTGCACCTCCCACAATCCTTCCTTCTTCCCACAATCCTTCATGTCTCTGCGCCTCCGACAATCCTCCCTGTCTCTGCGTCTCCCACAATCCTCCCTATCACTGCACCTCCCACAATCCTTCCTTCTTCCCACAATCCTTCATGTCTCTGCGCCTCCGACAATCCTACCGATCCCTGCGCCTCCCACAATCCTCACTATCTCTGCATTCCCACACTTCTCTCTACCTCTTCATCTCCACACTTCTCCCTACCTCTTCATCTCCCACAATCCTGCCCGTCTCTGCGCCTCCCACTATCCTCCCTGTCTCTGCGCCTCCCACTATCCTCCCTGTCTCTGCGCCTCCAACAATCCTCCCTATCACTCCGCCTCCCGCAATCCTCCCTGCCTCTGCACCTCCCACAATCCTCCCTGTCTCTGCGCCTCCCACAATCCTCCCTGTCTCTGCGCCTCCCACAACCCTCCCTGTCTCTGCGCCTCCCACAACCCTCCCTGTCTCTGCACCTCCCACAACCCTCCCTGTCTCTGCGCCTCCCACAACCCTCCCTGTCTCTGCGCCTCCCACAACCCTCCCTGTCTCTGCGCCTCCCACAATCCTCCCTGTCACTGTGCCTCCCACGTCCTCCCGAGCTCTGCTTCTCCCACAATCCTCCCTATCTCTGCGTCTCCCACAAGCCTCCCTATTTCTGCACCTCCCACAATCCTCCCTGTCTCTGCGCCTCCCACAATCCACCCTATCACTGCACCTCCCACAATCCTTCCTTCTTCCCACAATCCTTCATGTCTCTGTGCCTCCCACATCCTCCCTGTCTCTGCGTCTCCCACAGTCCTGCTTATCTCCGCGCCTCCCACAATCCTCCCTATCTCTGCACCTCCCACAATCCTCCCTATCTGAATTCCCACAAACCTCTCTATCTCTGCGCAACCCACAATCCTCACAATCTCTGCGCCTCCCACAATCCTCCGTCACTGCACCTCCCACAATCCTCCCTGTCTCTGCACCTCCCACAATCCTCCCTGTCTCTGCACCTCCCACAATCCTCCCTGTCTCTGCAACTCCCACAATCCTCCCTGTCTCTGCAACTCCCACAATCCTCCCTATCTCTGCGCCTCCCACAATCCTTCTTGTCTCTGTGCCTCCCACATCCTCCCTATCTCTGCATCTCCCACATCCTCCCTATCTCTGCATCTCCCACAATCCCCCCTATCTCTGCACCTCCCACAATCCTCCCTGTCTCTGTGTCTCCCACAATCCTCCATATCACTGCACCTCCCACAATCCTCCCTGTCTCTGTGCCTCCCACATCCTCCCTAGCTCTGCTTCTCCCACAATCCTCCGTATCTCTGCGTCTCCCACAATCCTCCCTATCTCTGCGCATCCCACAATCCTCCCTATCTCTGCGCATCGCACAATCCTCCCTATCTCTGCGCATCCCAAAATCCTCCCTGTCTGCACCTCCCTATCTCAGCTCCTCCCACAATCCTCCCTCTCTCAGCTCCTCCCACAATCCTCCCTTGCTCTGCACCTCCCACAATTCTCCCTATCTCTGCTCCTCCCACAACCCTCCCTGTCTCTGCGCCTCCCACAATCCTCCCTGTCTCTGCGCCTCCCACAATCCTCCCTATCACCGCACCTCCCACAATCCTTCCTTCTTCCCACAATCCTTCATGTCTCTGCGCCTCCGACAATCCTCCCTATCTCTGCGCCTCCCACAATCCTCCCTATCCCTGCATTCCTACAAACCTCCCTAACTCTGCGCCTCCCACAATCCTCACTATCTCTGCATTCCCACACTTCTCCCTACCTCTTCATCTCCCACACTTCTCCCTACCTCTTCATCTCCCACAATCCTGCCCATCTCTGCGCCTCCCACAATCCTGCCCGTCTCTGCGCCTCCCACAATCCTCCCTGTCTCTGCTCCTCCCACAATCCTCCCTGTCTCTGCTCCTCCCACAATCCTCCCTGTCTCTGCGCCTCCCACAATCCTCCCTGTCTCAGCGCCTCCCACAACCCTCCCTGTCTCTGCGCCTCCCACAACCCTCCCTGTCTCTGTGCCTCCCACAACCCTCCCTGTCTCTGCGCCTCCCACAATCCTCCCTGTCTCTGTGCCCCCCACAATCCTCCCTGTCTCTGTGCCCCCCACATCCTCCCTAGCTCTGCTTCTCCCACAATCCTCCCTATCTCTGCGTCTCCCACAATCCTCCCTATCTCTGCACCTCCCACAATCCTCCGTGTCTCTGCGCCTCCCACAACCCTCCGTGTCTCTGTGCCTCCCACAATCCTCCCTGTCTCTGTGACTCCCACATCCTCCCTAGCTCTGCTTCTCCCACAATCCTCCCTATCTCTGCGTCTCCCACAATCCTCCCTATCTCTGCACCTCCCACAATCCTTCCTGCCTCCCACAATCCTTCATGTCTCTGCACCTCCGACAATCCTCCCTATCTCTGCGCCTCCCACAATCCTCACTATCTCTGCATTCCCACACTTCTCCCTATCTCTTCATCTCCCACAATCCTGCCCGTCTCTGCGCCTCCCACAATCCTGCCTGCCTCTGCACCTCCCACAATCCTCCCTGTCTCTGTGCCTCCCACATCCTCCCTAGCTCTGCTTCTCCCACAATCCTCCGTATCTCTGCGTCTCCCACAATCCTCCCTATCTCTGCGCATCCCACAATCCTCCCTGTCTCTGTGTCTCCCACAATCCTCCCTATCTCTGCACCTCCCACAATCCTCCCTGTCTCTGTGTCTCCCACAATCTTCCCTTTCACTGCACCTCCCACAATCCTTCCTGCCTCTCACAATCCTTCATGTCTCTGTGCCTCCCACAAACCTCCCTATCTCTGCGTCTCTCACAATCCTCCCTATCTCTGCATTCCCACAAACCTCTCTATCTCTGCCTCCCACAATCCTTCTTATCTCTGCGCCTCCCACAATTCTCCCTATCTCTGCGCCTCCCACAATCCTCCCGGACCCTGCACCTCCCACAATCCTCCCAATCCCTGCACCTCCCACAATCCTCCCAATCTATGCGTCTCACACAATCCTCCCTATCTCTGCATTCCCACAATTCTCCCTATCTCTGCACCTCCTACAAACCTCCCTAACTCTGCGCCTCCCACAATCCTCACTATCTCTGCATTCCCACACTTCTCCCTATCTCTTCATCTCCCACAATCCTGCCCGTCTCTGCGCCTCCCACAATCCTGCCTGCCTCTGCACCTCCCACAATCCTGCCTGCCTCTGTGCCTCCCACATCCTCCCTAGCTCTGCTTCTCCCACAATCCTCCCTATCTCTGCCCCTCCCACAATCCTCTGTCTCTGCGCCTCCCACAATCCTGCCTGTCCCTGCGCCTCCCACAATCCTCCCTGTCTCTGATCCTCCCACAATCCTCCCTATCTCTGCGCCTTCGCAGTCCTCCCTATCTCTGCGCCTTCCACAATCCTCCCTATCTCTGCTCCTCCCACAATCCTCCCTGTCTCTGCTCCTCCCACAATCCTCCCTGTCTCTGCTCCTCCCACAATCCTCCCTGTCTCTGCGCCTGAGCAATCCTCCCTATCTCAGCACCGCGAACAAGCCTCCCTGCCTCTACGTCTCCCACAATCCTCCCCATCTCTGCGCCACCCACAATCCTCCTTATGTCTGGACCTCCCACAATCCACCCTATCTCTGCGCCTCCCACAATCCTCCCTCTGTCTGCACCTCCCACAATCCACCCTATCTCTGCACCTCCGACAATCCTCCCTATCTCTGCGCCTCCCACAATCCTCCCTATCCCTGCATTCCCACAAACCTCCCTATCTCTGCACCTCCTACAAACCTCCCTAACTCTGCGCCTCCCACAATCCTCACTATCTCTGCATTCCCACACTTCTCCCTATCTCTTCATCTCCCACAATCCTGCCCGTCTCTGCGCCTCCCACAATCCTCCCTGTCTCTGCTCCTCCCACAATCCTCCCCGTCTCTGCGCCTCCCACAATCCTCCCTGTCTCTGCTCCTCCCACAATCCTCCCTCTCTCTACACCTCCCACAATCCTCCCTACCTCTGCATTCCCACAAACCTCTCGATCTCTGCGCCTCCCACAATCCTCCCTATCTCTGCGTCTCCCACAATCCTCCCTATCTCTGCGCCTCCCACAATCCTCCCTATCTCTGCGCCTCCCACAATCCTCCCTATCTCTGCGCCTCCCACAATCCTCCCTATCTCTGCGCCTCCCACAATCCTCCCTAACTCTGCGCCTCCCACAATGCTCCCTATCTCTGCACGTCCAACAATCCTCCATATCTCTGCGCCTCCCACAATCCTCCCTATCTCTGCGCCTCCCACAATGCTCCCTATCTCTGCGCCTCCCACAATGCTCCCTATCTCTGCACGTCCAACAATCCTCCCTATCTCTGCGCCGCCCACAATCCTTCATGTCTCTGTGCCTCCCACAATCCCCACTGTCTCTGCGTCTTTCACAATCCTCTCTCTGTCAGCACCTCCCACAATCCACACTATCTCTGTGCCTCCCACAATCCTCCCTCTGTCTGCACCTCCCACAATCCTCCCTATCTCTGCACCTCCCACAATCGTCCCTATCTCTGCATGTCCCACAATCCTCCCTATCTCTGCGCCTCCCACAATCCTCCCTATTCTGGACCTCCCACAATCCTCCCGATCTCTGCATTGCCATAATTCTCCATATCTCTGCACCTCCGTATCTCTGCATTCCCATAATCCTCCCTTTCTCTGCACCTCCCACAATCCTCCCTGTCTCTGCGCCTCCCACAATCCTGCCCATCTCTGCTCCTCCCTGTCTCTGCGTCTCCCACAATCCTCCCTATCTCTGCGTCTCCCACAATCCTCCGTCTTTGCGTCTCCCACAATCCTCCCTTTCACTGCACCTCCCACAATCCTTCCTTCTTCCCACAATCCTCCATGTCTCTGTGCCTCCCACAATCCTCCCTATCTCTGAATTCCCACAAACCTCTATCTCTGCGCAACCCACAATCCTCCCTGTCTCTGCACCTCCCACAATCCTCCCTGTCTCTGCGCCTCCCACAATCCTTCTTGTCTCTGTGCCTCCCACATCCTCCCTATCATTGCATCTCCCACATCCTCCCTATCTCTGCATCTCCCACAATCCCCCCATCTCTGCACCTCCCACAATCCTCCCTGTCTCTGCGTCTCCCACAATCCTTCATGTCTCTGCGTCTCCCACAATCCTCCCTGTCTCTACTACCCCCACAATCCTCCCTGTCTCTGCTCCTCCCACAATCCTCCCCGTCTCTGCGCCTCCCACAATCCTCCCTGTCTCTGTGCCCCCCACAATCCTCCCTGTCTCTGCATCTCCCACAATCCTCCCTAGCTCTGCGCCTCCCACAATCCGTCTTGTCTCTGTGCCTCCCACATCCTCCCTATCTCTGCATCTCCCACAATCCCCCCATCTCTGCATTGCCACAATTCTCCCTATCTCTGCACCTCCGTATCTCTGCATTCCCATAATCCTCCCTTTCTCGGCACCTCCCACAATCCTCCCTGTCTCTGCGCCTCCCACAATCCTCCCTGTCTCTGCGCCTCCCACAATCCTGCCCATCTCTGCTCCTCCCTGTCTCTGCGCCTCCCACAATCCTCCCTGTCTCTGTGCCTGCCACAATCCTCCCTGTCTCTGCGTCTCCCACAATCCTCCCTATCATTGCACCTCCCACAATCCTCCCTATCATTGCACCTCCCACAATCCTTATTTCTTCCCACAATCCTTCATGTCTCTGTGCCTCCCACATCCTCCCTATCTCTGCATCTCCCACATCCTCCCTATCTCTGCATCTCCCACATCCTCCCTATCTCTGCATCTCCCACAACCCCCCATCTCTGCACCTCCCACAATCCTCCCTGTCTCTGCGTCTCCCACAATCCTCCCTATCACTGCACCTCCCACAATCCCTCCAGCCTCCCACAATCCTTCATGTCTCTGCGCCTCCGACAATCCTCCCTATCTCTGTGTCTCCCACAATCCTCCCTATCCCTGCATTCCCACAAACCTCCCTATCTCTGCACCTCCTACAAACCTCCCTAACTCTGCGCCTCGCACAATCCTCACTATCTCTGCATTCCCACACTTCTCCCTATCTCTTCATCTCCCAGAATCCTGCCCGTCTCTGCGCCTCCCACAATCCTGCCCGTCTCTGCGCCTCCCAAAATCCTCCCTGTCTCTGCGCCTCCCACAATCCTCCCTGTCTCTGCGCCTCCCACAATCCTCCCTGTCTCTGCATCTCCCACAATCCTCCCTAGCTCTGCGCCTCCCACAATCCTCCCCGTCTCTGCACATCCCACAATCCTCCCTGTCTTTGCAACTCCCACAATCCTCCCTATCTCTGTGCCTCCCACAATCCGTCTTGTCTCTGTGCCTCCCACATCCTCCCTATCTCTGCACCTCCCACAATCCTCTCTGTCTCTGCGTCTCCCACAATCCTGCCCGTCTCTGCGCCTCCCACAATCCTGCCCGTCTCTGCGCCTCCCAAAATCCTCCCTGTCTCTGCTCCTCCCACCATCCTCCCTGTCTCTGCGCCTCCCACAATCCTCCCTGTCTCTGCATCTCCCACAATCCTCCCTAGCTCTGCGCCTCCCAGAATCCTCCCTGTCTCTGCACCTCCCACAATCCTCCCTGTCTCTGCACCTCCCACAATCCTCCCTGTCTTTGCAACTCACACAATCCTCCCTATCTCAGTGCCTCCCACAATCCGTCTTGTCTCTGTGCCTCCCACATCCTCCCTATCTCTGCACCTCCCACAATCCTCCCTGTCTCTGCGCCTCCCACAATCCTGCCCGTCTCTGCGCCTCCCACAATCCTCCCTGTCTCTGCTCCTCCCACAATCCTCCCTGTCTCTGCGCCTCCCACAATCCTGCCCGTCTCTGCGCCTCCCACAATCCTCCCTGTCTCTGCTCCTCCCACATTCCTCCCTGTCTCTGCTCCTCCCACAATCCTCCCCGTCTCTGCGCCTCCCACAATCCTCCCTGTCTCTGCGCCTCCCACAATCCTCCCTGTCTCTGCATCTCCCACAATCCTCCCTAGCTCTGCACCTCCCACAATCCTTCCTGCCTCTCACAATCCTTCATGTCTCTGTGCCTCCCACAATCCTCCCTAACTCTGCGTCTCTCACAATCCTCCCTATCTCTGCCTCCCACAATCCTCCCTATCTCTGCCTCCCACAATCCTCCCTATCTTTGCATTCCCACAAACCTCTCTATCTCTGCGTCTCCCACAATCCTTCTTATCTCTGCGCCTCCCACAATTCTCCCTATCTCTGCGCCACCCACAATCCTCCCTAACCCTGCACCTCCCACAATCCTCCCAATCCCTGCACCTCCCCACAATCCTCCCAATCTATGCGTCTCACACAATCCTCCCGATCTCTGCATTCCCACAATTCTCCCTATCTCTGCACCTCCCACAATCCTCCCTATCTCTGCATTCCCACAATCCTTCCTATCTCATCATTCCCACAATCCTCCCTCTCTCTGCCCCTCCCACAATCCTCTGTCTCTGCGCCTCCCACAATCCTGCCTGTCTCTGCGCCTCCCACAATCCTCCCTGTCTCTGATCCTCCCACAATCCTCCCTATCTCTGCGCCTTCGCAGTCCTCCCTATCTGTGCGCCTTCCACAATCCTCCCTATCTCTGCTCCTCCCACAATCCTCCCTGTCACTGCTCCTCCCACAATCCTCCCTGTCTCTGCGCCTGAGCAATCCTCCCTATCTCAGCACCGCCAACAAGCCTCCCTGCCTCTACGTCTCCCACAATCTTCCCCATCTCTGTGCCACCCACAATCCTCCTTCTGTCTGGACCTCCCACAATCCACCCTATCTCTGCGCCTCCCACAATCCTCCCTCTGTCTGCACCTCCCACAAGCCACCCTATCTCTGCACCTCCCACAATCCTCCCTGTCTCTGCGTCTCCCACAATCCTCCCTATCATTGCACCTCCCACAATCCTCCCTATCATTGCACCTCCCACAATCCTTATTTCTTCCCACAATCCTTCATGTCTCTGTGCCTCCCACATCCTCCCTATCTCTGCATCTCCCACATCATCCCTATCTCTGCATCTCCCACATCCTCCCTATCTCTGCATCTCCCACAACCCCCCATCTCTGCACCTCCCACAATCCTCCCTGTCTCTGCGTCTCCCACAATCCTCCCTATCACTGCACCTCCCACAATCCTTCATGTCTCTGCGCCTCCGACAATCCTCCCTATCTCTGCGCCTCCCACAATCCTCCCTATCCCTGCATTCCCACAAACCTCCCTATCTCTGCACCTCCTGCAAACCTCCCTAACTCTGCGCCTCCCACAATCCTCACTATCTCTGCATTCCCACACTTCTCCCTATCTGTTCATCTCCCAGAATCCTGCCCGTCTCTGCGCCTCCCACAATCCTGCCCGTCTCTGCGCCTCCCAAAATCCTCCCTGTCTCTGCTCCTCCCACAATCCTCCCTGTCTCTGCGCCTCCCACAATCCTCCCTGTCTCTGCATCTCCCACAATCCTCCCTAGCTCTGCGCCTCCCACAATCCTCCCTGTCTCTGCACCTCCCACAATCCTCCCTATCTCTGTGCCTCCCACAATCCGTCTTGTCTCTGTGCCTCCCACATCCTCCCTATCTCTGCACCTCCCACAATCCTCCCTGTCTCTGCGTCTCCCACAATCCTGCCCGTCTCTGCGCCTCCCACAATCCTGCCCGTCTCTGCGCCTCCCAAAATCCTCCCTGTCTCTGCTCCTCCCACAATCCTCCGTTTCTGCGCCTCCCACAATCCTCCCTGTCTCTGCATCTCCCACAATCCTCCCTGTCTCTGCCCCTCCCACAATCCTCTGTCTCTGCGCCTCCCACAATCCTGCCTGTCTCTGCGCCTCCCACAATCCTCCCTGTCTCTGATCCTCCCACAATCCTCCCTATCTCTGCGCCTTCGCAGTCCTCCCTATCTCTGCGCCTTCCACAATCCTCCCTATCTCTGCTCCTCCCACAATCCTCCCTGTCTCTGCTCCTCCCACAATCCTCCCTGTCTCTGCTCCTCCCACAATCCTCCCTGTCTCTGCGCCTGAGCAATCCTCCCTATCTCAGCACCGCGAACAAGCCTCCCTGCCTCTACGTCTCCCACAATCCTCCCCATCTCTGCGCCACCCACAATCCTCCTTCTGTCTGGACCTCCCACAATCCACCCTATCTCTGCGCCTCCCACAATCCTCCCTCTGTCTGCACCTCCCACAATCCACCCTATCTCTGCACCTCCGACAATCCTCCCTATCTCTGCGCCTCCCACAATCCTCCCTATCCCTGCATTCCCACAAACCTCCCTATCTCTGCACCTCCTACAAACCTCCCTAACTCTGCGCCTCCCACAATCCTCACTATCTCTGCATTCCCACACTTCTCCCTATCTCTTCATCTCCCACAATCCTGCCCGTCTCTGCGCCTCCCACAATCCTCCCTGTCTCTGCTCCTCCCACAATCCTCCCCGTCTCTGCGCCTCCCACAATCCTCCCTGTCTCTGCTCCTCCCACAATCCTCCCTCTCTCTACACCTTCCACAATCCTCCCTACCTCTGCATTCCCACAAACCTCTCGATCTCTGCGCCTCCCACAATCCTCCCTATCTCTGCGTCTCCCACAATCCTCCCTATCTCTGCGCCTCCCACAATCCTCCCTATCTCTGCGCCTCCCACAATCCTCCCTATCTCTGCGCCTCCCACAATCCTCCCTATCTCTGCGCCTCCCACAATCCTCCCTATCTCTGCGCCTCCCACAATCCTCCCTAACTCTGCGCCTCCCACAATGCTCCCTATCTCTGCACGTCCAACAATCCTCCATATCTCTGCCCCTCCCACAATCCTCCCTATCTCTGCGCCTCCCACAATGCTCCCTATCTCTGCACGTCCAACAATCCTCCCTATCTCTGCGCCGCCCACAATCCTTCATGTCTCTGTGCCTCCCACAATCCCCACTGTCTCTGTGCCTCCCACAATCCTCCCTCTGTCTGCACCTCCCACAATCCTCCCTATCTCTGCACCTCCCACAATCGTCCCTATCTCTGCATGTCCCACAATCCTCCCTATCTCTGCGCCTCCCACAATCCTCCCTATTCTGGACCTCCCACAATCCTCCCGATCTCTGCATTGCCATAATTCTCCATATCTCTGCACCTCCGTATCTCTGCATTCCCATAATCCTCCCTTTCTCTGCACCTCCCACAATCCTCCCTGTCTCTGCGCCTCCCACAATCCTGCCCATCTCTGCTCCTCCCTGTCTCTGCGTCTCCCACAATCCTCCCTATCTCTGCGTCTCCCACAATCCTCCGTCTTTGCGTCTCCCACAATCCTCCCTATCACTGCACCTCCCACAATCCTTCCTTCTTCCCACAATCCTCCATGTCTCTGTGCCTCCCACAATCCTCCCTATCTCTGAATTCCCACAAACCTCTATCTCTGCGCAACCCACAATCCTCCCTGTCTCTGCACCTCCCACAATCCTCCCTGTCTCTGCGCCTCCCACAATCCTTCTTGTCTCTGTGCCTCCCACATCCTCCCTATCATTGCATCTCCCACATCCTCCCTATCTCTGCATCTCCCACAATCCCCCCATCTCTGCACCTCCCACAATCCTCCCTGTCTCTGCGTCTCCCACAATCCTTCATGTCTCTGCGTCTCCCACAATCCTCCCTAACTCTGCGCCTCCCACAATCCTCACTATCTCTGCATTCCCACACTTCTCCCTATCTCTTCATCTCCCACAATCCTGCCCGTCTCTGCGCCTCCCACAATCCTGCCCGTCTCTGCGCCTCCCACAATCCTCCCTGTCTCTACTACCCCCACAATCCTCCCTGTCTCTGCTCCTCCCACAATCCTCCCCGTCTCTGCGCCTCCCACAATCCTCCCTGTCTCTGTGCCCCCCACAATCCTCCCTGTCTCTGCATCTCCCACAATCCTCCCTAGCTCTGCGCCTCCCACAATCCGTCTTGTCTCTGTGCCTCCCACATCCTCCCTATCTCTGCATCTCCCACAATCCCCCCATCTCTGCATTGCCACAATTCTCCCTATCTCTGCACCTCCGTATCTCTGCATTCCCATAATCCTCCCTTTCTCTGCACCTCCCACAATCCTCCCTGTCTCTGCGCCTCCCACAATCCTGCCCATCTCTGCTCCTCCCTGTCTCTGTGCCTCCCACAATCCCCACTGTCTCTGTGCCTCCCACAATCCTCCCTCTGTCTGCACCTCCCACAATCCTCCCTATCTCTGCACCTCCCACAATCGTCCCTATCTCTGCATGTCCCACAATCCTCCCTATCTCTGCGCCTCCCACAATCCTCCCTATTCTGGACCTCCCACAATCCTCCCGATCTCTGCATTGCCATAATTCTCCATATCTCTGCACCTCCGTATCTCTGCATTCCCATAATCCTCCCTTTCTCTGCACCTCCCACAATCCTCCCTGTCTCTGCGCCTCCCACAATCCTGCCCATCTCTGCTCCTCCCTGTCTCTGCGTCTCCCACAATCCTCCCTATCTCTGCGTCTCCCACAATCCTCCGTCTTTGCGTCTCCCACAATCCTCCCTATCACTGCACCTCCCACAATCCTTCCTTCTTCCCACAATCCTCCATGTCTCTGTGCCTCCCACAATCCTCCCTATCTCTGAATTCCCACAAACCTCTATCTCTGCGCAACCCACAATCCTCCCTGTCTCTGCACCTCCCACAATCCTCCCTGTCTCTGCGCCTCCCACAATCCTTCTTGTCTCTGTGCCTCCCACATCCTCCCTATCATTGCATCTCCCACATCCTCCCTATCTCTGCATCTCCCACAATCCCCCCATCTCTGCACCTCCCACAATCCTCCCTGTCTCTGCGTCTCCCACAATCCTTCATGTCTCTGCGTCTCCCACAATCCTCCCTAACTCTGCGCCTCCCACAATCCTCACTATCTCTGCATTCCCACACTTCTCCCTATCTCTTCATCTCCCACAATCCTGCCCGTCTCTGCGCCTCCCACAATCCTGCCCGTCTCTGCGCCTCCCACAATCCTCCCTGTCTCTACTACCCCCACAATCCTCCCTGTCTCTGCTCCTCCCACAATCCTCCCCGTCTCTGCGCCTCCCACAATCCTCCCTGTCTCTGTGCCCCCCACAATCCTCCCTGTCTCTGCATCTCCCACAATCCTCCCTAGCTCTGCGCCTCCCACAATCCGTCTTGTCTCTGTGCCTCCCACATCCTCCCTATCTCTGCATCTCCCACAATCCCCCCATCTCTGCATTGCCACAATTCTCCCTATCTCTGCACCTCCGTATCTCTGCATTCCCATAATCCTCCCTTTCTCTGCACCTCCCACAATCCTCCCTGTCTCTACTACCCCCACAATCCTCCCTGTCTCTGCTCCTCCCACAATCCTCCCCGTCTCTGCGCCTCCCACAATCCTCCCTGTCTCTGTGCCCCCCACAATCCTCCCTGTCTCTGCATCTCCCACAATCCTCCCTAGCTCTGCGCCTCCCACAATCCGTCTTGTCTCTGTGCCTCCCACATCCTCCCTATCTCTGCATCTCCCACAATCCCCCCATCTCTGCATTGCCACAATTCTCCCTATCTCTGCACCTCCGTATCTCTGCATTCCCATAATCCTCCCTTTCTCTGCACCTCCCACAATCCTCCCTGTCTCTGCGCCTCCCACAATCCTGCCCATCTCTGCTCCTCCCTGTCTCTGCGCCTCCCACAATCCTCCCTGTCTCTGTGCCTGCCACATCCTCCCTAGCTCTGCGTCTCCCACATCCTCCCTATCTCTGCGTCTCCCACAATCCTCCCTGTCTCTGCGTCTCCCACAATCCTCCCTATCATTGCACCTCCCACAATCCTCCCTATCATTGCACCTCCCACAATCCTTATTTCTTCCCACAATCCTTCATGTCTCTGTGCCTCCCACATCCTCCCTATCTCTGCATCTCCCACATCCTCCCTATCTCTGCATCTCCCACATCCTCCCTATCTCTGCATCTCCCACAACCCCCCATCTCTGCACCTCCCACAATCCTCCCTGTCTCTGCATCTCCCACAATCCTCCCTATCACTGCACCTCCCACAATCCCTCCAGCCTCCCACAATCCTTCATGTCTCTGCGCCTCCGACAATCCTCCCTATCTCTGCGTCTCCCACAATCCTCCCTATCCCTGCATTCCCACAAACCTCCCTATCTCTGCACCTCCTACAAACCTCCCTAACTCTGCGCCTCGCACAATCCTCACTATCTCTGCATTTCCACACTTCTCCCTATCTCTTCATCTCCCAGAATCCTGCCCGTCTCTGCGCCTCCCAAAATCCTCCCTGTCTCTGCTCCTCCCACAATCCTCCCTGTCTCTGCGCCTCCCACAATCCTCCCTGTCTCTGCATCTCCCACAATCCTCCCTAGCTCTGCGCCTCCCACAATCCTCCCTGTCTCTGCACCTCCCACAATCCTCCCTGTCTTTGCAACTCCCACAATCCTCCCTATCTGTGCCTCCCACATCCTCCCTATCTCTGCACCTCCCACAATCCTCTCTGTCTCTGCGTCTCCCACAATCCTGCCCGTCTCTGCGCCTCCCACAATCCTGCCCGTCTCTGCGCCTCCCAAAATCCTCCCTGTCTCTGCTCCTCCCACCATCCTCCCTGTCTCTGCGCCTCCCACAATCCTCCCTGTCTCTGCATCTCCCACAATCCTCCCTAGCTCTGCGCCTCCCAGAATCCTCCCTGTCTCTGCACCTCCCACAATCCTCCCTGTCTCTGCACCTCCCACAATCCTCCCTGTCTTTGCAACTCACACAATCCTCCCTATCTCAGTGCCTCCCACAATCCGTCTTGTCTCTGTGCCTCCCACATCCTCCCTATCTCTGCACCTCCCACAATCCTCCCTGTCTCTGCGTCTCCCACAATCCTGCCCGTCTCTGCGCCTCCCACAATCCTGCCCGTCTCTGCGCCTCCCACAATCCTCCCTGTCTCTGCTCCTCCCACAATCCTCCCTGTCTCTGCGCCTCCCACAATCCTGCCCGTCTCTGCGCCTCCCACAATCCTCCCTGTCTCTGCTCCTCCCACATTCCTCCCTGTCTCTGCTCCTCCCACAATCCTCCCCGTCTCTGCGCCTCCCACAATCCTCCCTGTCTCTGCGCCTCCCACAATCCTCCCTGTCTCTGCATCTCCCACAATCCTCCCTAGCTCTGCACCTCCCACAATCCTTCCTGCCTCTCACAATCCTTCATGTCTCTGTGCCTCCCACAATCCTCCCTAACTCTGCGTCTCTCACAATCCTCCCTATCTCTGCCTCCCACAATCCTCCCTATCTCTGCCTCCCACAATCCTCCCTATCTTTGCATTCCCACAAACCTCTCTATCTCTGCGTCTCCCACAATCCTTCTTATCTCTGCGCCTCCCACAATTCTCCCTATCTCTGCGCCACCCACAATCCTCCCTAACCCTGCACCTCCCACAATCCTCCCAATCCCTGCACCTCCCCACAATCCTCCCAATCTATGCGTCTCACACAATCCTCCCGATCTCTGCATTCCCACAATTCTCCCTATCTCTGCACCTCCCACAATCCTCCCTATCTCTGCATTCCCACAATCCTTCCTATCTCATCATTCCCACAATCCTCCCTCTCTCTGCCCCTCCCACAATCCTCTGTCTCTGCGCCTCCCACAATCCTGCCTGTCTCTGCGCCTCCCACAATCCTCCCTGTCTCTGATCCTCCCACAATCCTCCCTATCTCTGCGCCTTCGCAGTCCTCCCTATCTGTGCGCCTTCCACAATCCTCCCTATCTCTGCTCCTCCCACAATCCTCCCTGTCACTGCTCCTCCCACAATCCTCCCTGTCTCTGCGCCTGAGCAATCCTCCCTATCTCAGCACCGCCAACAAGCCTCCCTGCCTCTACGTCTCCCACAATCTTCCCCATCTCTGTGCCACCCACAATCCTCCTTCTGTCTGGACCTCCCACAATCCACCCTATCTCTGCGCCTCCCACAATCCTCCCTCTGTCTGCACCTCCCACAAGCCACCCTATCTCTGCACCTCCCACAATCCTCCCTGTCTCTGCGTCTCCCACAATCCTCCCTATCATTGCACCTCCCACAATCCTCCCTATCATTGCACCTCCCACAATCCTTATTTCTTCCCACAATCCTTCATGTCTCTGTGCCTCCCACATCCTCCCTATCTCTGCATCTCCCACATCCTCCCTATCTCTGCATCTCCCACATCCTCCCTATCTCTGCATCTCCCACAACCCCCCATCTCTGCACCTCCCACAATCCTCCCTGTCTCTGCGTCTCCCACAATCCTCCCTATCACTGCACCTCCCACAATCTTTCATGTCTCTGCGCCTCCGACAATCCTCCCTATCTCTGCGCCTCCCACAATCCTCCCTATCCCTGCATTCCCACAAACCTCCCTATCTCTGCACCTCCTACAAACCTCCCTAACTCTGCGCCTCCCACAATCCTCACTATCTCTGCATTCCCACACTTCTCCCTATCTCTTCATCTCCCAGAATCCTGCCCGTCTCTGCGCCTCCCACAATCCTGCCCGTCTCTGCGCCTCCCAAAATCCTCCCTGTCTCTGCTCCTCCCACAATCCTCCCTGTCTCTGCGCCTCCCACAATCCTCCCTGTCTCTGCATCTCCCACAATCCTCCCTAGCTCTGCGCCTCCCACAATCCTCCCTGTCTCTGCACCTCCCACAATCCTCCCTATCTCTGTGCCTCCCACAATCCGTCTTGTCTCTGTGCCTCCCACATCCTCCCTATCTCTGCACCTCCCACAATCCTCCCTGTCTCTGCGTCTCCCACAATCCTGCCCGTCTCTGCGCCTCCCACAATCCTGCCCGTCTCTGCGCCTCCCAAAATCCTCCCTGTCTCTGCTCCTCCCACAATCCTCCCTGTTTCTGCGCCTCCCACAATCCTCCCTGTCTCTGCATCTCCCACAATCCTCCCTAGCTCTGCGCCTCCCACCATCCTCCCTGTCTCTGCACCTCCCACAATCCTCCCTGTCTTTGCAACTCACACAATCCTCCCTATCTCTGTGCCTCCCACAATCCGTCTTGTCTCTGTGCCTCCCACATCCTCCCTATCTCTGCAGCTCCCACAATCCTCCCTGTCTCTGCATCTCCCACAATCCTGCCCGTCCCTGCGCCTCCCACAATCCTGCCCGTCTCTGCGCCTCCCACAATCCTCCCTGTCTCTGCGCCTCCCACAATCCTCCCTGTCTCTGCTCCTCCCACAATCCTCCCCGTCTCTGCTCCTCGCACAATCCTCCCTGTCTCTGCGCCTCCCACAATCCTCCCTGTCTCTGCATCTCCCACAATCCTCCCTAGCTCTGCACCTCCCACAATCCTTCCTGCCTCTCTCAATCCTTCATGTCTCTGTGCCTCCCATAATCCTCCCTAACTCTGCGTCTCTCACAATCCTCCCTATCTCTGCCTCCCACAATCCTCCCTATCTCTGCCTCCCACAAACCTCTCTATCTCTGCATTCCCACAAACCTCTCTATCTCTGCGTCTCCCACAATCCTTCTTATCTCTGCGCCTCCCACAATTCTCCCTATCTCTGCGCCACCCACAATCCTCCCTAACCCTGCACCTCCCACAATCCTCCCAATCCCTGCACCTCCCCACAATCCTCCCAATCTATGCGTCTCACACAATCCTCCCGATCTCTGCATTCCCACAATTCTCCCTATCTCTGCACCTCCCACAATCCTCCCTATCTCTGCATTCCCACAATCCTCCATATCTCTGCATTCCCACAATCCTTCCTATCTCATCATTCCCACAATCCTCCCTCTCTCTGCCCCTCCCACAATCCTCTGTCTCTGCGCCTCCCACAATCCTGCCTGTCTCTGCGCCTCCCACAATCATCCCTGTCTCTGATCCTCCCACACTCCTCCCTATCTCTGCGCCTTCGCAGTCCTCCCTATCTGTGCGCCTTCCACAATCCTCCCTATCTCTGCTCCTCCCACAATCCTCCCTGTCTCTGCTCCTCCCACAATCCTCCCTGTCTCTGCGCCTGAGCAATCCTCCCTATCTCAGCACCGCCAACAAGCCTCCCTGCCTCTACGTCTCCCACAATCCTCCCCATCTCTGTGCCACCCACAATCCTCCTTCTGTCTGGACCTCCCACAATCCACCCTATCTCTGCGCCTCCCACAATCCTCCCTCTGTCTGCACCTCCCACAAGCCACCCTATCTCTGCACCTCCCACAATCCTCCCTATCTCTGCACCTCCCACAATCCTCCCTATCTCTGCGCCTCCCACAATCCTCCCTATCGCTGCGCCTCCCACAATCCTCCCTATCGCTGCGCCTCCCACAATCCTCCCTATCTCTGCGCATCCCACAATGCTCCCTATCTCTGCGCATCCCACAATCCTCCCTATCTCTGCGCATCGCACAATCCTCCCTATCTCTGCGCATCCCACAATCCTCCCTCTGTCTGCACCTCCCTATCTCAGCTCCTCCCACAATCCTCCCTCTCTCAGCTCCTCCCACAATTCTCCCTATCTCTGCTCCTCCCACAATTCTCCCTATCTCTGCTCCTCCCACAACCCTCCCTGTCTCTGCGCCTCCCACAATCCTCCCTATCTCTGCACCACCCACAATCCTCCCTGTCTCTGCGTCTCCCAAAATCCTCCCTATCACTGCACCTCCCACAATCCTTCCTTCTTCCCACAATCCTTCATGTCTCTGCACCTCCGACAATCCTACCTATCCCTGCGCCTCCCACAATCCTCCATATCCCTGCATTCCCACAAACCTCCCTATCTCTGCACCTCCTACAAACCTCCCTAACTCTGCGCGTCCCACAATCCTCACTATCTCTGCATTCCCACACTTCTCCCTACCTCTTCATCTCCACACTTCTCCATACCTCTTCATCTCCCACAATCCTGCCCGTCTCTGCTCCTCCCACAATCCTCCCCGTCTCTGCGCCTCCCACAATCCTCCCTATCGCTGCGCCTCCCACAATCCTCCCTATCTCTGCGCATCCCACAATCCTCCCTATCTCTGCGCATCCCACAATCCTCCCTATCTCTGCGCATCGCACAATCCTCCCTATCTCTGCGCATCCCACAATCCTCCCTCTGTCTGCACCTCCCTATCTCAGCTCCTCCCACAATCCTCCCTCTCTCAGCTCCTCCCACAATCCTCCCTTTCTCTGCACCTCCCACAATTCTCCCTATCTCTGCTCCTCCCACAACACTCCCTGTCTCTGCGCCTCCCACAATCCTCCCTGTCTCTGAGCCTCCCACAATCCTCCCTGTCTCTGTGCCTCCCACATCCTCCCTAGCTCTGCTTCTCCCACAATCCTCCCTTTCTCTGCGTCTCCCACAATCCTCCCTATCTCTGCACCTCCCACAATCCTCCCTGTCTCTGTGTCTCCCACAATCATCCCTATCTCTGCACCTCCCACAATCCTTCCTTCTTCCCACAATCCTTCATGTCTCTGCGCCTCCGACAATCCTACCTATCCCTGCGCCTCCCACAATCCTCCCTATCCCTGCATTCCCACAAACCTCCCTATCTCTGCACCTCCTACAAACCTCCCTAACTCTGCGCCTCCCACAATCCTCACTATCTCTGCATTCCCACACTTCTCCCTACCTCTTCATCTCCCACAATCCTGCCCGTCTCTGCGCCTCCCACAATCCTGCCCGTCTCTGCGCCTCCCACAATCCTCCCTGTCTCTGCTCCTCCCACAATCCTCCCTGTCTCTGCTCCTCCCACAATCCTCCCTGTCTCTGCGCCTCCCACAACCCTCCCTGTCTCTGCGCCTCCCACAACCCACCCTGTCTCTGCGCCTCCCACAACCCACCCTGTCTCTGCGCCTCCCACAATCCTCCCTGTCTCTGCGCCTCCCACTATCCTCCCTGTCTCTGCGCCTCCAACAATCCTCCCTATCACTCCGCCTCCCGCAATCCTCCCTGCCTCTGCACCTCCCACAATCCTCCCTGTCTCTGCGCCTCCCACAATCCTCCCTGTCTCTGCGCCTCCCACAACCCTCCCTGTCTCTGCGCCTCCCACAACCCTCCCTGTCTCTGCGCCTCCCACAACCCACCCTGTCTCTGCGCCTCCCACAACCCACCCTGTCTCTGCGCCTCCCACAATCCTCCCTGTCTCTGTGCCTCCCACAATCCTCCCTGTCTCTGTGCCTCCCACGTCCTCCCGAGCTCTGCTTCTCCCACAATCCTCCCTATCTCTGCTTCTCCCACAATCCTCCCTATCTCTGCGTCTCCCACAAGCCTCCCTATCTCTGCACCTCCCACAATCCTCCCTGTCTCTGCGTCTCCCACAATCCACCCTATCACTGCACCTCCCACAATCCTTCCTTCTTCCCACAATCCTTCATGTCTCTGTGCCTCCCACATCCTCCCTGTCTCTGCGTCTCCCACAGTCCTGCTTATCTCCGCGCCTCCCACAATCCTCCCTATCTCTGCACCTCCCACAATCCTCCCTATCTCTGAATTCCCACAAACCTCTCTATCTCTGCGCAACCCACAATCCTCACAATCTCTGCGCCTCCCACAATCCTCCGTCACTGCACCTCCCACAATCCTCCCTGTCTCTGCACCTCCCACAATCCTCCCTGTCTCTGCACCTCCCACATCCTCCCTATCTCTGCATCTCCCACAATCCCCCTATCTCTGCACCTCCCACAATCCTCCCTGTCTCTGTGTCTCCCACAATCCCCCCTATCTCTGCACCTCCCACAATCCTCCCTGTCTCTGTGTCTCCCACAATCCTCCCTGTCTCTGCGTCTCCCACAATCCTCCCTATCACTGCACCTCCCACAATCCTTCCTGCCTCCCACAATCCTTCATGTCTCTGCTCCTCCGACAATCCTCCCTATCTCTGCGCCTCCCACAATCCTCCCTATCCCTGCATTCCCACAAACCTCCCTATCTCTGCACCTCCTACAAACCTCCCTAACTCTGCGCCTCCCACATCCTCCCTGTCTCTGCGCCTCCCACAATCCTCCCTGTTTCTGTGCCTCCCACATCCTCCCTTTCTCTGCGTCTCCCACAATCCTCCCTATCTCTGCACCTCCCACAATCCTCCCTGTCTCTGTGTCTCCCACAATCATCCCTATCTCTGCACCTCCCACAATCCTTCCTTCTTCCCACAATCCTTCATGTCTCTGCGCCTCCGACAATCCTACCTATCCCTGCGCCTCCCACAATCCTCCCTATCCCTGCATTCCCACAAACCTCCCTATCTCTGCACCTCCTACAAACCTCCCTAACTCTGCGCCTCCCACAATCCTCACTATCTCTGCATTCCCACACTTCTCCCTACCTCTTCATCTCGCACAATCCTGCCCGTCTCTGCGCCTCCCACAATCCTGCCCGTCTCTGCGCCTCCCACAATCCTCCCTGTCTCTGCTCCTCCCACAATCCTCCCTGTCTCTGCTCCTCCCACAATCCTCCCTGTCTCTGCGCCTCCCACAACCCTCCCTGTCTCTGCGCCTCCCACAACCCACCCTGTCTCTGCGCCTCCCACAACCCACCCTGTCTCTGCGCCTCCCACAACCCACCCTGTCTCTGCGCCTCCCACTATCCTCCCTGTCTCTGCGCCTCCAACAATCCTCCCTATCACTCCGCCTCCCGCAATCCTCCCTGCCTCTGCACCTCCCACAATCCTCCCTGTCTCTGCGCCTCCCACAATCCTCCCTGTCTCTGCGCCTCCCACAACCCTCCCTGTCTCTGCGCCTCCCACAACCCTCCCTGTCTCTGCGCCTCCCACAACCCTCCCTGTCTCTGCGCCTCCCACAACCCTCCCTGTCTCTGCGCCTCCCACAACCCACCCTGTCTCTGCGCCTCCCACAACCCACCCTGTCTCGCTTCTCCCACAATCCTCCCTATCTCTGCGTCTCCCACAAGCCTCCCTATCTCTGCACCTCCCACAATCCTCCCTGTCTCTGCGTCTCCCACAATCCACCCTATCACTGCACCTCCCACAATCCTTCCTTCTTCCCACAATCCTTCATGTCTCTGTGCCTCCCACATCCTCCCTGTCTCTGCGTCTCCCACAGTCCTGCTTATCTCCGCGCCTCCCACAATCCTCCCTATCTCTGCACCTCCTACAATCCTCCCTATCTCTGAATTCCCACAAACCTCTCTATCTCTGCGCAACCCACAATCCTCACAATCTCTGCGCCTCCCACAATCCTCCGTCACTGCACCTCCCACAATCCTCCCTGTCTCTGCACCTCCCACAATCCTCCCTGTCTCTGCACCTCCCACATCCTCCCTATCTCTGCATCTCCCACAATCCCCCCTATCTCTGCACCTCCCACAATCCTCCCTGTCTCTGTGTCTCCCACAATCCCCCCTATCTCTGCACCTCCCACAATCCTCCCTGTCTCTGTGTCTCCCACAATCCTCCCTGTCTCTGCGTCTCCCACAATCCTCCCTATCACTGCACCTCCCACAATCCTTCCTGCCTCCCACAATCCTTCATGTCTCTGCTCCTCCGACAATCCTCCCTATCTCTGCGCCTCCCACAATCCTCCCTATCCCTGCATTCCCACAAACCTCCCTATCTCTGCACCTCCTACAAACCTCCCTAACTCTGCGCCTCCCACATCCTCCCTGTCTCTGCGCCTCCCACAATCCTCCCTGTCTCTGTGCCTCCCACATCCTCCCTAGCTCTGCTTCTCCCACAATCCTCCCCAGCTCTGCGTCTCCCACAATCCTCCCTATCTCTGCACCTCCCACAATCCTCCCTATCTCTGCACCTCCCACAAACCTTCCTGCCTCCCACAATCCTTCATGTCTCTGCGCCTCCGACAATCCTCCCTATCTCTGCGCCTCCCACAATCCTCCCTATCCCTGCATTCCCACAAACCTCCCTATCTCTGCACCTCCTACAAACCTCCCTAACTCTGCGCCTCCCACAATCCTCCGTATCTCTGCGTCTCCCACAATCCTCCCTATCTCTGCACCTCCCACAATCCTCCCTGTCTCTGTGCCTCCCACAATCCTCCCTGTCTCTGTGCCTCCCACAATCCTCCCTGTCTCTGTGCCTCCCACAATCCTCCCTTGCTCTGCTTCTCCCACAATCCTCCGTATCTCTGCGTCTCCCACAATCCTCCCTATCTCTGCACCTCCCACAATCCTCCCTGTCTCTGTCTCCCACAATCCTCCCTTTCACTGCACCTCCCACAATCCTCCCTGTCTCTGTGCCTCCCACATCCTCCCTAGCTCTGCTTCTCCCACAATCCTCCGTATCTCTGCGTCTCCCACAATCCTCCCTATCTCTGCGCATCCCACAATCCTCCCTATCTCTGCGCATCGCACAATCCTCCCTATCTCTGCGCATCCCAAAGTCCTCCCTCTGTCTGCACCTCCCTATCACAGCTCCTCCCACAATCCTCCCTCTCTCAGCTCCTCCCACAATCCTTCCTTTCTCTGCACCTCCCACAATTCTCCCTATCTCTGCTCCTCCCACAACCCTCCCTGTCTCTGCGCCTCCCACAATCCTCCCTGTCTGTGAGCCTCCCACAATCCTCCCTGTCTCTGTGCCTCCCACATCCTCCCTAGCTCTGCTTCTCCCACAATCCTCCCTTTCTCTGCGTCTCCCACAATCCTCCCTATCCCTGCATTCCCACAAACCTCCCTATCTCTGCACCTCCTACAAACCTCCCTAACTCTGCGCCTCCCACAATCCTCACTATCTCTGCATTCCCACACTTCTCCCTGTCTCTGCGCCTCCCACAACCCACCCTGTCTCTGCGCCTCCCACAACCCACCCTGTCTCTGCGCCTCCCACAACCCACCCTGTCTCTGCGCCTCCCACAATCCTCCCTGTCTCTGTGCCTCCCACGTCCTCCCGAGCTCTGCTTCTCCCACAATCCTCCCTATCTCTGCTTCTCCCACAATCCTCCCTATCTCTGCGTCTCCCACAAGCCTCCCTATCTCTGCACCTCCCACAATCCTCCCTGTCTCTGCGTCTCCCACAATCCACCCTATCACTGCACCTCCCACAATCCTTCCTTCTTCCCACAATCCTTCATGTCTCTGTGCCTCCCACATCCTCCCTGTCTCTGCGTCTCCCACAGTCCTGCTTATCTCCGCGCCTCCCACAATCCTCCCTATCTCTGCACCTCCCACAATCCTCCCTATCTCTGAATTCCCACAAACCTCTCTATCTCTGCGCAACCCACAATCCTCACAATCTCTGCGCCTCCCACAATCCTCCGTCACTGCACCTCCCACAATCCTCCCTGTCTCTGCACCTCCCACAATCCTCCCTGTCTCTGCACCTCCCACATCCTCCCTATCTCTGCATCTCCCACAATCCCCCCTATCTCTGCACCGCCCACAATCCTCCCTGTCTCTGTGTCTCCCACAATCCTCCCTATCACTGCACCTCCCACAATCCTTCCTGCCTCCCACAATCCTTCATGTCTCTGCTCCTCCGACAATCCTCCCTATCTCTGCGCCTCCCACAATCCTCCCTATCCCTGCATTCCCACAAACCTCCCTATCTCTGCACCTCCTACAAACCTCCCTAACTCTGCGCCTCCCACATCCTCCCTGTCTCTGCGCCTCCCACAATCCTCCCTGTCTCTGTGCCTCCCACATCCTCCCTAGCTCTGCTTCTCCCACAATCCTCCCCAGCTCTGCGTCTCCCACAATCCTCCCTATCTCTGCACCTCCCACAATCCTTCCTGCCTCCCACAATCCTTCATGTCTCTGCGCCTCCGACAATCCTCCCTATCTCTGCGCCTCCCACAATCCTCCCTATCCCTGCATTCCCACAAACCTCCCTATCTCTGCACCTCCTACAAACCTCCCTAACTCTGCGCCTCCCACAATCCTCACTATCTCTGCATTCCCACACTTCTCCCTATCTCTTCATCTCCCACAATCCTGCCCGTCTCTGCGCCTCCCACAATCCTGCCTGCCTCTGCACCTCCCACAATCCTCCCTGTCTCTGTGCCTCCCACAATCCTCCCTGTCTCTGCGCCTCCCACAATCCTCCCTGTCTCTGTGCCTCCCACATCCTCCCTTGCTCTGCTTCTCCCACAATCCTCCCTATCTCTGCACCTCCCACAATCCTCCCTGTCTCTGTCTCCCACAATCCTCCCTTTCACTGCACCTCCCACAATCCTCCCTGTCTCTGTGCCTCCCACATCCTCCCTAGCTCTGCTTCTCCCACAATCCTCCGTATCTCTGCGTCTCCCACAATCCTCCCTATCTCTGTACCTCCCACAATCCTCCCTGTCTCTGTCTCCCACAATCCTCCCTTTCACTGCACCTCCCACAATCCTCCCTGTCTCTGTGCCTCCCACATCCTCCCTAGCTCTGCTTCTCCCACAATCCTCCGTATCTCTGCGTCTCCCACAATCCTCCCTATCTCTGCGCATCCCACAATCCTCCCTATCTCTGCGCATCGCACAATCCTCCCTATCTCTGCGCATCCCAAAATCCTCCCTCTGTCTGCACCTCCCTATCACAGCTCCTCCCACAATCCTCCCTCTCTCAGCTCCTCCCACAATCCTTCCTTTCTCTGCACCTCCCACAATTCTCCCTATCTCTGCTCCTCCCACAACCCTCCCTGTCTCTGCGCCTCCCACAATCCTCCCTGTCTGTGAGCCTCCCACAATCCTCCCTGTCTCTGTGCCTCCCACATCCTCCCTAGCTCTGCTTCTCCCACAATCCTCCCTTTCTCTGCGTCTCCCACAATCCTCCCTATCTCTGCACCTCCCACAATCCTCCCTGTCTCTGCATCTCCCACAATCCTCCCTATCACTGCACCTCCCACAATCCTTCCTTCTTCCCACAATCCTTCATGTCTCTGCGCCTCCGACAATCCTCCCTATCTCTGCGCCTCCCACAATCCTCCCTATCCCTGCATTCCCACAAACCTCCCTATCTCTGCACCTCCTACAAACCTCCCTAACTCTGCGCCTCCCACAATCCTCACTATCTCTGCATTCCCACACTTCTCCCTACCTCTTCATCTCCCACAATCCTGCCCGTCTCTGCGCCTCCCACAATCCTGCCCGTCTCTGCGCCTCCCACAATCCTCCCTGTCTCTGCTCCTCCCACAATCCTCCCTGTCTCTGCTCCTCCCACAATCCTCCCCGTCTCTGCGCCTCCCACTATCCTCCCTGTCTCTGCGCCTCCAACAATCCTCCCTATCACTCCGCCTCCCGCAATCCTCCCTGCCTCTGCACCTCCCACAATCCTCCCTGTCTCTGCGCCTCCCACAATCCTCCCTGTCTCTGCGCCTCCCACAACCCTCCCTGTCTCTGCGCCTCCCACAATCCTCCCTGTCTCTGTGCCTCCCACATCCTCCCTAGCTCTGCTTCTCCCACAATCCTCCCTATCTCTGCGTCTCCCACAATCCTCCCTATCTCTGCACCTCCCACAATCCTCCCTGTCTCTGCGCCTCCCACAATCCTCCCTGTCTCTGCGCCTCCCACAGCCCTCCCTGTCTCTGCGCCTCCCACAATCCTCCCTGTCTCTGTGCCTCCCACATCCTCCCTAGCTCTGCTTCTCCCACAATCCTCCGTATCTCTGCGTCTCCCACAATCCTCCCTATCTCTGCACCTCCCACAATCCTCCCTGTCTCTGTGTCTCCCACAATCCTCCCTTTCACTGCACCTCCCACAATCCTCCCTTTCACTGCACCTCCCACAATCCTTCCTGCCTCTCACAATCCTTCATGTCTCTGTGCCTCCCACAATCCTCCCTATCTCTGCGTCTCTCACAATCCTCCCTATCTCTGCATTCCCACAAACCTCTCTATCTCTGCCTCCCACAATCCTTCTTATCTCTGCGCCTCCCACAATTCTCCCTATCTCTGCGCCTCCCACAATCCTCCCGGACCCTGCACCTCCCACAATCCTCCCAATCCCTGCACCTCCCACAATCCTCCCAATCTATGTGTCTCACACAATCCTCATTATCTCTGCATTCCCACAATTCTCCCTATCTCTGCACCTCCCACAATCCTCCCTATCTCTGCGCCTCCCACAATCCATCCCATCTCATTGCCTCCCACAATCCTCCCTATCTCTTCGCCTCCCACAATCCTCCCTATTCTGCACCTCCAAAAATCCTCCCGATTTCTGCGCATCCCAGAATCCTCCCTATTCTGAACCTCCCAGAATCCTCCCTGCCTCTGCGCCTCCAACAATCCTCCCTGTCTCTGCGCCTCCCACAATCCTCCCTGTCTCTGCGCCTCCCACAATCCTCCCTGTCTCTGCGCCTCCAACAATCCTCCCTGTCTATGCACCTCCCACAATCCTCCCTATCTCTGCGCCTCCCACAATCCTCCCTATCTCTGCTCCTCCCAAAATTCTCCCTATCTGCACCTCCCACAAATCGCCGTCTCTGCATCTCCCACAATCCTCTCTGTCTCTTCACCGCCCACAATCCTCCCTATTTCTGCACCTCCCACAATCCTCCATGTCGCTGCATCTCCCACAATCCTCCCTTTCTCTGCATCTCCCACAATCCTCCCTGTCTCTGCGCCTCCCACAATCCTCCCTATCTCTGCGAATCCAACAATCCTCCCTATCTCTGCTCATCCCACAGTCCTCCCTATCTCTGCACTTCCCACAATCCTCCCTGTCCCTGCGCCTCCCACAATCCTCCCTATCTCTGCGCCTCCCACAATTCTCCCTCTGTCTGCACCTCTCACAATCCTCCCTATCTCTGCGCCTCCCACAATCCTCCCTGTTCTGCACCTCCCAGAATCCTCCCTATCTCTGCGCCTCCCACAATCCTCCCTATCACTGCACATCCCACAATCCACCCTATCTCTGCACCGCCCATAATACTCCCTGTCTCTGCGCCTCTCACAATCCTCCCTGTCTCTGCGCCTCCCACAATCCTCCCTGTCTCTGTGCCTCCCACAATCCTCCCTGTCTCTGCACCTTCCACAATCCTCACTATCTCTGCTCCTCCCACATTTCTCCCTGTCTCTGCACCTCCTACAATCCTCCCTGTCTCTGCACCTCTCACAATCCTCCCGATCTCTGCGCCTCCCACAATCCTCATGGCTCCGAGACTCAATCGCTCTACCAATAAAAGCTAACACACCATACGCCTTCTTGACAACCGTCTCAACCTGGGTGGCAACTTTCAGGGGTCTATGTACATGGACACTGAGATCTCTCTGCTCATCCACACTACCAAGAATCTTACCATTAGCCCAGTACTCCGTCTTCCTGTTATTCCTTCCAAAATGAATCACCTCACACTTTTCTGCATTAAACTCCATTTGCCACCTCTCAGCCCAGCGCTGCAGCTTATCTGTGTCCCTCTGTAACTTGTAAAATCTTTCCGCATTGTCCACAACTCCACCGACTTTAGTGTCATCTGCAAATTTACTCACCCATCCTTCTACGCCCTCCTCCAGGTCATTTATAAAATGACAAACAGCAGTGGCCCCAAAAATGAACCTTGTGGTACACCACTAGTAACTGGACTCCAGTCTGAACATTCCCCATCAACCGCCACCCTTTGTCTTCTTCCAGCTAGCTAATTTCTGATCCAAACTGCTAAATCACCCTGAATCCCATGCCTCCGTATTTTCAGCAGTAGCCTACCGTGAGGAACCTTATCAAACGCTTTACTGAAATCCATGTACACCACATCAACTGCTTTACCCTAATCCACCTGTTTGGTCACCTTCTCAAAGAACTCAATAAGGTTTGTGAGGCACGACCTACCCTTCACAAAACCGTGTTGACTATCTCTAATCAAATTATTCCTTTGCAGATGATTATACATCCTATCTCGAATAAACCTTTCCAAGATTTTTGCCCACAACAGAAGTCAGGCTCACCGGTCTATAGTTACCGGGGTTATCTCTACTCCCCTTCTTGAACAAGGGGACAACATTTGCTATCCTCCAGTCTTCTGGCACTATTCCTGTAGACAAAGATGACTTAAAGATCAAAGCCAAAGGTTCAGCAATTTCCTCCCTAGCTTCCCATAGAATCCTAGGATAAATCCCATCCGGCCCAGGGGACTTATCTATTTTCACACTTTCCAGAATTGCTAACACCTCCTCCTTATGAACCTCAAGCCCTTCTAGTCTAGTAGCCTGAATCTCAGTATTCTCCTCGACAACATTGTCTTTTTCCTGTGTGAATACTGACGGAAAATATTAATTTAGCACCTCTCCTATCTCCTCGGACTCGACGCACAACTTCCTACTATTGTCCTTGACTGGCCCTACTCTTACCCTAGTCATTCTTTTATTCCTTTTTTTTAAATAATATTTTTATTCAGGTTTTTTAACAACACAATTTTTTTCCCCTTAAAATAATACCCCCCCCCCTCCCTGAGCAAGATATATACATGGCAAGATGGTATATTTACATAGCGTAATACACTGGCTCTCGCCCATTCGTGCCAGTTTCCCCCACCCTCCATGTTATCCCCCGCTCATCCGTCCCTTCCAGCAATCTCTCGTTCCCCCCGCCCCTCCACCCCCCCCACCCCCAGGGTTGCTGCTGCTGCTGACCGACCTTCCTCTAACGCTCCGCGAGGTATTCTAGGAACGGTTGCCACCGCCTGTAGAACCCTTTTGCAGACCCTCTCAAAGCGAACTTAATTCTCTCCAATTTTATGAACCCCGCCATGTCGTTAATCCAGGCCTCCAGGCTAGGGGGCTTCGCCTCCTTCCACAATAGCAAGACCCTTCGCCGGGCTACTAGGGACGCAAAGTCCAGAATTCCGGCCTCTTTCACCTCCTGTACTCCCCGCTCATCCACTACTCCGAATATTGCTAGCCCCCAGCTTGGCTTGACCCGGAGTTTCACCACCTGGGATATTACTCCCGCCACTCCTCTTCAGAACGCCTCCAATGCCGGGAATGACCAAAACATATGGACATGGTTCGCCGGGCTCCCTGAACATCTTTCACATCTATCCTCTACCCCAAAGAACCTACTCAGCCTCGCCCTCGTCAAATGCGCTCTGTGAACCACCTTAAATTGTATCAGACTAAGCCTGGCACACGAGGAGGAGGTATTAACCCTGCCCAGGGCATTAGCCCATAGCCCTTCCTCAATCTCCTCCCCCAGCTCCTCCTCCCATTTACCTTTCAATTCTTCTACTAGCGCTTCCCCCTCTGCTTTCATCTCTTGGTATATTTCCGACACCTTGCCCTCCCCGACCCATACCCCCGAGATCACCCTATCTTGAACTTCTTGGCCGGGAGCAACGAAAATTCCCTCACCTGTTGCCTCGCAAAAGCCCTCACCTGCATATATCTAAATGCGTTTCCCGGGGGTAACTCAAATTTCTCCTCCAGTGCCCTTAGGCTCGCAAATGTCCCGTCAATGAACAGGTCCCCCATTCTTCTAATCCCTGCACGATGCCAGCCTTGGAACCCCCCGTCCATCTTCACCGGGACAAACCGGTGGTTACCCCTGATCGGGGACACACCGATGCTCCCATTGCACCCCTGTGCCTTCTCCACTGGCCCTAGATCCTTAGTGTTGCCGCCACCACCGGGCTTGTGTGTTTTGTCGGTGAGAGCGGCAGCGATGCCGTTACCAACGCTCCCGGGCTCGTTCCTTTACAGGACGCCATCTCCATCCTCTTCCATGCCGCCCCCTCTCCCTCCATGACCCACTTGCGGATCATCGCCACCTTTGCTGCCCAGTAGTAACTCTCTAGGTTTGGCACAGCCAACCCTCCTCGGTCCCTGTTGCGTTCCAAGAACCCTCATCTAACTCTCTGTCTTATTTGCCCACACATACCCCATAATACTCCTACCTACTTTCTTGAAAAAGCCCTTGGTGATCACGATGGGGAGGCACTGAAACACGAACAAAAACCTTGGAAGGACCACCATTTTGACCGACTGCACCCTACTCGCCAGCGAGAGCGGGAGCATGTCCCATCTTTTAAAATCCTCCTCCATTTGCTCCATCAACCTCGTCAAATTCAGTTTATGTAGGGCCCCCCAACTTCTGGCCACCTGTATCCCCAGATACCGAAAACTCCTCTCCGCCCTCCTCAGCGGTAGGTCCCCTATCCCTCTTTCTTGGTCCCCTGCCTGTAATACAAAAAGCTCACTCTTCCCTATATTAAGCTTGTAGCCCGGGAACTCCCCAAACTCCTTCAGAGTCTGCATGACCTCCACCATCCCCTCTATTGGGTCCGCCACGTATAGCAGCAGGTCATCCGCGTACAGCGATACCCGATGCTCTTCTCCCCCGCGGACTATTCCCCTCCATTTCTTGGACTCCCTAAGTGATATGGCCAAGGGTTCGATCGCCAGTGCAAACAACAGGGGGGACAGGGGGCACCCCTGCCTCGTCCCTCGGTACAGCCAAAAGTACTCCGACCTCCGCCGGTTCGTCACTACACTCGCCACCAGGGTGCTCTAAAGGAGCTTAACCCATCTAATAAACCCTCCCCCGAACCCAAACCTGCGCAATACCTCCCAGAGGTACTCCCACTCAACTCGGTCAAAGGCCTTTTCCGCGTCCATGGCTGCCACTATCTCCGCCTCTCATTCCTCCGATGTCATCATTATCACGTTTAAGAGCCGCCGCACATTGGTATTTAACTGCCTGCCCTTTACAAATCCCGTCTGGTCCTCATGAATCACCCCCGGGACACAGTCCTCAATCCTCGTGGCCAGCACTTTTGCCAATAACTTAGCGTCCACATTGAGGAGCGATATCGGCCTGTACGATCCACATTGCAGTGGATCCTTATCTCGCTTAAGAATCAAGGAGATTGTCGCCTCCGACATTGTCTGGGGCAGGGTTCCCTCCTCTCTTGCCTCGTTAAAGGTCTTCACTAGCAGTGGGGCCAGCAGGTCCACATATTTTCTATAGAACTCCACCGGGAACCCATCCGGCCCCGGGGCCTTCCCCGCCTGCATGCTCCCCAAGCCCTTACTCAGCTCCTCCAGCCCAATTTGTGCTCCCAAACCAACCGCCTCCTGCTCCTCTACCGTCGGGAACCCCAGCTGTTCCAGAAATCGCCTCATCCCCCCTTCCCCCCCCTGGGGGCTGGGACCTGTACAGCTCTTCATAGAAGGCCTTAAATACCTTATTTATTTTCGTGGCACTTCGAACCGTGGCTCCCCTTCCATCTTTGATTCCCCCTATTTCCCTCGCTGCCGCCCTCTTACGGAGCTGGTGCACCAGCATCCGACTAGCCTTTTCCCCATACTCATAGGTCGCCCCCTGCGCCTTCCTCCATTGTGCCTCCGCCTTGCCCGTGGTCAGTAGGTCAAACTCCGTCTGGAGCCGTCGCCGTTCCCTGAGTACTCTTTCCTCCGGGGCCTCTGCGTATCTCCTGTCCACTTGCAAGATCTCCCCCACTAACCTCTCCCTTTCCATGCCCTCTGTCTTCTCCCTATGAGCCCTAATGGATATCAGCTCTCCCATGACCACCGCCTTCAACGCCTCCCATACCACCCCCACTCGCACCTCCCCGTTGTCGTTGGCCTCTAAGTACCTTTCAATGCACCCCCTCACCTTCCCACACACCACCTCATCAGCCAGCAGTCCTACATCCAACCGCCACATCGGGCGTTGGTCCCTCTCCTCTCCCAGCCCCATTTCCACCCAGTGCGGGGCATGGTCCGACACGGCTATGGCCGCATTCTTTTATTCCTGACATATCTATAGAAAGCTTTAGGTTTATCCTTGATCCTACCTGCCAAAGACTTCTCATGTCCCCTCCTGGCTCGTCTTAGCTCTCTCTTTAGGTCCTTCCGCTGGCTAACTTGTAACTCTCGAGTGCTCTAACTGAACCTTCATGTCTCATCTTTACATAAGCCTCCTTCTTCCTCTTGACACGTGTTTCGACTGCTTTGGTAAACCACGGTTCCCTTGCTCGACCACTTCCTCCCTGCCTGACAGGTACATACTTATCAAGGACACGCAGTAGCTGTTCCTTGAACAAGCTCCACATTTCCATTGTGCCCATCCCTTGCAGTTTTCCTCTCCATCCGATCCATCCTAAGTCTTGCCTCATCGCATCATCATTGCCTTTCCCCCAGATATAACTCTTGCCCTGCGGTATATATCTATCCCTTTCCATCACTAAAGTAAAAGTAATCGAATTGTGGTCACTATCACCAAAGAGACATCATGCACCCTGGCACCTGGGAGGCAAAACACCATGTGCAGCAAAGGCTTACCAGGCAGATTACTGGGATGGCGGAGAGTCTAAATCGGTTAGGATTGTAGTCATTGGAGTTCAGAGGGGATCTCAGAGAATCTTTTTTTAAATACATTTTGAGTACCCAATTCTTTTTTTCCAATTAAGGGGCAATTTAGCGAGGCCAATCCACCTAACTTGCACATCTTTGGGTTGTGGGGGTGAAACGCACGCAGCCATGTGGAGAATGTGCAAACTCCACACGGACAGTGACCCAGGGCCGGGATTCGAACCCGGGTCCTCAGTGCCGCAGTCCCAGTGCTAACCACTGTGCAACATGCCGCCCCTCAGAGACTTTTTTAAAATTCTGACAGGATTAGACAGGGTAGATTCAGAAAGAATGTTCGCGATGGTAGGGTAGTCCAGAACTAGGGGTCATAACTTGAGGATAAACATTTTAGGACTGAGATGAGGAGAAATTTCTTCACCCAGAGAGTGGTGAGTCTGCGGAATTCGCTACCACAGAAAGCAGTTGAGGCCAAAACATTGTGTAATTTCAAGAAGGAATTGGATATAGCTCTTGAGGCGACAGGGATCGAGGGATATGGGGGAAGGCAGGATCGTAATACTAAACTTGATGATCAGACATGATCATAATGCCGGAGCAGACCCAAAGGGCCGAATGGCCTCCTTGTGCTTCTATTTTTTATGGTTATATGTGACTGAAAACTCTCCCATGGAAGGCAGCACGGTGGCACAGTGGTTAGCATTGCTGCCTCACGGAACCGAGGTCCCAGGTTCGATCCCGGCTCTGTGTCACTGTCCGTGTGAAGTTTGCACATTCTCCCCGTGTCTGCATGGGTTTCGCCCCCACAATCTAAAAGATATGCAGAGTAGGTGGATTGGCCACGCTAAATGCCCATTAATTGAAAAAAATGAATTGGGTACTCTAAAAAAATTTTTTTTTAAAAAACACTTCCATGGAGCATTTTGAGCTTTTTAATTTCTTCTTCTTGGGGATCATTGTAATCAGATTAATTCTTACTTAATTTGTCCCAGCCCTGCTGTGTGCAGACCCATCAGTTTCTGGGGTCAGGGCCACCCTCTTCAGTGTCTTTATTAGTCACAAGACCGTCCCAACACTGAACCGAGAAAAGGACAACCTGACCCTGTAACTCAATCTCAGGTATCAGTTATTCTATACATAAACCACCCCGAACCTCTCGATTAGATTCCAGTCTGTAACTCACTCCCGGGTATCTGTTATTCTGTATGTAAACCACCCCGAAACCCTCGATTAGATTCCAGTCTGTAATTCACTCCCGGGCAGTTATTCTATACATAAACCACCCCGAACCCCTCGATTAAATTCCAGTTTGTAACTCACTCCCGGGTATCTGTTATTCTATACATAAACCACCCCGAACCCCCCGATTAGATTCCAATCTGTAACTCACTCCCTGGTATCTGTTATTCTATACATAAACCATCCCGAACCCCTCGATTAGATTCCAGTCTGTAAGTCACTCCCAGGTATCTGTTGTTCTAAACCACTCCGATACCAGGGAGTGAGTTACAGACTGGAACCCCTCGTTAGATTCCAAATGACGATATTGAGTTCTTTCTGCCCTCAGTCTAGTCTCAGTCAAACTCTGAGTCGGATTCGTAAGTATCAATCTATTTTATTTCAAACAGCTTGCAAGCTACACTCACCCTGACAAAGGCCGGAGACTATAGCCTCCCAAACTTCTCCAGAGTGAGTGAGCAAAGAGACATTGCATCTGTTTTCATATACATTCATGTAGCATCAGGTTTCACATACATACGACCAAATATGGTAACGGTAACAAATGCAAGATTCTCATAGGTCTTTCTCACATTCCTTGACCTGGCCATATAAGCTGATCTTCTCAATTACTGATCCTAATAGGCCCATTCTACATTCCTCAGCCCAGGGACCCCTTTCTCCCAACATCCTCTGCACAAAGAACCGGTCCTAGTGGCTGCCCATTCACCCTTCTGGCCATGCTTTGCACAGCCCCTTTGTTCATTCTCTGCAACCTGGACTAATGTCTAAAAATCCACTATCCTAATCTTCTGCTCTCCTATGTTAGGGTCTACACTATCCTAACTGGTCATCCCAGCCTAGTACCATTCTCTTTAGTTCAATTCCTCATTCCCTCCTTTTATCATTTTATGATAACCATTCCGCCTCCTAACATCTCCGGGTCAATAACCTGTATCGATGTCTGGTCTGAAAGACCGTCCCGCAATTCATTACATTCCGTACATAAACACCTCATCACATTTCTACAGCCACTGGCTCTCCGTCCAGGTTCCTTCTGGTTTGATGGTCGCCAGTAACGGGATGTCATCTTGGTGAGTGGTGATGGGCCGAGTCTATCGGCATCATCCGAGCCATAGTCATCTTCCAACACATATTAAGGCATCCAATGATTATACAGTATACAATTATAATAAGTATTATCAATCCATGCATCAGGTAAACACCCCATGACCGAGCTGAGAGCTGACTCTGAGCTGAATCCTGCTTTAGGGTTTATATCCCCCTTATAATTGTACTGACTAGCAGCTCTCCCCGATCCTTGTCATTTGTGTGTACATGTCGTGATTTGTAAACTGTGCATGGAAATCAATTGTAAATTCATCCATCTCGCAGACCAGTGTCGATAGACTCTTTGCATTGTTCTTTCCTCAAGTCCAATCACTGTGAACCATAGCTGTCGCTACTCCGGAAGGTAACACAATAGCTATATCCGTGTGTTCCACTACCTCCAAGGCATCTGACTGCCTTGGGGTAGCAGCACCGTAGAAGCTTCCTCATGTCCCTTAGAAACAGTCCATCAGCGACCAAAAAGGTCTTTTGTCCCTCACTGGTTTTTTTTAGGAAGTGCTTTCCGTTTCTCATTGGAATGGTAAATTATGATATCATGTACTATTTACTGATTATCTTGCTTTATTAATTTCAGAAGCTTCAATCAATCCTGTTTCTATTCCTGACTTCCTCACATTAACGTCTAACATTGTACTGAACCATGTAGTCTGCCAGCCCTGGCTTACTTGAGAACAATAACTCCGTTTTCTTCAAATCCCTTTTGTCCGTTATCATTTTCCTTACAGCATGAAGTGTCTACTTGTCATTATTTGTTTGTTTTTGTACTTTGCAATAACATCACTTGCACGTTTAATACAGTCAACTTTTGGGGTTACAATCCAATTGAATCCATACATAACAGTCCCTAACAATTTTCAGGACATTTCGTCTGTAATAACTATTACACTCTCCAATGCAATATTGTTTGCTGCATTGGTTACAAATTGGTTACAAATTTCCCGCCGTGGCATCAAGCTGCCCAAATTCTTAAACTATTGTCATTTAAAATGCGGGGGTTCCTCGTCCGTCACTGCTGTCTGCCAAGACCCTTAGCAACTTCACTGCATAGTACGTGCCCTGTGGAGACCACAGATCATCCATCAGCTAATGTCCAGTTAGAGATGTCTGACCGGAGGTTTCACTATTCAGTAATAATTTGATATTTTGATTTGTTTCTAACCCGTAAGGTTTTTCCTCCAGGCTCTGTCATTTAATTCCCTCAAATATATAGCCAATTGTATCATTAGTTTCCCCCCCCATACTGTCGAAAACATTCTTCACTGCAGTGTAGTTCTCATTCTTCGTCTGTATTATTTTTGCATCTTCTGAAAACCAAATGAATAAGTCAAAGGCGGAGAGGGCCCTATTTCTTAATTTGTATCTTTCTATTCTTGTTTGGATGTTCCAGAAGTGCCCTCTCCAGGACTTCCAGATTTCCATTGCCACCATTCCTTTTTTTTTAAACTGATTTGTGTTCCAGATCATTGGCATACATCATACGATTAAGGCCTGTGAGGCCTCCTCCTCCTATCATTGCAGCCCTGAGTGAGACTCGAAGAATCTCAAACTCCTCTTTTGCTAACTCAGTGATCCAAGTGGGTCGAAACTTTCCCTGATACATGTCGGATATTGCTACTGCATTCACTTTAATTTCTTTATTTTTGATTGTGACCGGATTTTTATGAAAGTAATTTCCAACCATGACATTGTAACGTTATCATCTGTCCAATCAATGCTGCTAACAGGTTTCAATTCACTGGTATCTCACTCCACTGATTACATAATACTATGTAAGTGCAGTAATCCCCTGACACTCACAACCAAACATTCCTTTTTCCCTTGTCCGAGCGGTTTGGGGATATGATCTATCCTGTAGCACGGCATCATTGCAGTGATACAGTCTCTAAACACTGTTAGGCTAATTTTACGTCCCCGGGTCATCCCAATATCTCTTAAACTACGTACTCCCTCACTAATTGGGACCACAATCCTGCACATCCTTTCCCAATCACTTCGTCGTCAGCTTGGTTTTCTCTGCAGTAATTACAATTTGTCATTATCACACCATCCCATGTCCAAAATATATCTTGTGGTCACAAACTCCAATCATCAGTGTTGCCTGATGTTTCACAAAACAATCATGACAAACTGAATTCCCCAAATTTCCCTGGGAGACGAAGCATTTCCCCATTTCTGTCGTTCTAAATGCAATATCAACTCACCTGAATGCTCTATATCTGCCATTCTCCTAGGTTTCATATGATTACTCCTTGTCCAAACTACTGAGCTGCAGAACGTGCCACATCCTTGACACAATGTTTCATTATGTTCACAATGAATCATTTTAAACTGAGGTCCATTAATAACAGCCCTTGATCTGTCATCCCATATTCTCTTTTTTTTTTAAATATATTTTTATTAAGAATTTTTCAATTACAATATTTCCCACCTTACAAACAAACCCCCCCTCCCCCGTAACAGAGAAAAGAAAAAGAACTCGCGTGGCAAGACATGAACATGGCAAGTCAATAAAATACAGAACTTTGTACATTGGATTCTTCCCGTACATGTCAGTTTCCGGATCATTCATGTGCTTTCTTGCTCACATGCCCCCCACAGGAACCCCCCTCCCCTCCCCCCCCCCCCCCCACCCCCCCTGGGTTGCTGCTGTCCGACCTTCATCTAACGCTCCGCGAGATGGTCTAGGAACGGTTGCCACCGCCTGTAGAACCCCTGCGCAGACCCTCTCAAGGCAAACTTTATCCTTTCCAACTTGATAAACCCTGCCATGTCATTTATCCAGGCCTCCACGCTGGGGGGCTTCGCCTCCTTCCACATTAGCAAGATCCTTCGCTGGGCTACTAGGGACGCAAAGGCCAGAATGCCGGCCTCTTTCGCCTCCTGCACTCCCGGCTCGTCCACTACTCCAAATAGTGCTAGGCCCCAGCTTGGCTTGACCCGGACTTTCACCACCTTAGATACTGTTCCCGCAACTTCCCTCCAGAACCCCTCCAGTGCCGGGCATGACCAAAACATATGGGCATGGTTCGCCGGACTTCCTGAGCACCTCCCACATCTGTCCTCCACCCCAAAGAACCTACTCAGCCTCGGCCCCGTCATATCCGCTCTATGAACCACCTTAAATTGTATCAGGCTAAGCCTGGCACACGAGGAAGAGGAATTAACCCTACTTAGGGCATCAACCCCTAGCCCCTCCTCAATCTCCTCCCCCAACTCCTCCTCCCATTTACCCTTCAGCTCCTCTACCAAAGCCTCCCCTCTTCTTTCATCTCCTGGTATATCGCCGACACCTTGCCCTCCCCGACCCATACGCCCGAAACACCCTATCTTGAATCCGCTGTGCCGGGAGTAGCGGAAATTCCCTCACCTGCCGCCTCACAAACGCCCTCACTTGCATGTACCTGAAAGCGTTTCCCGGGGGTTGCCCAAACTTCTCCTCCAGCACCCCTAAGCTTGCAAATGTCCCGTCAATGAACAGGTCCCCCATTCTTCTAATCCCTACCCGATGCCAGCTCTGAAATCCCCCGTCCATCCTTCCTGGGACAAACCGATGGTTGTCTCTGATCGGGGACCACTCCGATCATTGCCACGTTGGCTGCCCAATAATAACCACCCAGATTCGGCAATGCCAACCCTCCTCTATCTCTGCTACGCTCCAAGAACCCCCTCCTTACCCGCGGGGTCTTGCTCGCCCACACAAATCCCGTAATGCTCCTGCTTACCCTCTTAAAAAAGGCCTTAGTGATCACAATTGGGAGGCATTGGAATACAAAAAGAAATCTCGGGAGGACCACCATTTTAACCAACTGTACCCTACCCGCCAGCGAGAGTGGCAACATGTCCCACCTTTTAAAATCCTCCTCCATCTGTTTCACCAATCGCGTCAAATTGAGTTTATGCAGTGCCCCCCATCTCCGAGCTACCTGAATCCCCAAGTACCGAAAGCTCCTTTCCGCCCTCCTCAACGGTAGGTCGTCTATCCCTCTTCCCTGGTCCCCCGGATGGATCACAAAGAGCTCACTCTTTCCCACATTGAGCTTATAGCCCGAAAAATCTCCAAACTCCCGTAGGATCTGCATTACCTCAACCATCCCCTCCACTGGATCCGTCACATACAGCAACAGGTCGTCTGCATACAGTGACACTCGATGTTCCTCTCCTCCTCGAACCACCCCCTTCCATTTCCCCGACTCCCTTAACGCCATGGCCAAAGGTTTAATTGCTAATACGAACAGCAGAGGGGACAGGGGGCACCCCTGCCTCGTCCCTTGATACAGCCGGAAATACTCCGACCTCCGCCGGTGATACAGCCGGAAATACTCCGACCTCCGCCGGTTCGTGACCACACTCGTCACCGGGGCTTTATACAGGAGCTTAACCCAACTAATAAACCCTCCTCCTCAACACTTCCCAGAGATACTCCCACTCTACCCGATCAAAGGCTTTCTCCGCGTCCACGGCTGTCACTATCTCCCCTTCTCCCTCCACCGATGGCATCATTATCACATTTAAGAGCCTTCGCACATTAGTGTTTAACTACCTACCCTTTACGAATCCCATCTGGTCCTCGTGAATCACCCCCGAGACACAGTCCTCAATCCTCATGGCCAACATTTTTGCCAGCAACTTAGCATCTACATTAAGGAGCGAGATCGGTCTATATGACCCACATTGCAGTGGGTCCTTATCCCGCTTTAAGATTAAAGAGATCGTCGCCTCCGACATTGTCGGGGGCAGGGTCTCTTCCCCCCCCCCTTGATTCATTGAAGGTCCTTACCAGCAACGGGGCTAACAGGTCTACATACTTCCTGTAGAACTCCACCGGGAACCCATCCGGCCTCGGGGCCTTCCCTGCCTGCATGCTCCCCAGTCCTTTAACCAGCTCCTCCACCCCAATTGGTGCCCCCAGACCAGCCACCTCCTGCACCTCCACCCTTGGGAACCTCAACTGATCCAAGAATCGCCGCATCCCCTCTTTTCCCCCTAGGGGCTGGGACCTATACAGTTCCTCGTAAAAGGCCTTAAAAGCCTCATTCACTTTCCCAGCACTCCGCACCGTAGTTCCCCTGCCATCTTTGACTCCACCTATTTCCCTCGCTGCCATCCTCTTACGGAGCTGGTGTGCCAGCATCCGGCTCACCTCCCCATTTTCATATATCGCCCCCTGTGCCTTCCTCCACTGTGCCTCTGCCTTCCCTGTGGTCAACAGGTCGAACTCCGTCTGGAGACTTCGTCTCTCCCTGAGTAGTCCCTCATCCGGAGCCTCTGCATAGCTCCTGTCCACCCTTAAAATCTCCCCCACTAACCTCTCCCTTTCCCTGCCCTCGCTCTTCACCCTGTGAGCCCTGATGGAGATTAACTCTCCCCTGACCACCGCCTTCAGCGCCTCCCATACTACTCCCACCTGCACCTCCCCGTTGTCGTTTGCCTCCAGATATCTTTCAATACACCCCCGCACCCTCCCGCACACTTCCTCGTCTGCCAACAGTCCCACATCCAACCTCCACAACGGGCGTTGGTCCCTCTCCTCCCCCAGCTCCAGCTCCACCCAGTGCGGGGCATGGTCTGAAATGGCTATGGCCGAATACTCCGTTCCCGCCACTTTAGGGATCAGTGCCCTGCCCAAAACAAAAAAATCTATCTGGGAGTAGGCGTTATGTACGTGGGAGAAAAAAGAAAATTCTCTGGCCAAAGGTCTGGCAAATCTCCACGGATCTACTCCCCCCATCTGATCCATAAACTCCCTAAGCACCTTGGCCGCAGCCGGCCTCCTCCCCGTCCTAGATCTGGAACGATCTAATGCTGGGTCCAGCACCGTGTTAAAATCCCCACCCATTATCAAGCTCCCTACCTCCAGGTCCGGAATACTCCCCAACATCCGTTTCATGAATCCAGCATCGTCCCAGTTTGGGGCATATACATTCACCAGTGCCACCACCGTCCCCTGCAACCTACCAGTCACCATCACGTATCGGCCTCCCTTGTCTGCTACTATGTTCTTGGGGCCCAAATGACACCCGCTTTCCCACCAGTATTGCCACCCCTCTATTCTTCGCATCCAGCCCTGAATGGAACACCTGTCCCACCCATCCCTTCCTTAACCTGACCTGATCTGCCACCTTCAGATATGTCTCCTGAAGCATGGCCATGTCTGCCTTCAGTCCCTTTAGGTGCGCGAACACTCGGGCCCTCTTAACTGGCCCATTTAGGCCTCTGACATTCCACGTGATCAGCCGGATTGGGGGGGTTAACCCCCCCCCCCCCCGCCGACTAGCCATCTCCTATCTTAGGCCAGTCCCGTGCTCGCGCCTCCCACTCCCTCCAGTCCCCCAGATGGGGAACCCCCGCCCCGACGACCTCTTCCATTTTCAGTTCCCCCTCGGACAGTGCAGCAGCAACTCTAGAATCCTCCCCACCCACCCCCCAGCTAGATCCACAAAGAGCACTTTTGCTCCCCCCATATTACTTCCGTGAGTCAGCTGACCTCTGCTGACCCCGGCTTCCCCTGCCTTCCCATTGATCTCCCCCGTGTGGGAGTCTCTCCTCCTTGCCTTACTCCATCCCCCCCCCCCCCCCCTCTTTTGGCGCGGGAAAAAAGCCCGCGCTTTCCTGAACCAGCTCCGCCCCCTGTGGCGCAGCTCCTGTTGCGGCCATCATCCCAGTTCCCTCATCCCCGAGTCTCACCTCCCTCCAGGACCGACGCCCACATTCCCCATCATCATCATCTCATCTACAGAAAGGAAAAAAAGGAAATTTTAGGAATTTTAACCAGAACTCTACCCCCATCCCCATCCATCATCCCACCCACAAAATATTCTTTACCCATATTTACAACCCCATATACAACCACATTCCCTCAGTTCGAGTCCAGTTTTTCCGTCAGTATAAAGGTACAAGCCTCTTCTGGCGTTTCAAAATAATGGTGTCGGTCCTGATAAGTGACCCACAGTTGCGCAGGCTGCAGCATGCCCAACCTGACTCTTTTTCTATGCAGCACCGCCTTGGCCCGGTTGAAGCCAGCTCTCCTCTTTGCCACTTCCGCGCTCCAATCCTGGTATACTCGGATCACCGCGTTCTCCCATCTGCTGCTCCGCACCTTCTTGGCCCATCTCAGCACACTTTCTTTATCCACGAAGCGATGGAACCTCGCCACTATCGCCCTTAGTGGCTCATCTGCCTTGGGTCTCCTCGCCAGGACCCGGTGAGCCCCTTCCAGCTCCAGGGGGGTCGGAGAGGCCTCCGCACCCATCAGCGAATGGAGCATCATGCTCACGTACGCCCCAGCATCAGCTCCCTCCACTCCTTCGGGAAGACCCAGAATCCGGAGGTTCTTCCTCCTTCACCTGTTCTCCAGGACCTCAATTCTCTCGGCCCACCTCCTGTGCACCGCCTCGTGCTCCTCCATTTTTACTGCCAGGCCCTGGATATCGTCCTCGTTGATGTTCACCTTATCGTTCACCTCACGAAGCTCCACCACCTGGGTTGTCTGGGTCTCCTTCAGCCCCTCGATCGCCAACAGCATCGGCGCCAGCACCTCCTTTTTCAGCACCTCCACACATCTCATGAAGAACTCCTGCTGGTCTGGCCCCCACTCTGCTTGCAATCCGCCCTCCGCCATCTTGCCTTCTTCTCGTTTTGTTCTCTGCTCCATGGCCTTTTTCCTCGTTGCTCCACCGCTGCTCCCTGCCAAATATTGTGGGGGGGGGGGACCTCACGGCTCCTTCCCACACGGGATCAGTCAAAAAAAAAGCTCCGTTGGGGCTCCTCTGGAGAGCCCGAAAGTCCGTTTTCGCGGGAGCTGCCGAAACGCGCGGCTTAGCTCCGCATCGCCGCAACCGGAAGTCGGTTTCATCCCATATTCTCAATTGCTTACTGATTATGTTTCTTCGTTTGCTGCCGATAGGTTGCCAATGGATTGTAATAATCCCTCTGTTATTATTTAATTGGGTCAGATGTTTTAGTTCTGATACAATTTCCTTTGCTTCAGATGCCACTGATTCTATAATTCAACTTCCCCCGTGCTGCTATCAGCTTTGATTAAAAAGTACAAATTACTTTTGCTGCTCCTAGGAAAAAGAGGGCCTGCATACTCTAATGACCATTCTTCCATCGGTGTCCCAGTTTTTCTTATGCTACCCCCTGTTTCTCCACTATTTTCTTTCCTGATTTTTTTTTTTTAAATGGATGCCCACCTGGCTTGTTCTTCATCCTCCTTAACTTTACTACCATCCGTATATACCAACAAAGCATTTTCCAATTCTGTTCTGGTAACTGATTTATCAAGTTTCTGTCCCTTTTCAATGTTATGAATTAACATTAAGGCAGGGTTTAAAAGAATACCCACTACTTTAAAAGAATTTCCACTACTGGTCTCAAATACCTCAAAATTCCCATGATTTGCTGAACCCCGTTTCGTGAAACGGGCCTTGCGATTCTAGCAACTTTCTCTCTCATCCCAACACTAGCTTCCCTACCTGCCTTTGACACGGAATACCCTAGATAGTCGACTTCGCTCCTGCCAATCTGGCATTTCTTTAACCCTACCTTAATCCTGCTTCACTGTGTTTTAATAATTTTGGTCACTCTTTCAACATGTGTCCCCCTGATCATCATCTCCAATTAACACATCATCAATATATACTAAGGCTAAATCATCTTTAATCAGCTCCCTCAATTAGATTCCAGTCTGTAACTCACTCCCGGGTATCTGTTATTCCATATAGAAACCACCCTGTACCCCTCAATTAGATTCTCACCCCGGTTATTGTTATTCTATATATAAACCATCCCGAACCCTCAATTAGATTCCAGTCTGTAACGCTCTCCCGGGTATCTGTTATTCTATATTTCAACCACCCGAACCCCTTGTTGCTAACTTTTGGTTGGCTCTTAATTCGTAATTTGCTCTGTTTGTTTAACCTTTGCTCTAGAGTCGCCAGGTATCTTTATGATACCGCCACAAGGTTCAAGTTCAAGGACTGATCAATAACTCAACACACCAATTAGCAAGATTCAAATCAAAACACATTTATTATACACAGTAAATCACTACTCGTGCATAAACTCTACTTTCTAGACTATCACTAAAAGGCCTATACTTAGCTTCGGAATTGGCCCACCAGGCCAGGGGAACAAATGGCCTTTCGTTCAGGTCCTGAGTCTGCAGGATTCAAAAGCTGGTATGGACTGGTAGCTAGGAGCGCCTATCTCGTAGCGAGCGCTGACTGGAGACTTACTTGGTTGATGCGGCAGCTTAGACAGGTCACTCTCACGGTTTGATTCAAGTTGCTGAGTGACCCTGCCAAAGAAGACCGATTTGAACTTGGGGGCTTTACTTTTTGTCCCCAGGGGCTCCCTTCAGGGTGGACCCCGTACCTGATTTCTCCAATACTGGAGTTGTTCCCTGATCGCTGGGCGGTCCCTAAATGCCTGTTGGCCTTCCTTTGTCTTGGCTCCTGCTGGCGCCGAGGAGTCTGGCTTGGCTTTATTCACCTTGAGTGCTGCAATTGTGCCTTGGAATCGCTCATTACTATGCAGATGGCTGCTGGTTTCAGTGCTGTCTGGTTTTTGCAAGTTTCAATACACATGATTTCTGCACTTGCTAGTCTTTGCCTGTGTTGGCTGAATTTCCCATCAGTCTTTGCGGTTCTCCATTTTAAGTTGGGAACTGGCCAACCCAGGTGGCTACAGCCTCGATTAGATTCCAATCTGTAACTTAGTCCTGGGTATCTGTTATTTTATATATAAACCTCAAACCCCTCGACTAGATCACAGTCTGAAATTCTCACCCGAATATCTGTTGTTCTATATATAAACCACCGGAAGCCCTCAATTAGGTTCCAGTCTGTAATTCATTCCCGGGTATCTATTGTTCTATATTTTAACCACCAGAACCCCTTGATTAGATTCCAGTCTGTAACTTACTCCCGAGTATCTGTTATTCCATATATAAACCACCCTGTACTCCTCGATTAGATTCCAGTCTGTAACTCACTCCCAGGTATCTGTTATTCCATATATAAACCACCCTGTACCCCTCGATTAGATTCCAGTCTGTAACTCACTCCCAGGTATCTGTTATTCCATATATAAACCACCCTGTACTCCTCGATTAGATTCCAGTCTGTAACTCACGCCCGGGTATCTGTTATTCCATATATAAACCACCCTGTACCCCTCGATTAGATTCCAGTCTGTAACTCACTCCCAGGTCTCTGTTATTCCATATATAAACCACCCTGTACCCCTCGATTAGATTCCAGTCTGTAACTCACTCCCGGGTATCTGTCATTCTACATATAAACCACCCTGTACCCCTCGATTAGATTCCAACAAAGAACAAAGAACAAAGAAATGTACAGCACAGGAACAGGCCCTTCGGCCCTCCAAGCCCGTGCCGACCATGCTGCCCGACTAAACTACAATCTTCTACACTTCCTGGGTCCGTATCCTTCTATTCCCATCCTATTCATATATTTGTCAAGATGCCCCTTAAATGTCCCTATCGTCCCTGCTTCCACTACTTCCTCCGGTAGCGAGTTCCAGGCACCCACTACCCTCGGCGTAAAAAACTTGCCTCGTACATCTACTCTAAACCTTGCCCCTCTCACCTTAAACCTATGCCCCCTAGTAATTGACCCCTCTACCCTGGGGAAAAGCCTCTGACTATCCACTCTGTCTATGCCCCTCATAATTTTGTATACCTCTATCAGGTCTCCCATAAGAACATAAGAACTAGGAACAGGAGTAGGCCATCTGGCCCCTCGAGCCTGCTCCGCCATTCAATGAGATCATGGCTGATCTTTGTGGACTCAGCTCCACTCTCCGTCCCGTACACCATATCCCCGAATCCCTTTATTCTTTAGAAAGGTATCTATCTTTTTCTTAACGTTTAAAGAAGGAGCCTCAACTGCGCCACTGGGCAAGGAATTCCAGAGATTCACAACCCTTTGGGTGAAGAAGTTCCTCCTAAACTCAGTCCTAAATCTACTTCCCCTTATTTTGAGGCTATGCCCCCTAGTTCTGCTTTCCCCAACCAGTGGAAACAACCTGCCCGCATTTATCCTATCTATTCCCTTCATAATTTTATATGTTTCAATAAGATCCCCCCGCATCCTTCTAAACTCCAACGAGTACAGTCCCAGTCTACTCAACCTCTCGTCATAATCTAATCCCCTCAACTCTGGGATCAACCCAGTGAATCTCCTCTGCACTCCCTCCAGTGCCAATATGTCCTTTCTCAGGTAAGGAGACCAAAACTGAATACAATACTCCAGATGTGGCCTCACCAACACCTTATACAATTCCCGGGTATTCCAGTCTGTAACTCACTCCCGGGTATCTGTTATTCTACATATAAACCATCCCGAACCCCTCGATTAGATTCCAGTCTGTAACTCACTCCCGGGTATCTGTTATTCCATATATAAACCATCCCGAACCCCTCGATTAGATTCCAGTCTGTAACTCACTCCCGGGTATCTGTTATTCTATATATAAACCATCCCGAACCCCTCGATTAGATTTCAGTCCGTAAGTCACCCCGGGTATCTGTTATTCTACATATAAACCATCCCGAACCCCTCGATTAGATTCCAGTCTGTAACACACTCCCGGGTATCTGTTATTCTATATACAAACCACCCCAAACCCCTCGATTAGATTCCAGTCTGTAACTCACTCCCGGGTATCTGTTATTCTATATATAAACCATCCCGAACCCCTCGATTAGATTCCAGTCTGTAACTCACTCCCGGGTATCTGTTATTCCATATATAAACCATCCCGAACCCCTCGATTAGATTCCAGTCTGTAACTCACTCCCAGTTATCTGTTATTCTATATATAAACCATCCCGAACCCCTCGATTAGATTCCAGTCTGTAACTCACTCCCGGGTATCTGTTATTCCATATATAAACCACCCTGTACCCCTCGATTAGATTTCAGTCCGTAAGTCACCCCGGGTATCTGTTAATCTATATATAAACCATCCCGAACGCCTCGATTAGATTCCAGTCTGTAACCCACTCCCAGGTATCTGTTATTCTATATATAAACCACCTCCAACCGCTCGATTAGATTCCAGTCTGTAACTCACTCCCAGGTACTTGTTATTCCATATATAAATATATATATATATATAAACCACCCTGTACCCCTCGATTAGATTCCAGTCTGTAACTCACTCCCAGGTATCTGTTATTCCATATATAAACCACCCTGTACCCCTCGATTAGATTCCAACAAAGAACAAAGAAATGTACAGCACAGGAACAGGCCCTTCGGCCCTCCAAGCCCGTGCCGACCATGCTGCCCGACTAAACTACAATCTTCTACACTTCCTGGGTCCGTATCCTTCTATTCCCATCCTATTCATATATTTGTCAAGATGCCCCTTAAAAGTCCCTATCGTCCCTGCTTCGTCTACCTCCTCCGGTAGCGAGTTCCAGGCACCCACTACCCTCTGCGTAAAAAAACTTGCCTCGTACATCTACTCTAAACCTTGCCCCTCTCACCTTAAACCTATGCCCCCTAGTAATTGACCCCTCTACCCTGGGGAAAAGCCTCTGACTATCCACTCTGTCTATGCCCCTCATAATTTTGTATACCTCTATCAGGTCTCCCATAAGAACATAAGAACTAGGAACAGGAGTAGGCCATCTGGCCCCTCGAGCCTGCTCCGCCATTCAATGAGATCATGGCTGATCTTTGTGGACTCAGCTCCACTCTCCGTCCCGTACACCATATCCCCGAATCCCTTTATTCTTTAGAAAGGTATCTATCTTTTTCTTAACGTTTAAAGAAGGAGCCTCAACTGCGTCACTGGGCAAGGAATTCCAGAGATTCACATCCCTTTGGGTGAAGAAGTTCCTCCTAAACTCAGTCCTAAATCTACTTCCCCTTATTTTGAGGCTATGCCCCCTAGTTCTGCTTTCCCCAACCAGTGGAAACAACCTGCCCGCATTTATCCTATCTATTCCCTTCATAATTTTATATGTTTCAATAAGATCCCCCCGCATCCTTCTAAACTCCAACGAGTACAGTCCCAGTCTACTCAACCTCTCGTCATAATCTAATCCCCTCAACTCTGGGATCAACCCAGTGAATCTCCTCTGCACTCCCTCCAGTGCCAATATGTCCTTTCTCAGGTAAGGAGACCAAAACTGAATACAATACTCCAGATGTGGCCTCACCAACACCTTATACAATTCCCGGGTATTCCAGTCTGTAACTCACTCCCGGGTATCTGTTATTCTACATATAAACCATCCCGAACCCCTCGATTAGATTCCAGTCTGTAACTCACTCCCGGGTATCTGTTATTCTACATATAAACCATCCCGAACACCTCGATTAGATTCCAGTCTGTAACACACTCCCGGGTATCTGTTATTCTACATATAAACCATCCCGAACCCCTCGATTTGATTCCAGTCTGTAACACACTCCCGGGTATCTGTTATTCTATATATAAACCATCCCGAACCCCTCGATTAGATTCCAGTCTGTAACTCACTCCCGGGTATCTGTTATTCCATATATAAACCATCCCGAACCCCTCGATTAGATTCCAGTCTGTAACTCACTCCCAGTTATCTGTTATTCTATATATAAACCATCCCGAACCCCTCGATTAGATTCCAGTCTGTAACTCACTCCCGGGTATCTGTTATTCCATATATAAACCACCCTGTGCCCCTCAATTAGATTTCAGTCCGTAAGTCACCCCGGGTATCTGTTAATCTATATATAAACCACACCTAACCCCTCGATTAGATTACTGTCTGTAACTCACTCCCGGGTATCTGTTATTCCATATATATATATATATAAACCACCCCGGACCCCTCGATTAGATTCCAGTCTGTAATTCACTCCTGGATATGTGTTATTCAATATATAAACCACCCCGAACCCCTCGATTAGTTTCCAGTCTGTAACTCACTCCCGGGTATCTGTTATTCCATATATAAACCATCCCGAACCCCTCGATTAGATTCCAGTCTGTAACTCACTCCCAGGTATCTGTTATTCTATATATAAACCACCTCGAACCGCTCGATTAGATTCCAGTCTGTAACTCACTCCCAGGTACTTGTTATTCCATATATATATATATATGAAACCACCCCGGACCCCTTGATTAGATTCCAGTCTGTAATTCACTCCCGGTATCTGTTATTCTAAATATAAACCACACCTAACCCCTCGATTAGATTACAGTCTGTAACTCACTCCCGGGTATCTGTTATTCCATATATATATATAAACCATCCGGACCCCTCGATTAGATTCCAGTCTGTAATTCACTCCTGGATATGTGTTATTCAATATATAAACCACCCCAAACCCCTCGATTAGTTTCCAGTCTGTAACTCAATCCCGGGTATCTGTTATTCTATATATAAACCACCCCAACTCCTCGATTAGATTCCAGTCTGTAACTCACTCCCGGGTATCTGTTATTCGATATATAAACCATCCCGAACCCCACAATTAGATTCCAGTCTGTAACACAATCTCGGGTATCTGTTATTCCATATATAAGCCATCCCGATCCCCTTGAATAGATTCCAGTCTGTAACTCACCCTGGGTATCTGTTATTCTACATGTAAACCATCCCAAACCCCCCGATTAGATTCCAGTCTGTAACGCGCTACCAGGTATCTGTTGTTCTATGTATAAACCACCCCAGACCCCTTGATTAGATTCCAGTCTGTAATTCATTCCCGGGTATCAGTTATTCCATGTATGTACCATCCTGAATCCCTCGATTAGATCCAAGTCTGTCACTCACTCCCGGGTATCTGTTATTCCATATATATACCATCCTGAACCCCTCGATTAGATACAAGTCTGTCACTCTCTCCCGGGTATCTGTTATTCCATATATATACCATCCTGAACCCCTCGATTAGATTCCAGTCTGTAACTCACTCCCGCGTATCTGTTATTCTATATATAAACCATCCCGAAGCCCTCGATTAGATTCCAGTCTGTAACTCACTCTTGGGTATCTGTTATTCTATACATAAACCACCCCGAACTCCTCGATTAGATTCCAGTCTGTAACTCACTCTCGGGTATCTGTTATTCTATATATAAATCACCCCGAACCTCTTGATTAGATTCCAGCCTGTAACTCACTCCCAGGTATCTGTTATTTTATATATAAACCATCCCAAACCCCTCAATTAGATTACAGTCTGTCACTCACTCCCGGGTATCTGTTATTCTATATATAAACCACCCCAAACCCCTCGATTAGATTCCAGTCTGTAATTCAATCCTGGGTATCTGTTATTCTATATATAAATCACCCCAAACCCCTCGATTAGATTCCAGTCTGTAACTCACTCCTGGGTATCTGTTATTCCATATATAAGCCATCCCGATCCCCTCGCATAGATTCCAGTCTGTAACCCACTCCCGGGTATCTGTTAGTCTTTCCATAAACCACCCGAACCCCTTGATTTGATTCCAGTCTGTAACTCACTCCTGGGTATCTGTTATTCTATATATAAACCATCCCGATCCCCTCGATTAGATTCCAGTCTGTAACTCACTCCTGGGTATCTGTTATTCTATATATGAACACAGACATACTCAGTGAGTGGAAATCAGGGTTGTGGGGAGTGATTGCTTGGCAATGGTTGACTCGATGGAAAGCGATACCTTCTGATTGGCCTGAGTTTGTGGTGAAGCAGCTCATTCAGGGGAATGTGTTGTTTTGCTCTCATTCTGTGGATCTTTACTGAGCTTTTCCAGAAAAGTTGATGTGAGTCAGCAGCATCCTCTCAACAAGCTGCGTTTCCCAAAGAGATATTGCAGATGTGGAGCTTTGTGTTTCATATTTCAGCTGCTTCACTTCAAAAATCTCTCAGAGCCTTGTAACTGGAGACACTCAGACGACAGGAGCTGGAGGGCACCGGAGGAAACTGGGGCAGTGTGGGAAGAGTTGATTGCAATGGAAGGGGAAATGTGCAGAATATAAACCCCACGAGAAAGCGGTTGAGCAGAATGGTCTGTTGTAGACTATAGGTTCTGTAATTTTGGTGATGGTGACGGTGAGTCTCTGAACTGCCCTGTCCCGGTGACAGTGAGTCACTGAACCACGCTGTTCCGGTGATGGTGAGTCACTGAACCGTCCTGTCCCGGTGCCCTGAGTCACTGAACTGCCTGTCTCGGTGACGGTGAGTCACTGATCTACCCTGACCTGGTGATGGTGAGTCACTGATTCGCCCTGTCCCTGTGACGGTGAGTCACTGAACCACCGGGTCACGGTGAGTCACTGAACCACCCGGTGACGGTGAGACACTGAACCGCCCGGTCATGGTGATGGTGAGTTGCTGATCCACCCTGTCCCGGTGACAGTGAGTCACTGAACCGCCCTGTCACGGTGAGTCACTGAACCACCCGGTCACGGTGACAGTGACACACTGATTCACCCTGTCACGGTGACAGTGACACACTGATTCACCCTGTCACGGTGACACACTGAATCACCCGGTCACGGTGACAGTGACACACTGAATCACCCTGTAACGGTGACAGTGACACACTGATTCACCCTTTCACGGTGACGGTGACACACTGAATCACCCTGTCACGGTGACAGTGACACACTGATTCACCCTGTCACGGTGACGGTGACACACTGATTCACCCTGTCACGGTGACGGTGACACAGTGATTCACAATGTCACGGTGACAGTGACACACTGAACTGCCCTGTCACGGTGAGTCACTGATCCGCCCTGTCCCGGTGACCGTGAGTCACTGAACTGCCCTGTCCCGGTGACCGTGAATCACTGATCCGCCCTGTCCCGGTGACCGTGAGTCACTGAACCGCCCTGTCCCGGTGAAGGTGAGTCACTGAATCACACTGTCACTGTGATGGTGAGTTGCTGATCCGCCCAGTCCCGGGGACGGTTTGTCACTGATCCGCCATGTCCCGGTGATGGTGAGACACTGAACCGTCCTGTCCCGGTGATGGTGGGTCACTGATCTGCACTGTCACGGTGATGGTGAAGGTGACTCACTGACGATGTGTCACTGAACTGCCCTGTCCTGGTGACGGTGAGTCACTAAACCGCCCTGTCTCGGTGATGGGGAGTCACTTAACCGTCTTGTCACGGTGACCGTGAACCACTGAACCGCCCTGTCATGGTCACCGTGAATCACTGAACCGCCCTGTCCCGGTCACCGTGAATCATTGAACCGGCCTGTCCCAGTGACGGTGAGTCACTGAACCGTCCTGTCATGGTGAAAGTGAGACACTGAACCGCCCTGTCCCGGTGTCGGGGAGTCACTGAACCGTCCTGTCCCGGTGACGGTGAGTCCATGAACCGTCCTGTCCCGCTGACGGTGAGTCACTGAACCGTCCTGTCCCGGTGTCGGGGAGTCAGTGAACCGCCCTGTCCCGGTGACGGTGAGTCACTGAACCGCCCTGTCCCGGTGACGGTGAGTCACTGAACCGTCCTGTCATGGTGAAAGTGAGACACTGAATCACCCTGCCCTGGTGTCGGGGAGTCAGTGAACCGCCCTGTCCCGGTGACGGTGAGTCACTGAACCGTCCTGTCATGGTTAAAGTGAGACACTGAACCGCCCTGTCCTGGTGTCGGGGAGTCAGTGAACCGCCCTGTCCCGGTGACGGTGAGTCACTGAACCGTCTTGTCATGGTGAAAGTGAGACACTGAACCGCCGTGTCCCGGTGTCGGGGAGTCACTGAACCGCCCTGTCCCGGTGATGGTGACTCACTGAACCGTCCTGTCATGGTGAAAGTGAGACACTGAACCGCCCTGTCCCGGTGTCGGGGAGTCACTGAAGCGCCCTGTCCCGGTGATGGTGAGTCACTGAACCGCCCTGTCCCGGTGACGGTGAGTCACTGAACTGCCTGTCTCGGTGACTATGAGTCACTGACCTACCCTGTCCCGGTGATGGTGAGTCACTGATCTGCCTGGTCGCGGTGAGTCACTGAACCACCCTGCCACGGTGACAGTGACACACTGATTCACCCTGTCACGGTGACGGTGACACACTGAATCACCCTGTCACGGTGACGGTGACACACTGAATCACCCTGTCACGGTGACAATGACACACTGATTCACCCTGTCACGGTGATGGTGACACACTGATTCACCCTGTCACGGTGACGGTGACACACTGATTCATCCTGTCACGGTGACGGTGACACACTCACCCTGTCACGGTGATGGTGACACACTGATTCACCCTGCCACGGTGACGGTGACACACTGTACTGCCCTGTCACGGTGACGGTGACACACTGAACCGCCTGTCACGGTGACGGCGTGTCAGTGAACTGTCTTGTATGGTGCCCCGAGTCACTGAACCGCCCTGTCCCCGTGACGATGAGTCACTCAACTGCCCTGTAACGGTGAGTCACTGAACCACCCTGTCATGGTGACAGTGACACACTGATTCACCTTGTCACGGTGACAGGGACACACTGAATCACCCTGTCATGGTGACAGTGACACACTGATTCACCCTGTCATGGTGACGGTGACACACTGAATCACCCTGTCACGGTGACGGTGACACACTGAATCACCCTGTCACGGTGACAGTGACACACTGATTCACCCTGTCACGGTGACGGTGACACACTGAATCACCCGGTCACGGTGACAGTGACACACTGAATCACCCGGTCACGGTGACAGTGACACACTGAACCGCCCTGCCACGATGATAGTGACACACTGAACCGCCCTGTCCCCGTGACAGTGAGTACTCAACTGCCCTGTCACGGTGACAGAGAGTTACTGAAGCGCACTGTCCCGGTGACGGTGAGTCACTGAGCCGCCCGGTCACAGTGACGGGTTAGGCACTAAACAGCCCTGTCCCGGTGATGGTGAGACACTAAACTGGCATGTCCCAGTGACGCGTGTCACTGAGCCGCCTGGTCACAGTGATGGTGAATCACTGAATCGCCCGGTCACGGTGATGGTGAGACACTCATCCTCCATGTTCCGGTGACTCTCAGTCACTGAACTGCCTGTCTCGGTGACGGTGAGTCATTGATCTGCCCTGTCCTGGTGACGGTGAGTCACTGAACCATCCTGTCCCGGTGACGGTGAGTCACTGAACCGTCCTGTCCCGGTGACGGTGAGTCACTGAACCCCTCTGTCCCGGTGACGATGAGTCACTAAACCGTCCTGTCCCGGTGATGGTGAGTCACTGAACCGCTCGGCCACGGTGACGGTGAGTTGCTGATGCACCCTGTCCCGGTGACAGTGAGTCACTGAACCGCCCTGTCACGGTGAGTCACTGAACCACCCTGTCACGGTGACAGTGACACACTGATTCACCCTGTCACGGTGACAGTGACACACTGATTCACCCTGTCACGGTGACGGTGACACACTGAATCACCCTGACACGGTGACGGTGTCACACTGATTCACCCTGTCACGGTGACGGTGACACACTGATTCACCCTGTCACGGTGACGGTGACACACTGATTCACCCTGTCATGGTGACACACTGATTCACCCTGTCACGGTGATGGTGACACACTGAACTGCCCTGTCACGGTGACAGTGACACACTGAACCGCCCTGTCACGGTGACGGCGTGTCAGTGAACTGTCCTGTATGGTGCTCCGAGTCACTGAACCGCCCTGTATCCGTGACGATGAGTCACTCAACTGCCCTGTCACGGTGAGTCACTGAACCGCCCTGTCACGGTGACAGTGACACACTGATTCACCCTGTCACGGTGACGGTGACACACTGAATCACCCTGTCACGGTGACAGTGACACACTGATTCACCCTGTCACGGTGACGGTGACACACTGAATCACCCGGTCATGGTGACAGTGACACACTGAATCGCCCTGTCCCGGCGACGGTGAGTCACTGAACCGCCCTGTCCCAGTGACGGTGAGACACTAAACTGCCCAGTCTCGGTGATGGTGAGTCACTGAACCGCCCTGGACCGGTGACGGTGAGACACTAAACTGCCCTGTCTTGGTGATGGTGAGTCACTAAACCGCCCTGTCCTGGTGATGTGAGACACTGAATCGCCCTGTCCCGGTGATGGTTAGTCACTGAATCGCCCTGTCCCGGTGACGGTGAATCACTGAATCACCCTGTCCCGGTGACGGTGAGTCACTGAACCGGCCTGTCCCGGTGACGGTGAGACACTAAACTGCCCAGTCTCGGTGACCGTGAATCACTGAACCGCCCTGTCCCGGTGATGGGGAGTCACTGAACTGCCCTGTCCCGGTGATGGTGAGTCACTGAACCGCCCTGTCCCGGTGATGGTGAGTCACTGAACCGCCCTGTCCCGGTGATGGTGAGTCACTGAACCGCCCTGTCCCGGTGATGGTGAGTCACTGAACCGCCCTGTCCCTGGGATGGTTTGTCTCTGAACCGCCTTGTCCCGGTGACGGTGAAGGTGAGTCACTGTATCACACTGTCACTGTGATGGTGAGTTGCTGATCCGCCCAGTCCCGGTGACGGTGAGTCACTAAACTGTCCTGTCCCTGGGATGGTTTGTCACTGAACCGCCCAGTCCCGGTGATGGTGAGTCACTGAACCGCCCTGTCCCGGTGACGGTGAAGGTGAGTCACTGTATCACACTGTCACTGTGATGGTGAGTCACTGATCCGCCCAGTCCCGGGGACGGTTTGTCACTGAACCGCCCTGTCCCGGCGACGGTGAAGGTGACTCACTGACGATGTGTCACTGAACCGCCCTGTCCCGGTGACGGTGAGTCACTGAACTGCCTGTCTCAGTGACGATGAGTCACTGATCTACCCTGTCCTGGTGATGGTGAGTCACTGATTCGCCCTGTCCCGGTGACGGTGAGTCACTGTATCACACTGTCCCGGTGACGGTAAGTCACTGAACCGCCCTGTCCCGGGCACGGTTTGTCACTGAACCATCCTGTCCCGGTGACGGTGAAGGTGACTCACTGACGATGTGTCACAGAACCGCCCTGTCCCGGTGACGGTGAGTCACTGAACTGCCTGTCTCGGTGACGATGAGTCACTGATCTACCCTGTCCTGGTGATGGTGAGTCACTGATTCGCCCTGTCCCGGTGATGGTGAGTCACTGATCTGCCTGGTCACTGTGAGTCACTGAACCATCCGGTCACGGTGACGGTGAGACACTGAACCGCTCAGCCACGGTGACGGTGAGTTGCTGATGCACCCTGTCCCAGTGACAGTGAGTCACTGAACCACCCTGTCACGGTGAGTCACTGAATCACCCTGTCACGGTGATAGTGACACACTGATTCACCCTGTCACGGTGACAGTGACACACTGATTCACCCTGTCACGGTGATGGTGAACACTGATTCACCCTGTCACGGTGACGGTGACACACTGATTCACCCTGTCACGGTGACGGTGACACACTGATTCACCCTGTCACGGTGACGGTGACACACTGAATCACCCGGTCACGGTGACAGTGACACACTGAACCGCCCTGTCACGGTGATGGTGACACACTGAACCGCCCTGTCCCCGTGGCGGTGAGTCACTCAACTGCCCTGTCACGGTGACAGAGAGTTACTGAAGCGCACTGTCCCGGTGATGGTGAGTCACTGACCCGCTCGGTCACAGTGTCGGGTTAGGCACTAAACAGCCCTGTCCCGGTGATGGTGAGACACTAAACTGCCATGTCCCAGTGACGCGTGTCACTGAGCCGCCTGGTCACAGTGATGGTGAATCACTGAATCGCCCGGTCACGGTGATGGTGAGACACTCATCCTCCATGTCCCGGTGACTCTGAGTCACTGAACTGCCTGTCTCGGTGATGGTGAGTCATTGATCTGCCCTGTCCTGATGACGGTGAGTCACTGAACCGTCCTGTCCCGGTGACGGTGAGTCAGTGAACCTCCCTGTCCCGGTGACGATGAGTCACTGAACTGTCCTGTCCCGGTGACGGTGAGTCACTGAACCGCCCTGTCCCAGTGACGGTGAGTCACAACCCGTCCTGTCCCGGTGACGGTGAGTCACTGACCCGTCCTGTCCCGGTGATGGTGAGTCACTGAACCGCCCTGACACGGGCACGGTTTGTCACTGAACCGTCCTGTCCCGGTGACGGTGAGTCACTGAACCATCCTTTCCTGGTGATGGTGAGTCACTGAACCGTCCTGTCACGGTGACCGTAAATCACTGAACCACCCAGTCATGGTGACCGTAAATCACTGAACCGTCCTGTCATGGTGAATGTGAGACACTGAACTGCCCTGTCCCGGTGTCGGGGAGTCAGTGAACCGCCCTGTCCCGGTGACGGTGAGTCAGTGAACCGCCCTGTTCCGGTGATGGTGAGTCACTGAACCGCCCTGTCCCGGTGATGGTGAGTCACTGAACCGTCCTGTCATGGTGAAAGTGCGACACTGAACCGCCCTGTCCCGGGGACGGGGAGTCAGTGAACCGCCCTGTCCCGGTGACGGGGAGTCACTGAACCGCCCTGTCCCGATGACGGTGAGTCACTGAACCGCCCGGTGACAGTGAGTCACTGAACCGCCCTGTCCCGGTGACGGTGAGTCACTGAACCGCCCTGTCCCGGTGACGGTGAGTCACTGAACCGCCCTGTCCCGGTGACGGTGAGTCACTGAACCGCCCTGTCCCGGTGACGGTGAGTCACTGAACAACCCTGTCCCGGTGACGGTGAGTCACTGAACCGCCCTGTCCCGGTGACGGTGAGTCACTGAACCGTCTGTCCCAGTGACGGTGAGTCACTGAACAACCCTGTCCCGGTGACGGTGAGTCACTGAACCGCCCTGTCCCGGTGACGGTGAGTCACTGAACCGTCCTGTCATGGTGAAAGTGAGACACTGAACCACCCTGTCCCGGTGACGGTGTGTTTCTGAAACGTCCTGTCACGGTGACGGTGTGTCACTGAACCGTCCTGTCACGGTGACGGTGAGTCAATGAACCGCCCTGTCCCGGTGATGGTGAGTCACTGAACCGTCCTGTCATGGTGAAAGTGCGACACTGAACCGCCCTGTCCCGGTGTCGGGGAGTCAGTGAACCGCCCTGTCCCGGTGACGGTGAGTCACTGAACCGCCCTGTCCCGATGACGGTGAGTCACTGAACCGCCCTGTCCCGGTGACGGTGAGTCACTGAACCGCCCTGTCCCGGTGACGGTGAGTCACTGAACCGTCTGTCCCGGTGACGGTGAGTCACTGAACAACCCTGTCCCGGTGACGGTGAGTCACTGAACCGCCCTGTCCCGGTGATGGTGAGTCACTGAACCGTCCTGTCATGGTGAAAGTGAGACACTGAACCGCCCTGTCCCGGTGACGGTGTGTCTCTGAACCGCCCTGTCCCGGTGTCGGGGAGTCAGTGGACCGCCCTGTCCCGGTGACGGTGAGTCACTGAACCGTCCTGTCCCGGTGACGGTGAGTCACTGAACCGCCCTGTCCCAGTGCCAGGGAGTCAGTGAACCGCCCTGTCCCGTTGACGGTGAGTCACTGAACCGCCCTGTCCCGGTGATTCACTGAACCGCCCTGTCCCGGTGAGTCACTGAACCGCCCTGTCCCGGTGATGGTGAGTCACTGAACCGTCCTGTCATGGTGAAAGTGAGACACTGAACCGCCCTGTCCTGGTGACGGTGTGTCTCTGAACCGCCCTGTCCCGGTGTCGGGGAGTCACTGAACCGTCCTGTCCCGGTGACGGTGAGTCACTGAACCGCCCTGTCCCGGTGACGGTGAGTCACTGATCCGCCCTGTCCCGGTGACGGTGAGTCACTGAACCGCCCTGTCCCGGTGAGTCACTGAACCGCCCTGTCCCGATGACGGTGAGTCACTGAACCGCCCTGTCATGGTGAAAGTGAGACACTGAACCGCCCTGTCCCGGTGACGGTGAGTCACTGAACCGTCCTGTCCCGGTGACGATGTGTCGCTGAACCGCCCTGTGTCGGTGTCGGGGAGTCAGTGAACCGCCCTGTCCCGGTGACGGTGACTCACTGAACCCCCTGTCCCGGTGACGGTGACTCACTGAACCCCCTGTCCCGGTGACGGTGAATCACTGAACCGTCCTGTCATGGTGAAAGTGAGACACTGAACCGCCCTGTCCCGGTGACGGTGAGTCACTGAACCGTCCTGTCCCGGTGACGGTGAGTCACTGAACCGTCCTGTCCCGGTGACGATGTGTCGCTGAACCGCCCTGTCCTGGTGTCGGGGAGTCAGTGAACCGCCCTGTCCCGGTGACGGTGAGTCACTGAACCGTCCTGTCCCGGTGACGGGGAGTCACTGAAGCGCCCTGTCCCGGTGTCGGGGAGTCACTGAACCGCCCTGTCCCGGTGACGGTGAGTCACTGAACCGCTCTGTCCCGGTGACGGTGAGTCACTGAACCGCCCTGTCCTGGTGACGGTGAGTCACTGAACCGTCCTGTCATGGTGAAAGTGAGACACTGAACCGCCCTGTCCCGGTGTCGGGGAGTCACTGAACCGCCCTGTCCCGGTGACGGTGAGTCACTGAACCGCTCTGTCCCGGTGACGGTGAGTCACTGAACCGCCCTGTCCTGGTGACGGTGAGTCACTGAACCGTCCTGTCATGGTGAAAGTGAGACACTGAACCGCCCTGTCCCGGTGACAGTGAGTCACTGAACCGTCCTGTCCCAGTGTCAGGGAGTCAGTGAACCGCCCTGTCCCGGTGACGGTGAGTCACTGAACCGCCCTGTCCCGGTGACGGTGAGTCACTGAACCGCCCTGTCCCGGTGACGGTGAGTCACTGAACCGCCCTGTCCCGGTGAGTCACTGAACCGCCCTGTCCCGGTGACGGTGAGTCACTGAACCGCCCTGTCATGGTGAAAGTGAGACACTGAACCGCCCTGTCCCGGTGACGGTGAGTCACTGAACCGTCCTGTCCCGGTGACGATGTGTCGCTGAACCGCCCTGTGTCGGTGTCGGGGAGTCAGTGAACCGCCCTGTCCCGGTGACGGTGACTCACTGAACCCCCTGTCCCGGTGACGGTGACTCACTGAACCCCCTGTCCCGGTGACGGTGAATCACTGAACCGTCCTGTCATGGTGAAAGTGAGACACTGAACCGCCCTGTCCCGGTGACGGTGAGTCACTGAACCGTCCTGTCCCGGTGACGATGAGTCACTGAACCGTCCTGTCCCGGTGACGGTGAGTCACTGAACCGTCCTGTCCCGGTGATGATGTGTCGCTGAACCGCCCTGTCCCGGTGTCGGGGAGTCAGTGAACCGCCCTGTCCCGGTGACGGTGAGTCACTGAACCGTCCTGTCCCGGTGACGGGGAGTCACTGAAGCGCCCTGTCCCGGTGTCGGGGAGTCACTGAACCGCCCTGTCCCGGTGACGGTGAGTCACTGAACCGCTCTGTCCCGGTGACGGTGAGTCACTGAACCGCCCTGTCCTGGTGACGGTGAGTCACTGAACCGTCCTGTCATGGTGAAAGTGAGACACTGAACCGCCCTGTCCCGGTGACGATGTGTCGCTGAACCGCCCTGTCCTGGTGTCGGGGAGTCAGTGAACCGCCCTGTCCCGGTGACGGTGAGTCACTGAACCCCCTGTCCCGGTGACGGTGAGTCACTGAACCGTCCTGTCATGGTGAAAGTGACACACTGAACCGCCCTGTCCCGGTGACGGTGAATTACTGAACCGCCCTGTGTCGGTGACGGTGAGTCACTGAATCGCCCTGTGTCGGTGACGGTGAGTCACTGAATCGCCCTGTGTCGGTGACGGTGAGTCACTGAATCGCCCTGTGTCGGTGACGGTGAGTCACTGAATCGCCCTGTGTCGGTGACGGTGAGTCACTGAATCGCCCGTCACGGTGACAGGTAGGAAACCCACGCAGACACGGGGAGAAAGTGCAAACTCCGCACAGACAGTGACCCTATGCCGGAATTGAATCTGGGACCCTGGAGCTGTGAGGCAGCTGTGCTAACCAGTGTGCCACTATACCCCCCCCCCCCCCCCCCCTCCTCCCCAATATAGAGAGAGAAAATAGCTTGAGTGGGGGCACTCCACCATCAAGGAGGATAGTGGCAGGCCATGAGCTACCGCAGCCGGTACAGGGATTGATATCCTTCTGCAACATAGTTTAACCATCGGGCCAGCTGAGCTAACAATAAGAACTGCAGACATTCAAGAAGATGTTCAGTGACTTACCACCACCTCAAGGGCAGTTAGGGATGGGCAATAAATGCTGGGCCTAGCCAGTGATACCCACAGACCATGAATAAATTACAAAACAAGTTGAGTGGAAGGGGTGAGGGATTGTATGTGTGAATGTCACTGCTGGGAGACCTGTGCTGTCAGCTGTGTTTCGCCATCTTTACAAACTGCAGTCTGGATATGCAGTGTCATCACTCAATACCAGTCATCGAATCATTAACAAAAGATATGTGAATGAACAGTATGTGACATTACTTTTGTGATTCTGCTTTTGAATGTAGCCCCATAGCTGCTGGCTGGTTTAGCTCCGTGATGCAGACCGAGGCTAGCAGCGCGAGTTCAATTCCCGTACCAGCTGAGAATTCTGAATTCTCCCTCTGTGTACCCGAACAGGCGCCAGAATGTGGCGACTAGGGATTTTTCACAGTAACTTCATTGCAGTGTTAATGTAAGCCTACTTGTGGCAGTAAAGATTATTTATTTATTATTTTATTTATTGTATTCCATTTGCAGAACCCCTTTTTTCGATCTGCCTCTGTCGTTGGTACCAACGTGGACCATGACAACTGGATCCTTCCCCTCCCGCTCCTAGTTCCTCTCCAGAACTGAGGAGATGTCCCTAACCCTGGTTAAATCTCAATGTTAAATTTTAACTTGTAATCAGAGTGAATCATAGAATCATAGAATTTACAGTGTAGAAGGAGGCCATTCGGCCCATCGAGTCTGCACCGGCCCTTGGAAAGAACACCCCACTTAAGCCCACAATTCCCGTAACCCAGTAACACCACCCAACTTTTTTGGACACTAAGGACAATTTAGCATGGCCAATCCACCTAACCCGCACATCTTTGGACTGTGGGAGGAAACCGGAGCACCCGGAGGAAACCCACGCACACACTGGGAGAACGTGCAGCCTACGCACAGACAGTGACTCAAGCCGGAAATCGACCCTGGAGCTGTGAAGCAACTGTGCTAACCATTGTGCTGCCATGCTGCCCTTTCTGTGTACAAATTACTCTCTGTCTTAGGATCCTGGACCAGACCCCAACATTTGTCAGGATACCGGACAAGAACACTTTTTTTCAGTTTGTAAAACTAAGGAAAAGATACCTCTCTCTTCCCCCCCCCCCCCCCCGCCCAGCAATGATAACTCTGACCAATAGGTATCTTTTATGTTAAAACAAACTTTAATTTAATCACAGAATTAACCACATTATCCTCAAAGAAATAGCTTTACAATTCACACTTTCAAAAGTTCTTAAATAAAAGGAAAAACTTTAACTTATGCCCTACACCTTCACTATAAATATTCCAACCCAGCAACCACAATACAGTTCAATTGCCACTTTTATAAATAATGTTAACAGAACAGGTTTACTTGCTTATCTGTATAGAGATGTTTTGGAAATGGAGCCCCTTTCCAAAAGTAGCTCCTGCTCAATCCGACAGCATTTGGCAAAGCAACTGTTCAAGTACAACGTCTCGCAGACTTATTAATTCCATCATCTGTATCCCACTATGTTCCAGGACCTGCTTAGCAAGGACTAAGCACCAATCCCTATAAATTATCTGCACTCAAAGGAAACTCCCGCAATCACAAATATTATTGCATTAGGCATCTCTCTATAAACTAGTAAATGGTTAAAATTAATAATTACTTCACCTTTTATGACCTCTTAATTGCAGCTTTAGCAGACGCACAGTCTGGATCTTAACCTAGGTTCTTTAATAATATTATTACAACAACGACATACCTTAACTCCAGCTTTTAAAAACTTTACTGCAATAGATATAAAATACTATATATATATATATCTATTACCAATTTCTTATATTCATTACACTACACTCATGGAAAATAACAATGGCACAACTTGCTCCCTTTTTTTGGAAAATATTTTATTGAGGCATTTATAATTTAACACTTTTCAACAATAACATCCAACAGAACCCGCAAAGAAATAACCATCATTCCCCCCAAACACAAACCCCAACCAACGTGGCTGATGAAAACACACTGCGGGCCCACCCGCCATTAGTTTTCCTACCCTTATTCACCACATCCCTGCCTCCCCATACTTCCCCTGCTGACAGTCTAATTTTTCTTGAAGAAGTTGATGAACGTCTGCCACCTCCGAGCGAACCTCTGTAATGAATCCCTCGAGGCGAATTTTGTTTTCTCCAGCCTGAGAAAGCCCGCCATGTCACTTAACCATACCCCCGACACTTCGGGGGCTCCGTGTCCTCCTTCTCCCCCCCCCCCCCCCCCCCCCCGGCTCCCGGGTCTTCTGACACTCCAAAGATCGCCACCACTGGACTCGGAGTCACCCTCCCTTGCAGGACCTCTGACATGACATCCACAAATCCCTGCCAAAATCCCCTCAGCCTCGGACAAGCCCAAAACATATGTACATGATTTGCCGGACTTCCCCCCATACTGCCCATACCTGTGCTCCACCTCCTCAAAAAACCTGCTCATCCGGCACAGTCATATGAGCCCTGTGGACCAGGCTGAGCTTCACACATGACGAGGACACGTTAACTCTCCACAGGGCCTCCTCGATATATTTGACGCCCAGTAATAGTTCATAAAGTTTGGTAGGGCCAGCCCCCCTTCCCCATGCCCCCGCTCCAGCAGCACCTTCCTCACCCAGCCTTTTATCAGCCCAAATAAATCCCGAAATTACCGCATTCATCGTCCTAAAAAACACCTTGGGGGTAAAAATTGGGAGACACTGAAAAACAAACAGCAACATCGGGAGGGCTGCATTTTCACAGTCTGTACCCTCCCCGCCGACAGCGTAGCATGTCCCAACTCCAGAAGACCCCTTTCATCTGCTCTATTAGCCTACCCAGATTCAATTTGTGAAGCTGTCCCCATTCCCGTGTTACCTGGATACCTAAGTACCTAAAGCTCCCTCCCATCACCTTGAACGGTATCTCCCCCAATCTCCTCTCCTGCCACCTTGCCTGGATCGCCCAAATTCAATTTATACTCCGAGAAACGGCCGAATTCCTCTAGTATCCCCATAATCCCTCCAATCCCCCGCAGCGGGTCTGATATATACAAGAGCAAATCACCCACATAGAGCGACACCCTATGCTCTGCCCCCCCTCGTACTATCCCCTGTCATACCTCAGAATCTCGCAGCGCCATTGCCAAAGGCTCTATGGCCAGGGCAAACGGTAGATATTTGCTCCCTTTTTAAATACAGTTTAGAACCTTATGCTTACTATGAAATCAGACTAGCCAGGTTTGGCTTGTCAGGCTCACACACAACTTTAAACGGCTGAGCATTATATCAGTTATTCTGTTTACAGAAACCCGGTTTCATGTGTGTTGCAACATCTCCCTCAGTGCCCTTCATCCAATATGCGCTTATCTTCATTTCCAGGGACCCAGGAAAAGCTGTGAATCAAAGTTCCGGTCTCTGGATTGCAGGCCTATCCTTTGATTGCGGCCAGTAAAATTAAAGCAATGCTGTTGCCAAGGCCATGCACTCCACAGGAAAACAAGGCAAAGCTATGCTGCGTGGGTTATATAATAGCAGCATCAGTCACGGAAAGCAGAAGAAAAACTAGATACTAATGTGGGTGAACATGCCAAGAGCTGAAACACCAATTAACATTTAACACTGGCATTTCACCACTTGCATGCTGTTTCCAGCAGCACAAATATGCGTTAAAAAATTGCCTCGCGGGTAGCAATCCGGCATTAGAATGTCATCAATCCTTCTAAAATATAGTCGCTGTTGTCGTGAAGGATGGCACCTAATTTTCACACAGCAAAATTCCACAAACAACCATGTGACAATGGTCAGATAATCTGTTTCAGTGGACAGGATGCTGATTGGAATCGAAAGAGAAAATGCTGGAAAATCTCAGCAGGTCTGGCAGCATCTGTCAAAGCTTTGACAAAGAGTCATCGGACTCGAAACGTTAGCTCTTCTCTCTCCCTGCAGATGCTGCCAGACCTGCTGAGATTTTCCAGCATGTTCTCTTTCGTTTCAGATTCCAGCATCCGCAGTAATTTGCTTTTATGCTGATTTGGATGAAGTATTCCAACCTTTGGATTGAGACTTGAGCACACAAATCCATAGAATCCCTGCAATGCAAAATGAGGCCATTCGACCCATCGAGGCTGCGCTGACCCTCTGAAAGATCACCCTACTTATCTTATAGCTCACTCGACCTATCCCCATAACCCCACCTAACCTGCACATCTTTGGACACTAAGGACAATTTAGCATGGCCAATCCACCTAACCTGCACATCTTTGCACTGTGGGAAACCGGAGCACCCGGAGGAAACCCACACAGTCACTCAAGGCTGGAATCGAACCTGGGTCCCTGGTGCTATGAGGTAGCAGAGCGAACCACTGTGCCACCGTGGCGTTCTGACTCCAGAAAAGGCAAGAGTCTGAGCACTGAACCCAGCAGACAGTGCCATCGAAAACTAGTTTCAATGACTAGATAATAATAGCGTCTGAGCACCTTTGACTACGCGCTGAGGACCTAGGTTCGATCCTGGCCCTGGGTCACTGTCCGTGTGGAGTTTGCACATTCTCCCAGTGTCTGCATGGGTCTCACCCCCACAACCCAAAGATGTGCATGGTAGGTGGATTGGCCACACTAAATTGCCCCTTAATTGGAAAAAAAATAATTGGATACTCTAAATTTATTTTCTTTAAACTTTGACTACTGTACAAAATACAACAGTTCATTCACGAGCATTCGTTCTGACCGTCATTGTGTAAACCGGCACACCTAGTGATTTGAGACTTTTGCTGTCAGTGACAGGAAATTGACGCCTATGTTGCCTGTTCAATGCCAGGATTAGGAACATCTCCTTGGTGCTGCCGAGGAACCTGGAGCAGGAAGGGAAGCATCCAGTTGTCAGGGTCCACGTGATACCAGCACATAGGTAGAAGTAAGAAAGGGAATACAAGCAACTAGGGGCTAAATTGAAAAGCAGAATCACAAAAGTAATAACCTCTGGAGTACTGTGCTATCTACGAGCAAATTGATGTAGGGTAAATAAGAACTGAATGCGTGGCTCAATGATTGGTTTGGGAGAAATGAGTTTGTTTCATGGGGCTCTGGCACCAGTCCTCTGGAAAGAGGGAGTTGTTCTGGGATTTTGAAAGTTAACAAAAGACAAGACAATAGTTCAGGGTGTGATATAGGGACTGAAAACCAGAGCATGACAGGAAGGGGCCGTGTGTACAGACAAGAGTGTACCAACAAATAGAGACAGAGTGGTGAAAATGATGCAAAGACAGAATTAAAGGCCCTTTATCTGGAATACATGCAAGGTAGATGAATTGACAGATGTTAGAGACAGGGGAGAGGGGCAAAATGAAAGTTTGTTTTCTCCCCACCTGGCAGGAAGCAGAGGTGTTTTTGAAACAGGCTATCGTGAACCATAGAACACTGTTTTTCAAACTTTTTTGCCTGGGATCCATTTTTATCAACCGGCCGACCTTCGCCACCCACGCGGGCCGACCTTCGCCACCTACGCCGGCCGACCTTCGCCACCCACGCCGGCCGACCTTCGCCACTCACGCCGGCCGACCTTCGCCACCCACGCCGGCCGACCTTCGCCACCCACGCCGGCCGACTTTCGCCACCCACGCGGGCCGACCTTCGCGACCCACGCCGGCCGACCTTCGCCACTCACGCCGGCCGACCTTCACGACCCACGCCGGCCGACCTTCGCCACCCACACCGGCCGACCTTCGCCACCCACACCGGCCGACCTTCACGACCCACGCCGGCCGACCTTCGCCACCCACGCCGGCCGACTTTCGCCACCCACGCCGGCCGACCTTCGCCACCCACACCGGCCGACCTTCGCCACCCACACCGGCCGACCTTCGCCACCCACACCGGCCGACCTTCACGACCCACGCCGGCCGACCTTCGCCACTCACCCCGGCCGACCTTCGCCACCCACGCCGGCCGACCTTCGCCACTCACGCCGGCCGACCTTCACGACCCACGCCGGCCGACCTTCGCCACCCACGCCGGCCGACCTTCGCCACTCACACCGGCCGACCTTCACGACCTGCCATTTTCACTTACCTTTCATTTGCAGATGAGCCTTCTTGGTCCTCACGATCTCACTTGCTATGTTACATTTCTGATAATGACTTCAGTTGATGATTTAAGATCTCACTGTATCCGTTGAATAAAATAAAGAGGTTTGTCCTCGAACTCGCCATGTCTTTGAAGTTTTGAGGGTTTTAAACTTTGTTTTCCCTGCATATAACATACATGAACATTGAATCCTGATTTGCAGTGGAACAATTAATAAATTCACACCTCAAGTAATCATCTTTAGGCTGTTTTCATTTTCAGCTTCTTAATGGGTTGCTCACCAGAGTCCCTGGTGTTCACACCAGCACTGCTGGCAGCTGCAAAATGGAGGAATCTCTCTCATGGCCAGAATACGTGACATCAATGTTCATGACCTGCTCTCTGTCACCGCTCCAGTCAGGAAGATTCCAGTGATTTTTTTTTAAAAAGAAGAAAAATCTGCTCCTGTGTCAGCACGTTCTGCCACACTGGGTTCTGGGCCTGCGTACTGCATGCACGGAATGGCCGGCATTCTGAAGCATTTTTCAAATCCGGTTGCATCGTTGGCCACTTCTTCCCTTAATCGGGAATGCCGATTTGACTCTCCCGATACCTACGACCCACCCAGGGGTCGGGACCCTGGTTTGAAAATGACTGCTGTAGAGCCCCTACCGTGCAGAAGAAGGCCATTCAGCCCATCGAGTCTGCACCAACCCTCTGAAAGAGCACCCTACCTCGGCCCACTCCCCTGCTCCATACCCGTCACCCCACCTATCCTGCACATCCCTGGACACTAAGAGGCGATTTACAATGGCCAATCCACCTAACCAGCACATGGAGAGAATGTGCAAACGCCACACAGACAGTTACCCAAAGCTGGCATTGAACTGGTTCCCTGGCGCAGTGTTTTCCCAAAGTCTGTTTGTGATGTCAAACTTTAAAGTGACTATTCAGGGTTCAATCAGAATTACAGTTTATTCACGCATTCAAACCTGGGCACTGGGTGCAACTTTGTACACACACATGATAAGATTGGAAAGTGGAGATTTTACAACTATGATTAACTTATAAGAAAAAGCACCACAGAGAGTCAGAATCCAGTGAGGGATCCTTCACATCTGAGCTATCGTTCAGGCTAGTTGAAGCAGGAGTTACAAAATGACTAATATTCATGAAGATTGAGTGAGATGAGGTTTGTGTATAGCCAATTGGTCTGCTCTGCAGATGACAGCAAGAATCTTCCAGAGAAGTAGGCTTCGAGGACTTATAATGAAGGCTGTTGGTCAGCCTCGTGTTCTCCTTTGATGTTTGGAGCTTGGAGTTTAAACAGCAGGATACGTTATGAGTCCCGAAATGTAATATTAAAACTTTGCAAAGGCCAGAAGTTTAAGTGATGTGCTGTTGACCATTAATGAGTCAGTTACAGCTAATTAGCAGTTTCTATGCGTCTGGTCAAATTCCATTGTTCATCTTGTGAAACAGGTGGTGACTTTTAACACCTCTGCAGTTACAACGGGTTTCATAGAATTTACAGTGCACAAGGAGGCCATTCTGCACCGGCCCTTGGAAAGAGCACCCCATTTAAGCCCACACCTCTAATCTATCCCCGTAACCAAGTAACCCCACCTAACCTTTTTGGATACGAAGGGCAATTTAGTATGGCCAATCCACCTAACCTGCACATCTTTGGACTGTGGGAGGAAACCGGAGCACCCGGAAGAAACCCACGCACACACGGGGAGGATGTGCAGACTCCGCACAGACAGTGACCCAAGCCGGAATCGAACCTGGGACCCTGGAGCTGTGAAGCAACTATGCTAGCCACTGTGCTGCCCGCACGTTTCGATAGCTCTCCCTCTGTTTGCCATCTAGGCTGAGGAGACAAGTTGTCGGCCGATCCATGGTTTTGTTGATTGTAATATGTCCTCACAATGAGAGATGTATGACTCCACAAGGGCGAGCGTTGAGCTTTTGTCCTGGAACTGCTGTTGGAAATTTCCAGAAACCGTAGCCAACTTGTGAATCATGTGACATGAAGCAGCGATATTTTGGTGCAGCAAGGTCCCGTTTTTAAACAGTTTATGATCTCTTTATTGGACTTGACACAGTGCAAGGAGAAATCATTGAGTATGATATGATAAGAACATTAGAACTAGGAGCAGGAGTAGGCCATAGAACATAGAACAATACAGCGCAGTACAGGCCCTTCGGCCCACGATGTTGCACCGAAACAAAAGCCATCTAACCTACACTATACCATTATCATCCATATGTTTATCCAATAAACTTTTAAATGCCCTTAATGTTGGCGAGTTCACTACTGTAGCAGGTAGGGCATTCCACGGCCTCACTACTCTTTGCGTAAAGAACCTACCCCTGACCTCTGTCCTATATCTATTACCCCTCAGTTTAAGGCTATGTCCCCTCGTGCTAGCCATTTCCATCCGCAGGAGAAGGCTCTCACTGTCCACCCTATCTAACCCTCTGATCATTTTGTATGCCTCTATTAAGTCTCCTCTTAACCTTCTTCTCTCTAACGAAAACAACCTCAAGTCCATCAGCCTTTCCTCATAAGATTTTCCCTCCATACCAGGCAACATCCTGGTAAATCTCCTCTGCACCCGCTCCAAAGCCTCCACGTCCTTCCTATAATGCGGTGACCAGAACTGTACGCAATACTCCAAATGCGGCCGTACCAGAGTTCTGTACAGCTGCAACATGACCTCCTGACTCCGGAACTCAATCCCTCTACCAATAAAGGCCAACACTCCATAGGCCTTCTTCACCACCCTATCAACCTGGGTGGCAACTTTCAGGGATCTATGTACATGGACACCTAGATCCCTCTGCTCATCCACACTTTCAAGAACTTTTCCATTAGCCACATATTCCACATTCCTGTTTTTCCTTCCAAAGTGAATCACCTCACACTTCTCTACATTAAACTCCATTTGCCACCTCTCAGCCCAGCACTGCAGCTTATCTATATCCCTCTGTAACCTGCTACTTCCTTCCTCACTATCGACAACACCACCGACTTTAGTATCGTCTGCAAATTTACTCACCCACCCTTCTGCGCCTTCCTCTAGGTCATTGATAAAAATGACAAACAGCAACGGCCCCAGAACAGATCCTTGTGGTACTCCACTTGTGACAGAACTCCATTCTGAACATTTCCCATCAACCACCACCCTCTGTCTTCTTTCAGCTAGCCAATTTCTGATCCACATCTCTAAATCACCCTCAATCCCCAGCCTCCGTATTTTCTGCAATAGCCTACCGTGGGGAACCTTATCAAACGCTTTGCTGAAATCCATATACACCACATCAACTGCTCTACCCTCGTCTACCTGTTCAGTCACCTTCTCAAAGAACTCGATAAGGTTTGTGAGGCATGACCTACCCTTCACAAAGCCATGCTGACTATCCCTGATCATATTATTCCTATCTAGATGATTATAAATCTTGTCTCTTATAATGCCCTCCAAGACTTTACCCACTACAGACGTGAGGCTCACCGGTCTATAGTTGCCGGGGTTGTCTCTGCTCCCCTTTTTGAACAAAGGGACCACATTTGCTATCCTCCAGTCCTCTGGCACTATTCCTGTATCCAATGATGACATAAAAATCAAAGCCAATGGTCCAGCAATCTCTTCCCTGGCCTCCCAGAGAATCCTAGGATAAATCCCATCAGGCCCCGGGGACTTATCTATTTTCAGCCTGTCCAGAATTGCCAACACCTCTTCCCTACTTACCTCAATGCCATCTAATCTATTTACCTGGAGCTCAGCATTCTCCTCCACAACATTATCTTTTTCCTGAGTGAATACTGACGAAAAATATTCATTTAGTATCTCGCCTATCTCTTCAGACTCTACACACAACTTCCCATCCCTGTCCTTGACTGGTCCTACTCTGTCCCTAGTCATTCGCTTATTCCTGACATACCTATAGAAAGCTTTTGGGTTTTCCTTGATCCTTCCTGCCAAATACTTCTCATGTCCCCTCCTTGCTCGTCTTAGCTCTCTCTTTAGATCCTTCCTCGCTACCTTGTAACTATCCATCGCCCCAACTGAAACTTCACACCTCATCTTCACATAGGCCTCCTTCTTCCTCTTAACAAGAGATTCCACTTCTTTGGTAAACCACGGTTCCCTCGCTCGGCACCTTCCTCCCTGCCTGACCGGTACATACTTATCAAGAACACGCAATAGCTGATCCTTGAACAAGCTCCACTTATCCAGTGTGTCCAAAACTTGCAGCCTACTTCTCCACCTTATCCCCCCCAAGTCACGTCTAATGGCATCATAATTTCCCTTCCCCCAGCTATAACTCTTGCCCTGCGGTGTATACTTATCCCTTTCCATCCTTAACGTAAACGTCACCGAATTGTGGTCACTGTCCCCAAAGTGCTCACCTACCTCCAAATCCAACACCTGGCCTGGTTCATTACCCAAAACCAAATCCAATGTGGCCTCACCTCTTGTTGGCCTGTCAACAAACTGTGTCAGGAAACCCTCCTGCACACACTGAACAAAAAACGACCCATCTAATGTACTCGAACTATATCTTTTCCAGTCAATATTTGGAAAGTTAAAGTCTCCCATAATAACTACCCTGTTACTTTCGCTCATATCCAGGATCATCTTCGCCATCCTTTCCTCTACATCCCTAGAACTATTTGGAGGCCTATAGAAAACTCCCAACAGGGTGACCTCTCCTTTCCTGTTTCTAACCTCAGCCCATACTACCTCGGAAGATGAGTCCCCATCTAGCATCCTCTCCGCCACCGTAATACTGCTCTTGACTAGCAGCGCCACACCTCCCCCTCTTTTGCCTCCTTCCCTGAGCTTACTAAAACACCTAAACCCCGGAACCTGCAACATCCATTCCTGTCCCTGCTCTATCCACGTCTCCGAAATGGCCACAACATCGAAGTCCCAGGTACCAACCCATGCTAATGGCCCTCCGCCATTCAATGAGATCATGGCTGATCTTTTGTGGACTCAGCTCCACTTTCCGGCCCGAACACCATCACCCTTTATTCTTGAAAAAACTATCTATCTTTATCTTAAAAACATTTAATGAAGGAGCCTCTACTGCTTCACTGGGCAAGGAATTCCATAGATTCACAACCCTTTGGGTGAAGAAGTTCCTCCTAAACTCAGTCCTAAATCTCCTTCCCCTTATTTTGAGGCTATGCCCCCTAGTTCTGCTTTCACCCGCCAGTGGAAACAACCTGCCTGCATCTATCCCATCTATTCCCTTCATAATTTTATATGTTTCTATAAGATCCCCCCTCATCCTTCTAAATTCCAACGAGTACAGTCCCAGTCTACTCAACCTCTCCTCGTAATTCAAACCCTTCAGCTCTGGGATTAACCTAGTGAATCTCCTCTCCACACCCTCCAGCGCCAGTACGTCCTTTCTCAGGTAAGGAGACCAAAACTGAACACAATACTCCAGGTGTGGCCTCACTAACACCTTATACAATTGCAGCATAACCTCCCTAGTCTTAAACTCCATCCCTCTAGCAATGAAGGACAAAATTCCATTCGCCTTCTTAATCACCTGTAAACCAACGTTTTGCGACTCATGCACTAGCACACCCAGATCTCTCTGCACAGCAGCATGTTTTAATATTTTATCATTTAAATAATAATCCCTTTTGCTGTTATTACGACCAAAATGGATAACCTCACATTTGTCAACATTGTATTCCATCTGCCAGACCCTAGCCCATTCACTTAGCCTATCCAAATCACTCTGCAGACTTCCAGTATCCTCTGCACTTTTTGCTTCACCACTCATCTTGGACACATTGCCCTTGGTCCCCAACTCCAAATCATCTATGTAGATTGTGAACAATTGTGGGCCCAACACTGATCCCTGAGGGACACTACTAGCTACTGATTGCCAACCAGGGAAACACCCATTAAACCCCACTCTGACCATTACAAAAGCATGGTTGCAAGGTGAGCAAGGCTGGGAACTGAAATTCATGGTTATTTGACATTTTGGATTGTTTGCAAGAAAGGAAAAGGGTGTGGTGTGGCTGTATGAAAACCTAGGAAAGGTTTGCACAGCAAATACCCAGAAGCACAAACTCTCCCTGGGCAATTGTCCTGCATTGGAAACCATCCGAAAAATGTGATTTAAATGGCAAACTTTGGATGGTTCCAGTTGTTACCCACTTCTGGGTGACTATTGCACACACACCAATCCCCCACAGGACTCTTTCACCCCCAGGGGACCCCTCCCCCAAATCCTCAGGGTTATGCCTCTGCCCTCTGAACCTCCACTCTTACCCCCACCCTCACCAGGTCTAACACATCCTCAAGGTTAAACCCAACCTCCCAAGACCTGAAAGCCACCCCATTGCCCAATCACTCACCTCAAACAACATCCAAGTAAGTAACTGGAATTGGAGTGGTAATCCGACGCTGAATGCCATGCTGAGGAAACCCAGGCACATGATCTTAGCCTGGGAGGGGAAGATATAGAATCTGTTTGTGTGGAGATAAAAAATAGAAAAGGAAAGAAGTCACTGGTTGATAGGTCCCCTGATAGTAGTGTTAGGATACCGGACCAGACCCCAACCTTTTTAGGATACCCGACAAGAACCACAAATACTTATTGTTTAATTTGTAAAACTGCGAGGAAAGGATATTTCACCCCAGAATTATGACTTTGACCAATAAGAATGTTTTATGTCAAAACAAACTTTAATATAAACACGGAATTCAGCATATATTTTTGAATATAAATTTAGAGTACACAATTCTTTTTTTTCCCAATTAAGGGGAAATATAGCGTGGCCAATTCACCTACCCTGCACATCTTTTTGGGTTGTGGAGGTGAGACCCACGCAGACACGGTGAAAATGTACAAACTCCACACAGACAGTGGGCAGGGTCCTCGGCAGCGTGAGGCAGTGCTAACCACTGCACCACTGTACTGCCCTGGAATTAACCACATTAACATCAAAGAAATAGCTTTACAGTTAACAGTTCTTACACAGAAGGAAAAACTTCAAAATACTATCTATACCTGCTACTAACTCCAATTAAGCACCCCAATATAGTTCAAATGCCACTTATAAATAATGTTAACAAACAGATTATTTGCTTAGTTGTGCATAGACGTTTGGAGGGAGAGACCCTTGCAGGAGCAGAACCAGTGCACTTCTGCTCAGCCGAGCAGCATATGGCAAAACTGCTGTTCAACTTAAAATTCTTCTATCTTGTCAGGCTCAAATCCTATGGCAAACTGCTAAACTATGGAGAGACCTGGCTCCTCCTATTAGCTACAGCATCTATATCCCACTCAGATGGACATGATCTGCTCAGCTAGAACTAGATACAACCCCTCATAAATGATCTACTCTCAAGTAAATCTCCAGCAATCATAACAATATTCCATTAGCCCTCGATATGTAAACAAGTAAATGGTTAGAATCAATCATGACCTCCCCTTTTACAACTTCTTAAGTACAGCTTTAGCAGACATACAGTCTGAATACCTTAACCTAGGTTCTTTAATAATATCACTGCTACAATTATATACCTTAACCCAGGCTTTTAATAACATTATTGCCTCAAAAATAAAATATAATATCTAACAATTTCCAAATGCATCGCAGTAGTTACATTGTAGAACAGAGTGTAAATCAAAAATAATGAAGGCTTGTAAGAAAGGCATTGTAATAATCAATGATACTTTTGATCTTCAAATAGATTAGATGGATCAGATTGGCAAAGATAGTCAGGAGAATGAGTTCATAGAGTTAACTTGGGATAACAATATATTCTGCAAGTAATCAGGGAGGAGGCTATTTTGGATCGGGTTATGGGCATTGAGACTCGTAGTAAGGGATCCTCAAGGCAAGCGTGACTCTAGAATGATGTGGGTGATAAACCTGGATACATAACTAGTGACTTAAACTTAAATAAAGGCAATTACAAGGCGATAAGACAATGTTGGCAGCAGTGGACTCTGAAAACATTACCTAAGACAGCAAATAAGCAGTGACTGACATTTAAGGAGATAAGTGTCCTTTATCATAAAATGTACAGTGCAGAAGGAGGCAATTCGGCCCTTCGAGTCTGCACCTGCTCTTGGAAAGAGCACCCTACACGAGGTCAACACCTCCATCCTATCCCCATAACCCAGTAACCCCACCGAACATTAAGGGCAATTTTGGACACTAAGGGCAATTTAGCATTGCCACTTCACTTAACCTGCACATCTTTGGACTGTGGGAGGAAACCGGAGGAATCTCACGCACACACAGGGAGGATGTGCAGACTCCGCACAGACAGTGACCCAATCCGGAATTGAACCTGGGACCCTGGAGCTGTGAAGCAATTGTGCTAGCCACAATGCTACCGTGCTGCCCGTTATCTCTACAAAGATATATCCCATTGAGAAAGAAAGACTGAGAAAGATGCACTGTCCATGGCTAACGAAGGAAATTCAGGGTAAGATTAAATTGGAAGAGGTGTATAATGCTGCAAATGTGGTGGGCTGTAAAATTGGGGAAATGAGCAACCAACAAAGAAAGGCAAAATATAAAGAGTGAAAAATTATTAGCTCGGTGGGCTACACAGCTGGTTTGTGATGCAGAACAAGATTGGCAGCGCAGGTTCAATTCCCGTACCAGCTAACCCGAACAGGCGCCGAAATGTGGCGACCAGGGGCTTTTCACAGTAACTTCATTCTTGTGACAATAAAAGGTTATTATTATTATAGAATATGAGAGTGAACTAGCAAGAAATTTATAAAAATAGAAGCAAGAACTTCTATGTACAGGAAAGGACATGTTGGGGAACCGGTTATGGGGTTGTGGAGACGGGGGAGGCCATGTGATGGAACCGCCTGGAAAGCACCAATAAAAACCTAACAACTGTGAGCAAGAGCGTCTGCCATGGTGAGGGCAGGAATAGAGGGATTCTCTGGTGGTCACCAGGAGTATCTCCACATGTACACTCACAACACCCACACTGACAACACCCAAAACTGACAACACCCAATTCTGACAACACCCGACTCTGACAACACCCGACACTGACAACACCCAAAACTGACAACACCCAATTCTGACAACACCCGACTCTGACAACACCCGACTCTGACAACACCCGACTCTGACAACACCCGACACTGACAACACCCAAAACTGACAACACCCAATTCTGACAACACCCGACTCTGACAACACCCGACTCTGACAACACCCGACACTGACAACACCCGACTCTGACAACACCCTACTCTGACAACACCCGACTCTGACAACACCCGACACTGACAACACCCGACTCTGACAACACCCGACTCTGACAACACCCGACACTGACAACACCCGACTCTGACAACATCCAACTCTGACATAGTGATCCCAGAGTCTGGACTGCCAGAGCACTGACACAGTGATCCCAGAGTCTGGCTCTGTCGGAGCACTGACACAGTGATCCCAGAGTCTGGCTCTCTCGGAGCACTGACTCAGTGATACCAGAGCCTGGCGCTGTCGGAGCACTGACTCAGTAATCCCAGAGTCTGGTTCTGCCAGAGCGCTGACACAGTGATACCAGAACCTGGCGCTGTCGGAGCACTGACTCAGTAATCCCAGAGTCTGGTTCTGCCAGAGCGCTGACACAGTGATACCAGAACCTGGCTCTGTCGGAGCACTGACACAGTGATCCCAGAGTCTGGTCTGTCGGAGCACTGGTACAGTGATCCCAGAGTCTGTCTCCGTCGGAGCAGTGACTCAGTGATACCAGAGTCTGGCTCTGTTGGAGCACTGACACAGTGATCTCAGAGTCTGGCTCTCTCGGAGCACTGACACAGTGATCCCAGAGTCTGGCTCTCTCGGAGCACTGACACAGTGATCCCAGAGTCTGGCTCTCTCGGAGCACTGACACAGTGATCCCAGAGCCTGGCTCTGCCGGAGCACTGACACAGTGATCCCAGAGTCTGGCTCTGTTGGAGCACTGACACAGTGATCCCAGAGTCTGGCTCTGTTGGAGCACTGACACAGTGATACCAGAGCCTGGCTCTGCCGGAGCACTGACACAGTGATCCCAGAGTCTGGCCCTGCTGGAGCACTGGCACAGTGATCCCAGAGTCTGTCTCCGTCAGAGCACTGGCACAGTGATCCCAGAGTCTGGCTCTGTCTGAGCACTGACACAGTGATCCCAGAGCTTTGCTCTGCTGGAGCACTGACACGGTGATCCCAGAGTCTGCCTCTGTTGGACCACTGACACAGTGATCCCAGAGTCTGGCTCTGTCTGAGCACTGACACAGTGACCCCAGAGTCTGGCTCTGTCTGAGCACTAACGCAGTGATTCCAGAGTCTGGCTCTGTCGGAGCACTGGCACAGTGATCCCAGAGTCTGGCTCTGTCGGAGCACTGGCACAGTGATCCCAGAGTCTGGCTCTGTCTGAGCACTGACACAGTGATCCCAGAGTCTGGCTCTGTCGGAGCACTGACGCAATGATCCCAGAGTCTGGCTCTGTCGGAGCACTGGTACAGTGATCCCAGTGTCTGACTCTGTCGGAGCACTGACTCAGCGATACCAGAGTCTGGCTCAGTGCTCCGACAGACTCAGTGATACCAGAGTCTGGATCTGCCGGAGCACTGGCGCAGTGATCCCAGAGTCTGGCTCTGTCGGAGCACTGACGCAGTGATCCCAGAGTCTGGCTCTGCTGGAGCACTGGCGCAGTGATCCCAGAGTCTGGCATTCCATGAGCACTGGAACTCTTGGCCAACTCTCTGATCTCATCCCCATACCTGTCCCCTCCCTTCAGGCCGGGCATGCAGTTCTCAGCTTTGTCTTTGTTCTGGGCCTGATGTGACAGTGTTTCCTTAGTTTGGTATCGGGGTGATATCATTCTGCTGCACGGCTGCTGCTGGGTGGATTCTGTGGGTGTTTCATAGTTTCAAGTGACTGTGTGGCTCAGGGTTTGATTTCGGAAGAGTTGTGTAGTTGTGATGAATGAAGAATACGGTTCAGTGTTGTGTTTTGCTGAGAATAAGAGGTCCATTCACACACAGTAATGTACTGGGGGAAACACATCCAGCAGAAACGTAGCAAGGCGAGACTGAAGCAGGGCTGCTGGAGGAAGCCTGTTTACTTATGGGTGAGTTTGATATTGTTTGTTTAACTTCGGAGTGATCTGTTTGTACTTTCAGGCCCTATGTACACACAAAATATCTCACCTTCCTCACCCCCAACCAACTGAGGTTGCTACCATTGGGAATCCAGTATGTTTAAACCTCTGGTCTCCCATACCCTGTGTACTTACTCCAGGGTACATCCGGGAGGGGGAGACTTACCTGGACACTGTGTTTCAGGAGGCAGTCACACCTTTCAGAGTAAGTAGTTTAAATCCTGCCAGTGGCCAGGGACAGCAGGGTGTGACTGCAAGTCAGGCAGGTAAAGGGAACCAGCAGTCAGGAACTCAGGAGCCTCAGCCCTTGACTCTGTCCAACAGGTATGAGGCACTTGCTCCCTGTGTGGATGGCGAACAGGGTTGCAGGAAGGATGAGTCAGCTGACCAAGGCACCATGGTTCAGCAGGCCATTCAAGGGGAGGGAGTAAATAGGCAAGTTGTAGTTGTAGGGGATTCTATTATCAGGGGGATAGATAGTATCCTTTGTGAGCAGGATAAAGAGTCCCGCATGGTATGTTGCTTGCCCGGTGCTAGGGTGCGGGACATCTCTGACCGGCTTGAAAGGATACCGGAGAGGGAGGGGGAGGATCCAGTTGTTGTGGTCCATGTCGGTACCAACAACATAGGCAAGTCTAGGAAAGAGGACCTGTTTAGAGATTATAAAGAGCTAGAATTCAAATTAAAAAACAGGTCCTCAAGGGTCATAATCTCCGGATTACTGCCCGAGCCACGTGCAAATTGGCATAGGGAGGCAAGAATAAGGGAAGTTAACACGTGGCTGAAAGAGTGGTGTGGGAATGAGGGGTTCCTTTTCATGGGACACTGGCATCAGTTTTGGGACAGGGGGGACCTATACCGTTGGGATGGTCTCCACCTGAACCGAGCTGGGACCAGTGTTCTGGCGAAAAGAGTAAATAGGGTGGTCAATAGGACTTTAAACTAAAGATTGATGGGGAAGGGAAAGTCAGGGAACCAAGAGGTGGAGTAATCAGCGGGGAGCGTAGCTGCTTAGGAATACAAAAAAACACGAACAGACAAAACTCAAGAGTGGTTACGATTGTCCCCATCCCACAAAATATGACACAGTGTATGGAAAGGCTCAGTAAACCAAGGTCCACCACACTAAGAAAACAAAAAGGGACGGTCAATAGAGAATTAAAGGTGCTATATTTAAATGCTCGCAGTGTAGGTACGGAACAAGGTAGATGAGCTTGTGGCCCAGATTGTGACTGGCAGGTATGATGTGGTAGGCATCATAGAGACAGGGGGTTCAGGACTGGCATTTAAACATCCAGGGATTCACAACCTATCGAAAAGACAGAGAGGTGGGCAGAGGGGGCGGGGTTGCCTTGTTAATTAGGAATGAAATTAAATCAATAGCACTAAACGACATAGGGTCAGATGATGTGGAGTCTGTGTGGGTAGAGTTGAGGAACCACAAAGGCAAAAAAACCATAATGGGATTATGTACAGGCCTCCTAACAGTGGTCAGGACCGGGGGCACAAAATGCACCACGAAATAGAAAGTGCATGTCAGAAAGGCAAGGTCACAGTGATCATGGGGGACTTCAATATGCAGGTGGACTGGGTAAATAATGCTGCCAGTGGACCCAAGGAAAGGGAATTCATTGAATGTTTACAGGAGGGCTTTTTGGAACAGCTTGTGATGGAGCCCACGAGGGAACAGGCCATTCTGGACTTAATGTTATGTAATGAGCCAGACTTGATTAAAGATCTTAAAGTGAGGGAGCACTTAGGAGGCAGTGATCATAATATGGTCAAATTCAATCTCCAATTTGAAAGAAAGAAGGTAGAATCAGATGTAAAGGTGTTACAGTTAAATAAAGGTAGCTACAGGGGCATGAGGGAGGAACTGACGAAAATCAACTGGGAGCAGAGCCTAGTGGGAAAGACAGTAGAACAGCAATGGCGGGAGTTTCTGGGAGTAATTGAGGACGCAGTACAGAGGTTCATCCCAAAGAAAAGAAAGGTTATCAGAGGGGGGATTAGGCAGCCATGGCTGACAAAGGAAGTTAGGGAATGCATCAAAGCAAAAGAGAAAGCCTATAATGTGGCAAAGAGTAGTGGGAAGTCAGAAGATGGGGAAGACTACAAAAACAAACAGAGGATAACAAAGAGAGAAATAAGGAAAGAGAGGTAGGCTAGCCAGTAACATTAGGAATGATAGTAAAAGTTTCTTTAAATACATTAAAAACAAACGGGAGGCAAAAGTTGACATTGGGCCGCTCCAAAATGACGCTGGTAATTTTGTGATGGGAGACAAGGAAATAGCTGAGGAACTGAATAAGTACTTTGCGTCAGTCTTCACAGGAGAAGACATGAGTAATATCCCAACAATTCCGGAGAGTCAGGGGGCAGAGTTGAATATGGTAGCCATCACAAAGGAGAAAGTGCTAGAGAAACTAAGAGGTCTAAAAATTGATAAATCCCCGGGCCCAGATGGGCTACATCCTAGAGTTCTAAAGGAGATAGCTGAAGAAATAGTGGAGGCGTTAGTTATGATCTTTCAAAAGTCACTGGAGTCAGGGAAAGTCCCAGAGGATTGGAAAATCGCTGTTGTAACACCCCTGTTCAAGAAGGGAACAAGGAAAAAGATGGAAAATTATAGGCCAATTAGCCTAACCTCGGTTGTTGGCAAGATTCTAGAATCCATTGTTAAGGATGAGATGATTTCTAAATTCTTGGAAGTGCAGGGTCGGATTAGGACAAGTCAGCATGGATTTAGTAAGGGGAGGTCGTGCCTGACAAACCTGTTAGAGTTCTTTGCAGAGATAACAAATAGGTTAGACCAAGGAGAGCCAATGGATGTTATCTATCTTGACTTCCAAAAGGCCTTTGATAAGGTGCCTCACGGGAGACTGCTGAGTAAAATAAGGGCCCATGATATTCGAGGCAAGGTACTAACATGGATTGACGATTGGCTGTCAGGCAGAAGGCAGAGAGTTGGGATAAAAGGTTCTTTTTCGGAATGGCAACCGGTGACGAGTGGTGTCCCACAGGGTTCAGTGTTGGGGCCACAGCTGTTCTCTTTATATATTAACGATCTAGATGACGGGACTGGGGGCATTCTGGCTAAGTTTGCCGATGATACAAAGATAGGTGGAGGGGCAGGTAGTATGGAGGAGGTGGGGAGGCTGCAAAAAGATTTAGACAGTTTAGGAGACTGGTCCAAGAAATGGCTGATGAAATTCAACGTGGGCAAGTGCGAGGTCTTGCACTTTGGAAAAAAGAATAGAGGCATGGACTATTTTCTAAACGGTGACAAAATTCATAATGCTGAAGTGCAAAGGGACTTGGGAGTCCTAGTCCAGGATTCTCTAAAGGTAAACTTGCAGGTTGAGTCCGTAATTAAGAAAGCAAATGCAATGTTGTCATTCATCTCAAGAGGCTTGGAATATAAAAGCAGGGATGTACTTCTGAAGCTTTATAAAGCATTAGTTAGGCCCCATTTAGAATACTGTGAGCAATTTTGGGCCCCACACCTCAGGAAGGACATACTGGCACTGGAGCGGGTCCAGCGGAGATTCACATGGATGATCCCAGGAATGATAGGCCTAACATATGATGAACGTCTGAGGATCCTGGGATTATATTCATTGGAGTTTAGGAGGTTGAGGGGAGATCTAATAGAAACTTACAAGATAATGAATGGCTTAGATAGGGTGGATGTAGGGAAGTTGTTTCCATTAGCAGGGGAGACTAGGACCCGGGGGCACAGCCTTAGAATAAAAGGGAGTCACTTTAGAACAGAGATGAGGAGAAATTTCTTCAGCCAGAGAGTGGTGGGTCTGTGGAATACATTGCCACAGAGGGCGGTGGAGGCCGGGACGTTGAGTGTCTTTAAGACAGAAGTTGATAAATTCTTGATTTCTCAAGGAATTAAGGGCTATGGAGAGAGAGCAGGTAAATGGAGTTGAAATCAGCCATGATTGAATGGTGGAGTGGACTCGATGGGCCGAATGGCCTTACTTCCACTCCTATGTCTTATGGTCTTATGGTATGTGGCTGTGCTCAAGAACTGGCATCCTGAATAACTTTCACTGTGTCTCTGACCCGGGAGTGACAGAACAGCAATCAGGAGGAATTTTCCTGTCTCCGACCCCTGACCCTGGGAGTACTGAGGCCTGGTGACTGGAGCCTGGCTTCTTAAAATGTTAGCAATCTCTGTGAGGCGAATGATTGAATGTTCAGGTCTACACGCGTCCATATCCCCTGAGTCATGAACTCCTCTCTCACAAATCCCAGTCAGCCTTCACATTCTTTAGGTTAGTTTCAGAGCTGTTTAAGTTAGTTTTGCTGACACACTTCCTTGTCGGCATTGAAACTGAGCTGCTCCTTGTTCTATTTAGTCAGCCCTGAGGGTTCAGCTATTCTTTGCTTTGTGGCTGTTATCGCTATCTGATCTGTGTGTTGTAATCATTTGGTTTCTAAGTGTCCATTAACTGTCGTCTCAGTGCTTCAGATACTCGCTGTAATTGACCTTATCGAAACCAGTCTGGGAGAGAGAGAGACACGTAGGTAGAAGTTTTTTTCATGGAAAGTCCCATTCCTTTTGGATCTTCAATATATGTAATCTGATCAGGAGCAGAAACACTCCCATGTACACAGAGGAACCATGAGTGAGTACGCTGTATGCATATTTACTCCCATCAACACAGTAACCAGAACCAGGAACGGACACCAAGCAAGGAGCTGGCTGAAGGGAGGATGTGGCTGGAGGGAGGAGATTTAACTTAGCACTGTTCCTGCTTTTGATATTTATTTATTCTTTCATGAGGTGTGGGCCTCACTGGCTAGAGCAGCATTTATTGCCCATCCCTCATTGCCCTTCAGAAGGTGGTGGTGGGCTGCCTTCTTGAACCGCTGCAATCCATTGTGCTGTTAGGGAGGGAGTGCCAGGATTTTGACCCAGCAACAGTGAAGGAGCGGCGGTATATTTCCAAGTCAGGATGGTGAGTGAATTGGAGGGGAACTTTCAAGTGATGGTGTTTCCATGTATCTGCTGACCTTGTCTTGCTAGATGATATTGGTCGTGAATTTAGCGGGTGCTGCCTAAGGACCCTTGGTGAGTCACTGCAGTACATCTTGTAGATGGTACACCCGACTGCTACTGTGCGTCGGTGGTGGAGGGCTTGAATGTTTGTGGAAGGAGGAGCAATCAAGCAGGTTGCTTTGTCCTGGATGGTGTCGAGCTTCTTGAGTGTTGTTGGAGCTGCACTCATCCAGGCAAGTGGAGAGTATTCCATTACACTCCTGACTTGTACCTTGTAGTTGGCTTTGGGGAGTTGGGAGATGAGTTACTATCTGGTTACAGTTAAACCTGATGTGGAGATGTCGGCTTTGGACTGGGGTGGACACAGTAAGAAGTCTTACAACACCAGGGTTAAAGTCCAACAGGTTTGTTTCATAGCTTTAAACTGAGGGGTAATAGATATAGGACAGAGGTCAGAGGTAGGTTCTTTACGCAAAGAGTAGTGAGGCCGTGGAATGCCCTACCTGCTACAGTAGTGAACTCGCCAACATTGAGGGCATTTAAAAGTTTATTGGATAAACATATGGATGATAATGGCATAGTGAAGGTTAGATGGCTTTTGTTTCGGTGCAACATCGTGGGCCGAAGGGCCTGTACTGCGCTGTATTGTTCTATGTTCTATGTTTCGAATCACTAGCTTTTGGAGCGCTGCTCCTTCCTCGGGTGAATGAAGAGGTGGGTTCCAGAAACATAAATATCGACAAAGTCAATGATGCAAGACGATACTTTGAATGCAAGTCTTTGCAGGTAATTAAGTCTTTACAGGTCCAGATAGAGCTACTGGAGAGAGGGATAATCACAGGTTAAAGAGTGTGAATTGTCTCAAGCCAAAACAGTTGGTAGGATTTTGCAAGCTCTGGTCAGTTAGTGGGGGCTTAATGTAATGCGACATGAATCCAAGGTCACAGTTGAGGCCGTACTCATGTGTGCGGAACTTAGCTATAAGCTTCTGCTCGGCGATTCTGTGTTGTCGCGCATCCTTGGAGAACGCTTACCCGAAAATCAGAGGCTGAATGCCCTTGACTGCTGAAGTGTTCCCCGACTGGAAGGGAACATTTCTGCTTGGCAATTGTCACGCGATGTCCGTTCATCCGTTGTCGCAGCGTCTGCATGGTCTCAGCAATGTATCTCGCTTCGGGACATCCTTTCCTGCAGCGTATGAGGTAGACAACATTGGCCGAGTCGCACGAGTATGTACCGCGTACCTGGTGGGTGGTGTTCTCACGTGTAATAGTGGTATCGATGTCGATGATCTGGCACGTCTTGCAGAGATTGCCATGGCAGGGTTGTGTGGTGTCGTGGTCACTGTTCTCCGGAAGACTGGGTAGTTTGCTGCTAACAATGGTCTGTTTGAGGTTCTGCGGAGGCTGTGCGGTTGTCCTACCAACTGTCCAGGTTGAGACAATTCACACCTCTTTAACCTGTGATTATCCCTCTCTCCAGTCGCTCCATCTGGACCTGTAAAGATTTAATTACCTGCAAAGATTCACATTCAAAGTATCGTCTTGCATATTTGACTTTGTCTATATATGTGTTCCTGGAACATACCTCTTCATTCACCTGAGGAAGGAGCAGTGCTCTGAAAGCTAGTGACATCGAAACAAACCTGTTGGACTTTAAGCTGGTGTTGTAAGACTGCTTACTGTTAAACCTGTTCTGAGCTGATGGTCAGTGCAGAGTTGACAGGGAATGTTTTCTGGGTGAATAGATGCAGTGAGACTGGATGATTAGTGCTTTGATTCAGGGACTACGTTTTAGGGCTGTTCAGTTTTTTATCATTTAAATTAATTCTTGGGTTGTGACCATCGTTTATAGTCCATCCCTAGCTGTCCTGAGGAGGTAGCGTGAGCTTCTGTGATAGTTTGATACAAATTCCCAGGTTCGATTCCCGGCTCGGATCACTGTCTGTGCGGAGACTGCACGTTCTCCCCGTGTCTGCGTGGGTTTCGTCCGGGTGCTCCGGTTTCCTCGCACAAGTCGTGAAAGACATGTTTGTTAGGTGAATTGGACATTCTGAATTCTCCCTCTGTGTACCCGAACAGGTGCCGGAATAGGGGATTTTCTCAGTAACTTCATTGCAGTGTTACTGTAAGCCTACTTGTGACAATAAAGATTATTATAATTATAACTGAGTGGCTTGCTCGTTCCCCTCACAGAGCAGTTGAGATCGACCACATTGGTCTGGTCTGGAGCAACATATATGCCAGACTCAGTAAGTATGGCAGGTTTCCTTCATTGGACAATTGGGTGAACCATTCGCGTTCTTAATGACAACACTTTCTGGTTAGTTATACAGATCCCAGCTTTTCATTCCAGATTTTGTAAACTCAATTCAAATGTTTAAACGTGTAGAATTTCCACACGCGAGCCCTGTGTAGCCTCTGAACAATCCCAGTCATCCACACACAAACCTGTTGGTAGCTCCACATATAATGTTGGGGTAAATGACCGTTCCTCATCAACAGCTCTTGTAGCAACTTTGTTTGGAGTGGCGAAGCTGCTGGGAGGAGAGCTGGGGTTTCAATCATTTCTCCTAATCGCCTTGGTATATAGTTGTCACCATTTGTTCTATTTTTTAAAGGAACCACACGTGCACTATTGACCTTTGGTTCTATGTCGTAGATCGAACGGCTGGAATTGAACAGCTTCGCCCCGTCGAATGTGGTTGCCTCAAGCTCCGATGGTGGGCTCAGCGTGGATGGCCTGGATGCTGCCCTGGACCCTCAGAGGACGAAAGCTGCCATCACCCACCTGCAGCAGAAAGTCCTGAAGTTGACCGAACAGCTGAAGGTGGAGCAGACAGCTCGGGATGAGAATGTGGCAGAGTATCTCAAGCTGGCCAACAATGCGGACCGGCAGCAGGGTGCCCGCATCAAGCAGGTCTTTGAGAAGAAGAACCAGAAATCAGCTCAAACAATCTTGCAGCTGCAGCGCAAGCTCGAGCACTACCACCGCAAACTGCGCGAGATTGAATACAACGGTATCCCTCGGCAGCCCAAGGATGTGCTGCGGGACATGCAGCAGGGCTTAAAAGGTGTGGGCGCCAAGGTGACCGGTTTCAGCGAGGGTGTGGTGGGCAGCGTGCGGGGCGGCCTCTCCAGCTTTTCCCAGGCCACGCACTCGGCTGCAGGCGCTGTGGCCTCTAAACCGCGGGGGTTTGCTTCTCTTCTCCGCAACAGATTTGGCAGTGCTGACAACATTCCCAGCCTCAAGGACTCCCTGGATGAAGAACAGGCTGAGGAATGCCTCAAGGGCCTAGGCATCTGTGGCAATCTGCAATTCAGCCCCAGGTACGGCAGCGAGGAGGAGTGCTCAAGTGGCACGTCGGGTTCGGGTGCCAACAGCATGTCAGGGACACCCCTGGAACTGTCAACCTCGAAAACCAACACACTGGACCTCTCCAACCTGGGCTTTGAGGGAATATTCCAGGAACTGCACCAAGTGAAGGAGACGCAATCCCGGTTGGAAGAATCGTTTGACGCTCTGAAATCTCACTATCAGAGGGATTACACCCTCATGTTACAAACACTTCAGGAAGAACGATACAGGTACAGTCAAAGCAAGGAGCTGTATGGTGCACTGCCTCCAACCTCCTGTTAGATTGTTGGTTATTTACATTTGGTTTGATTTGAGATTCATTCCTGTCCTCGAGTGGGTGGGTGTTTCCAATCATATCCTCCTTGCACCTTTCACAGGTGGTCTGTATGTGTGTATGGGGGAGTGTGTATGTGCGTATGGGGGAGTGTGTATGTGCGTATGGGGGAGTGTGTATGTGCGTATGGGGGAGTGTGTATGTGCGTATGGGGGAGTGTGTATGTGTGTATGGGGGAGTGTGTATGTGCATATGGGGGAGTGTGTATGTGCGTATGGGGGAGTGTGTATGTGCGTATGGGGGAGTGTATGTATGTATGGGGGAGTGTGTATGTGCGTATGGGGGAGTGTGTATGTGCATATGGGGGAGTGTGTATGTGTGTATGGGGGGTGTGTATGTGCGTATGGGGGAGTGTGTATGTGTTTTGGGAGAGTTCATATTTGTATGGGAAAGTGTATGTGTGTATGGGGGAGTGTGTACATGTGTATGGGAGTGTGTATGTGTATATGGGGGGTGTCTGTATGTGGGGAGGTGTCTATGCGTTTGGGGGAGGTGCAGGTGTAGCGTATGGGGGAGTTGTGTGTGTGTAGCTTATGGGGAGGTGTATGTGTAGCATATGGGGGAGGTGTATGTGTAGTGTATGGGGGAGGTGTGTGTGTGTAGCATATGGGGGAGGTGTGTGTGTGTAGCATATGGGGGAGGTGTGTGTGTGTAGTGTATGGGCAGGGCATTCCACGCCCCTACTAGTTGTAGAGGGTTGTTTTTCAAACTGGAGGCCTGTGACCAGTGGTGTGCCTCAGGGATCGGTGCTGGGTCCACTGTTATTTGTGATTTATATTAATGATTTGGATGAGAATTTAGGAGGCATGGTTAGTAAGTTTGCAGATGACACCAAGATTGGTGGCACAGTGGATAGTGAAGAAGGTTATCTCGGATTGCAACGGGATCTTGATCAATTGGGCCAGTGGGCCGACGAATGGCAGATGGAGTTTAATTTAGATAAATGTGAGGTGATGCATTTTGGCAGATCGAATCAGGCCAGGACCTACTCAGTTAATGGTATGGTGTTGGGGAGAGTTATAGAACAAAGAGATCTAGGAGTACAGGTTCATAGCTCCTTGAAGGTGGAGTCGCAGGTGGACAGGGTGGTGAAGAAGGCATTCGGCATGCTTGGTTTCATTGGTCAGAACATTGAATACAGGAGTTGGGACGTCTTGTTGAAGTTGTACAAGACATTGGTACGGCCACACTTGGAATACTGTGTGCAGTTCTGGTCACCCTATTATAGGAAGGATATTATTAAACTGGAAAGAGTGCAGAAAAGATTTACTAGGATGTTGCCGGGACTTGATGGTTTGAGTTATAAGGAGAGGCTGGATAGACTGGGACTTTTTTCCTTGGAGCGTAGGAGGCTTAGGGGTGATCTTATAGAGGTCTATAAAATAATGAGGGGCATAGATAAGGTAGATAGTCAACATCTTTTCCCAAAGGTAGGGGAGTCTAAAACTAGAGGGCATAGGTTTAAGGTGAGAGGGGAGAGATTCAGAAGGGCCCAGAGGGGCAATTTCTTCACTCAGAGGGTAGTGAGTGTCTGGAATGGGCTGCCAGAGGTAGTAGTAGAGGCGGGTACAATTGTGTCTTTTAAAAAGCATTTAGATAGTTACATGGGTAAGATGGGTATAGAGGGTTATGGGCCAAGTGCGGGCAACTGGGACTAGCTTAATGGTAAAAACTGGGCGGCATGGACTGGTTGGGCCGAAGGGCCTGTTTCCATGCTGTAAACATCTATGATTCTAGTCTCTGAGTAAAGAACCTACCTCTGACAGCTGTCGTATATCTATCTCCCCTCAATTTAAAGCTATGTCCCCTCGTGCTAGCCATCACCATCCGAGGAAAAGGGCTCTCACTGTCCACCCTTTCTAATCCTCTGATCATCTTGTATGCCTCTATTAAGTCACCTCTTAACCTTCTTCTCTCTAACGAAAACAGCCTCTAGTCCCTCAGCCTTTCCTCATAAGATCTTCCCTCCATACCAGGCAACATTCTGGTAAATTTCCTCTGCACCCTTTCCAATGCTTCCACATCCTTCCTATAATGCGGTGACCAGAACTGCACGCAATACTCCAAATGTGGCCGCACCAGAGTTTTGTATAGCTGCAACATGACCTCATGGCTCTGAAACTCAATCCCTCTACCAATAGAAGTTAACACACCGTACGGCTTCTTAACAACCCTATCAACCTGGGTGGCAACGTTCAGGGATATTTGGTACATGGACACCGAGATCTCTTCGCTCATCCACACTACCAAGAATCTTACCATTAGCCCAGTACTCTGTATTCCTGTTACTCCTTCCAAAATGAATCACCTCACACTTTTCTGCATTAAACTCCATTTGCCACTTCTCAGCTCAGCTCTGCAGCTTATCTATTTCCCTCTGTAACCTGCAACATCCTTCCGCACTGTCCACAACTCCACCGATTTTAGTGTCATCCGCAAATTTACTCACCCATCCTTCTACGCCCTCCTCCAGGTCATTTATAAACATAACAAACAGCAGTGGCCCCAAAACAGATCCTTGTGGTACACCACTAGTAACTGAACTCCAGGCTGAACATTTCCCATCAACCACCACCCTCTGTCTTCTTTGAGCTAGCCAATTTCTGATCCAAACCTCTAAATCACCCTCAATCCCATGCCTCCGTATTTTCTGCAATAGCCTACCGTGGGGAACCTTATCAAACGCTTTACTGAAATCCATATTCACCACATCAACAGCTTTACCATCGTCCACCTGTTTGGTCACCTTCTCAAAGAACTCAATAAGGTTTGTGAGGCACGACCTACCCTTCACAAAACCATGTTGACTATCCCTAATCAAATTATTCCTTTCTAGATGATTATAAATCCTATCTCTTCTAATCCTTTCCAAGATTTTGCCCACAACAGAAGTAAGGCTCACTGGTCTATAGTTACCGGGGTTGTCTCTACTCCCCTTCTTGAACAAGGGGACAACATTTGCTATCCTCCAGTCTTCTGGCACTATTCCTGAAGACAATGACGACATAAAGATCAAAGCCAAAGGCTCTGCAATCTCCTCCCTAGCTTCCCAGAGAATCCTAGAATAAATCCCATCTGGCCCAGGGGACTTATCTATTTTCACCCTTTCCAGAATTGTTAACACCTCCTCCTTATGAGCCTCAAACCCGTCTAGTCTAGTAGCCTGTATCTCAGTATTCTCCTCGACAACATTGTCTTTTTCCTGAGTGAATACTGATGAAAAATATTCATTTAGCGCCTCTCCTATCTCCTCGGACTCCACGCACAACTTCCCACTACTGTCCTTGACTGGCCCTACTCTTACCCTAGTCATTCTTTTATTCCTGACACACCTAGAGAAAGCTTTAGGGATTTCCTTGATCCTACCTGCCAAGGACTTCTCAGCACTGGGACTAATGTCCTCACAGGGAGGCTTACTAGTACTGATGAGAACATAAGAACTGGGAGCAAGAGTAAGCCATTTGACCCCTCGAGCCTGCTGCGCCATTCAATGAGATCATGGTTGATCTTTTATGGACTCAGTTCCACTTACCCACCCACTTACCATAACCCTTAATTCCTGTTCAAAAATCTATCCATCTTTCCCTCAAAAACATTCAATCAGGAAGCCTCAATTGCTTCACTGGGCTTAAACTAGATTGGCAGGAGGATGTGAACCTGAGGGGAAATAAAGAGGAGAAAAATTGGCAGTGGGAAGTAGAGAAGTGTTAACTGATAAGGAAGATATATCAGAGAATAATATCAAGGTAAATACAACCCTTGAAGAGTTTTTAAGTCATTAGATGGGGTCAGAGTAAGGGAAAGTAAAATGCTAAATCAGGTTTATTGTGCATGTATGTGAATGCACGGAGTGTGGTTAATAAGACTGTTGAACTACAGAAACAGGTGGACATACCTGGCTCAAAGAAGGGCAGCACCGGGTGTTGAATATTCCTGGGTGTTTAGGAGAGGTAGGAAAGGAAGAAATTGGAAGGGGGTAGTGACAGTATTTATTAAATATGGGATTACAGTACTGGAGAGAGAGGATGTTTCAGATCTCTGGCTCGAGGTAAGGAATGAAAAAGATGCAATAACACTGATCGATATGGGATATAGACCACCAACTAGTGGAAGGGTTGTAGAGAAACACATTTGCAAAGAAGTTACAGAGAGATGCAAGAATTATAGGATAATTATAATGGGCGATTTCAATTATCCAAACATGGACTGGGATAGAATAATGTAAAAGGACAAGAATTTCTAGAATTTCAAGATCATTTTCTGCTGCAGTATGTTTCCGATCCAACGAGAGGGCAGGCACCATTGGATCTGGTTCTGGGAAATGATTTGGCCCAACTGGATAAAATATCAGTGGGACAACAGTGATCATTGTGGGCAGCACGGTAGCACAGTGGTTAGCACTGTTGCTTCACAGCGTCAAGATTTCAGGTTCAATTTTCGGCTTGGGTCACTGTCTGTGTGGAGTCTGCATGTTCTCCCTGTGTCTGCATGGATTTCTTCCGGGTGCTCCAGTTTCCTCCCACAAGTCCTGAAAGACGAGCTGTTAGGTGAATTGGATCTTCTGAATTCTCCCTCAGTGAACCCGAACAGGCGCCGGAGTGTGGCGACTAGGGGCTTTTCACAGTAACTTCATTGCAGTGTTAATGTAATCCTACTTGTGACAATAAAGATTATTATTCTTATTATTATTAAGGTTTAGGTTTGCCATGGAACAATCCAAAATAGGGATATTTAATTGGGGGGGAGGCAACTTCGATGGGATAAGAATGCATCTGAGTCGAGTGAGTTGGAATCAGATTTTGGCAGTAAAGACAGTGGCTGAACAATAGGCTACCTTCAAATAAATTTCAAGGTATTTTCCCTGGAACTGGAAAGGTAGGACAAATAAATCCAAAGTGCCCTGGATGATGAGAGAGGCCACTTGCACATGAAGTTAGGAGAAATAGCAGAGGTATTAACCAAGTACTTTACATGTGTCTTTGCAAAGGAAGAGGATGCAACCTAGGTCGAGGTGAGATAGAATTCTAGCAACAGGGACACTAGAAGAATTTAGATTTGAAAGGGAGCAGGTGTTATAGAAAGTCTGTCTTTACTTCAAATTGATAAGGTACCAGGACCGGATGAGATGCATCCAAGGTTACTGAGGGAAGTGAGAGTGGAAATTGCACTGCTGATAGTCTACCGGTTTTCCTTAGATACAGAAGTGGTGTCAGAGAACTGGAGAATTATGAGTGTTTAGAGGAGTGCAAGGATAAAGCCAGAAGCTGCAGACCAGTCAATTTGACTTCAGTTTGCAAACCTCTGGAAACTATAGTTTGAGATAAAATCAATAATCACTTGGGCAAGTGCAAGATAATTTAGGAATACCAGCATGGATTCGGTGAGGGAAAATCAAGTTTAACGAACTTGCTGGAGTTTTTTGAGCAGCTAACAGAGAAAGTTGATAAGAGCCTCGCTGATGATGTGGTGCATATGTATTTTCAAAAGACATTCGATACAGTATCACACAACAGACTTGTAAGCAAAATTATAATCATGGAATAAAAATCAAAATAGGCACTTGGATAAGAAATTGGCGGAGTGACAGGAACAGAGTATCAGAACATAAGAACATAAGAACTAGGAGCAGGAGTAGGCCATCTGGCCCCTCGAGCCTGCTCCGCCATTCAATGAGATCATGGCTGATCTTTTGTGGACTCAGCTCCACTTTCTCACCCAAACTCCTTTACTCCTTTATTCTTCAAAAAACTATCTATCTTTATCTTAAAAACATTTAATGAAGGAGCCTCAACTGCTTCACTGGGCAAGGAATTCCATAGATTCACAACCCTTTGGGTGAAGAAGTTCCTCCTAAACTCAGTCCTAAATCTCCTTCCCCTTATTTTGAGGATCTGCCCCCTAGTCCTGCTTTCACCCGCCAGTGGAAACAACCTGCCCGCATCTATCCTATCTATTCCCTTCATAATCTTATATGTTTCTATAAGATCCCCCCCATCCTTCTAAATTCCAACGAGTACAGTCCCAGTCTACTCAACCTCTCCTCGTAATCCAACCCCTTCAGCTCTGGGATTAACCTAGTGAATCTCCTCTGCACACCCTCCAGCGCCAGTACGTCCTTTCTCAGGTAAGGAGACCAAAACCGAACACAATACTCCAGGTGTGGCCTCACTAACACCTTATACGATTGCAGCATAACCTCCTGAGTCTTAAACTCCATCCCTCTAGCAATGAAGGACAAAACTCCATTTGCCTTCTTAATCACCTGTTTCACCTGTAAGCCAACTTTTTGCGACTCAGATCTCTCTGCACAGCAGCATGTTTTAATATTTTATCATTTAAATAATAATCCCTTTTGCTGTTATTCCTACCAAAATGGATAACCTCACATTTGTCAACATTGTATTCTATCTGCCAGACCCTAGCCCATTCACTTAACCTATCCAAATCCGTCTGCAGATTTCCGGTATCCTCTGCACCTTTTGCTTTACCACTCATCTTAGTGCCGTCTGCAAACCTGGACACATTGCCCTTGGTCCCCAACTCCAAATCATCTATGTAAATTGTGAACAATTGTGGGCCCAACACTGATCCCTGAGGGACACCACTAGCTACTGATTGCCAACCAGAGAAACACCCATTAATCCCCACTCTTTGCTTTCTATTAATTAACCAGTCCTCTATCCATGCTACTACTTTACCCTTAATGCCATGCATCTTTATCTTATGCAGCAACTTTTTGTGTGGCACCTTGTTAAAACCTTTCTGGAAATCCAGATATACCACATCCATTGGTCCCCGTTATCTACCGCATTGTTAATGTCCTCAAAAAATTCCACTAAATTAGTTAGGCACGACCTGCCCTTTGTGAACCCATGCTGCGTCTGCCCAATGGGACAATTTCCATCCAGATGCCTCGCTATTTCTTCCTTGATGATAGATTGCAGCATCTTCCCTACTACCGAAGTTAAGCTAACTGGCCTAGAATTACCCGCTTTCTGCCGACCTCCTTTTTTAAACAGTGGTGTCACGTTTGCTCATTTCCAATCCGCCGGGACCACCCCAGAGTCTAGTGAATTTTGGTAAATTATCTCTAGTGCATTTGTAATTTCCCTAGCCCTCTCTTTTAGCACTCTGGGATGCATTCCATCAGGGCCAGGAGACTTGTCTACCTTTAGCCCCATTAGCTTGCCCATCACTACCTCCTTAGTGATAACAACCCTCTCATAGCCTCATTTCCATCAGTCACTGACATGTTATTTGTGTCTTCCACTGTGAAGACCGACCCAAAAAACCTGTTCAGTTCCTCAGCCATTTCCTCATCTCCCATTATTAAATCTCCCTTCTCATCCTCTAAAGGACCAATATTTACCTTAGCCACTCTTTTTTTGTTTTATATATTTGCAGAAACTTGTACTATCTGTTTTTATATTCTGAGCAAGTTCACTCTCATAATCTATCTTACTCTTCTTTATAGCTTTTTTAGTAGCTTTCTGTTGCCCCCTAAAGATTTCCCAGTCCTCTAGTCTCCCACTAACCTTTACCACTTTGTATGCTTTTCCCTTCCATTTGATACTCTCCCTTATTTCCTTCGATATCCACGGTCGATTTTCCCTCTTTCTACCGTCCTTCCTTTTTGTTGGTATAAACCTTTGCTGAGCACTGTGAAAAATCGTTTGAAAGGTTCTCCACTGTTCCTCAACTGTTTCACCATAAACTCTTTGCTCCCAGTCTACCTTAGCTCACCCTCCATCTGTATTTTAAATTCCACCATATTGTGATCGCTCCTTCCGAGAGGATCTCTAACTGAGATCATTAATCAATCCTGTCTCATTAACAGGACCAGATCTAGGACCGCTTGTTCCCTCGTAGGTTCCATTACATACTGTTCTAGGAAACTATCATGGATACACTCTATAAACTCTCCTTAAGGCTGCCTTGGCCGACCTGGTTCAACCAATCGACATGTAGATTAAAATCCCCCATGATAACTGCTGTACCATTTCTACATGCATCTGTTATTTCTTTGTTTATTGCCTGCCCCACCATAATGTTACTATTTGGTGGCCTATAGACTACACTTATCAGTGACTTTTTCGCCTTACTATTCCTGATTTCCACCCAAATGGATTCAACATTGTCCTCCATAGCACTAATGTCATCCCTTACTACTGCCCGGATATCATCCTTAAATAACAGCGCTACACCACCTCCCTTACCATCCACTCTGTCCTTCCGAATAGTTTGATACCCTTGGATATTTAACTCCCAGTCGTGACCATCCTTTAACCATGTTTCAGTAATGGCCACTAAATCATAGTCATTCACGATGATTTGCGCCATCAACTCATTTACCTTATTCCGAATACTACGAGCATTCAGGTAAAGTACATTTATGTTGGCTTTTATACCTCTGTCCTTCCATATAGTTTGATACCCTTGGATATTTAACTCCCAGTCATGACCATCCTTTAACCATGTTTCAGTAATGGCCACTAAATCATAGTCATTCACGATGATTTGCGCCATCAACTCATTTACTTTATTCCGAATACTACGAGCATTCAGGTAAAGTACATTTATGTTGGCTTTTATACCTCTGTTTTTAAACTTAACACCTTGATCGGTAACCTCTCCTAAGTTATTCTTCCTCTTAGCTTTTCTCCTAATTTTCCTTGTCGTTGAACCCTTATAGAATCATAGAATCATAGAAGTTTACAGCATGGAAACAGGCCCTTCGGCCCAACCAGTCCATGCTGCCCAGTTTTTACCATTAAGCTAGTCCCAGTTGCCCGCACTTGGCCCATAACCCTCTATACCCATCTTACCCATGTAACTATCTAAATGCTTTTTTAAAAGACACTATCTTAATGTAACATGAAGCGTCGCTTTCCGTTTATGTTTTTACTTCCCGTTTTATTCCTTTTAGTATTACTGGGCCTATTCACTGAGCTCCCCTCGGTCACTGTACCTTGTACTGACGCCCTTTTTGATTTTTGACTATGGCTTCTCTGCCTTACACTTTCCCCCTTACTGCCTTTTGTTTCTGTCCCTGTTTTACTACTTTCCAATTTCCTGCATCGGTTCCCATCCCCCTGCCACATTAGTTTAAACACTCCCCAACCGCTCTAGCAAATAGCCCCCAAGGACATCAGTTCCAGTCCTGCCCAGGTGTAACCCGTCCAGTTTGTACCGGTCCCACCTCCCCCAGAACCGGTCCCAATGCCCCAGGAACCTGAAACCCTTCCCCTGACACCATCGCTTCAGCCACGTATTCATCCTATATATCCTGTCATTTCTACTCTGACTAGCACGTGGCACTGGTAGTAATCCTGAGATCACTACCTTCGAGGTCCGATTTCTTAACTTCCTTCCTAGCTCCCTGTATTCTGCTTTTAGGACCTCATCCTTTTTTTACCTATGTCGTTTGTACCGCTGTGTACAACAACCACTGGCTGTTCACCCTCCCCCTCCAGAATGTCCTGTACCCGCTCCAAGACATCCTTGACCCTAGCACCAGGGAGGCAACATACCATCCTGGAGTCTCGTTTGCGGCCACAGAAACGCCTGTCTATTCCCCTTACAGTTGAATCCCCTGTAACTATTGCACTGTCACAGATATCACCCCTCCCCTCTGCAGCAGAACCAACCGTGGTGCCACAAGTTTGGCTGTTGCTGTTTTCCCCTGAGAGGCCATTCCCCTCAACAGTATCCAAAGCGGTATATCTGTTCAGCAGGGGAATGGCCACAGGAGATTCCTACACTACCTGCCTCGCTCTCTTGCTCTGTCTGGTGGTCACCCATTCACTTCCTGCCTGCGGAGTCTGAGAGTCTCTCTATACACCTCTCACACACTAACGCACACAAACACTCACCAACACTCTCAGGAAGAATATGAAAATACAGTGTGCGAGAAACTCTAAAGGAGCTGCAGGAACAGAGGAACCTCGGTGTACATGTACATAAGTTATTGAACATGACAGGGAATGTTGAGAGAGCAGTTAATGAAGCACATAGTATCTTGGATCTTATTAATTGGGGCATTGAGTGCAAGTGTTGAACTTGTAAAAGAGGCTAGTTCGGCCTCATTTGAAGACTGCGTCCAGTCCAGACTTGAGGAAGGATGTGAAGGCATTGGGCAAAGTTGAGGAAATTCTCAAGAATGATTCCAGGAATAAATAACTGTAGCTGTGTGGACAGATTGAGAAGGTTGGGTCTGTTTTCCTTGGAGAAAAGAAGGCTGAGGGGAGACTTGAAAGAGGTGTTCAGGATCCTGAAGGTACGGACAGGGTAATTAGTGAGACACTGCTCCCACCCGAGAGCATCAAGAACTAGAGGGAACAGATTCAATATAATTGTCAAAAAGAGTAAAAGTTATGTGAGGAAATAATTCTTCATCCAGAGGGTGTATGGAGTCTGGAGCAAACTTTGTGAGAGGATGGCAGGTTCGATCGAGGCATTCAAAAGGATTGTTACCTGGGACGAGATAGAATTTTTAATTTTGTGTTTTTACGACAATCAACAATGGTTCCATGGACATCATTGAACTTTTCATTCAGATTTTTATTGAATTCAAAATTTCACCATCTGCCATGGTGGGATTCGAACCCGGGTCCCCAGAGCGTTACCTGGGTCTATCCAATAACAATACCACTGTACCACCACAATACCTCTGATAAATGCTTTATCAGAGAGCAGTGCAGACTTGATGGCCTCCTGCATTGTAAAGAATCTGTGATTCTGGAACTCCCTCCCTAACAGCACTGCAGGTGTACCTACAGCATATGGACTGCAGCAGTTCAAGAGGGTGGCTCAACGCCACCTGCTCAAGGGGCAGTGAGGGCTGGGCAACAAATACTGGGCCTAGCAACTCGCACATCCTGTGAAAGAATACAAAGAGATCTGACTGAAGCTGAGACTTCAGATCAGTTTCCTTTCACATACTCGTGGCTGTTTAAGTTGTCAACTTTGGCCGAGTGATCACACTTCCCTTTTTCTGTCATAATTTTTGTGGTGAAAATGAAATATGTGATCGTGGACCTTATAATTAGGGTCATGGAGTACAAAGCAAGGGGATTATGTTAGGCCGGTTCGGCCTGAGCTGGAGTATTTTGCGGTTCTGGGGACCACATTTCAGGAAGCATGTGAAGGCTTTAGAGAGAGTGCAGAAAAGGGCAGCACGGTAGCATAGTGGTTAGCACAATTGGTTCACAGCTCCAGGGTCCCAGGTTCGATTCCTGGCTGGGTCACTGTCTGTGCGGAGTCTGCACATCCTCCCCGCGTGTGCGTGGGTTTCCTCCGGGTGCTCCGGTTTCCTCTCACAGTCCAAAGATGTGCAGGTTAGGTGGACTGGCCATGCTAAATTGCCCTTAGTGTCCAAAATTGCCCTTAGTGTCGGGTGGGGTTACTGGGTTATGGGGATAGGGGGGAGGTGTGGGCTTGGGTAGGGTGCTCTTTCCAAGAGCCGGTGCAGACTCGATGGGCCGAATGGCCTCCTGCACTGTCAATTATATGATATATATGATTCATGAGAATGGTTCCAGAGATTGGATAGTTCAGTCACGGATAGAATACAGAAGCTGAGACTGGCCTCCTTGGGAAGAGAAGCTTGAGAGAAGATTAGATAGAATCATAGAATTTACAGTCCAGAAGGAGGTCATTCAGCCCATCGAGTCTGCACGGGCCCTTGGAAAGAGCACCCTATTTAAGCCCACGTCTCCACCCCATCCCCGTAACCCCACCAAACCTTTTTGGACACTAAGGGCAATTTAGCATGGTCAATCCACCTAACCTGTACATCTTTGGACTGTGGGAGGAAACCGGAGCACCCGGAGGAAACCCACACAGACCCTTTGATAATCTTTATTGTCACAAGTAGGCTTACATTAACACTGCAATGAAGTTACTGTGACACGCCCCTAGTCACCACATTCTGGCGCCTGTTCGGATACACAGAGGGAGAATTCAGAATGTCCAAATTACCTAACAGCACGTCTTTCGGGACTTGGGGGAGGAAACCGGAGCACCCGGAGGAAACCCACGCAGACATGGGGAGAATGTGGAGACTCCACACAGACAGTGATCCAAGCCGGGAATCGAACCTGGGACCCTGGCGCTGTGAAGCCACAGTGCTATCCACTTGTGCTACCGTGCCGCCATGTTATTTATTCTAATCCAATTTCCAATGCTTGGCCCATTGCATTGTGTGCTATGCCATTTCAAATGCTCATCTAAATGCTTCTTTAAATGTTGGGAGGGTTCCCCCTCTACCACCCTTTCAGGCCGTGAATTCCAGATTCTGTCCACCCTCTGGGAGAAAACTTTTTTCCTCAAATCTCCTCTAACGTGTCCTGCCCCTTATCATAAATCTAAGCCCCCTGGTTATTAACCACTCTATTCAGAGGAAAGTTCCTTCCTGTCCATCCTGTGTTTATCCATCAGAATTTTAGACATCTCAGTCAGGATCCCCTGAGACTTCTCTGCTCTAAGGCAAACAATTCCAGCCTATCTAGCCTCTCTTCATAGCTGAAACGCTCCAGCCCAGGTAGCATCCTGGTTAATCTCTTCTGCACCCTCTCCAGTGCAATCACATCCTTCCTATAGTGTGGCGACAAAACTGCACACAGTACTCCAGCTGGGGCTTCACCAGCATTTTACACATCTCCATCATACCCTCCCTGCTCTTATAATCTACACTTGGGCTAATAAACACAAGTATTCTATGTTGGACAGAACACACCTTATCTACCTGCCCTGCTGCCTGTTTTGCTGGGAGCTTGATATGCGCTCATGACTGTCAATTTCCTTCCATCTCAACAGTGACTCTCCTTAATAATAACAATCATCATCTTTATTGTCACAAGTAGACTTACATTTTTTTAAATTTAGAGTACCCAATTCATTTTTTCCAATTTAAGGGGCAATTTAGATTGCCAATACACCTACCCTGCACATCTCTGGGTTGTGAGGGCGAACCCCAAGCAAACTCCATAAGGACAGTGACCCAGAGCCGGGATCGAACCTGGGACTTCGGTGCCATGATGCAGCAGTGCTAACCACTGTGCTGCCATGCTGCCCTTTCAAGTAGGCTGACATTAACACTACAATTAAGTTATTGTGAAAATCCCCTAGTCGCCACATTCCAGCGCCGGTTCGGGTACAGTGAGGGAGAATTCAGAATGTCCAATTCATCTAAAAGCACGTCTTTCGGTACTTGTGAAAGGTGACCGGAGCACCCGGAGGAAACCCTCTGTACTCACTGGCTGTGAGGCATATTGGCATGAGAAGGACAGTGACTGTACCCCCAAACTGAGAGTGACTGTACCCCCAAACTGAGAGTGACTGTACCCCCAAACTGAGTGACTGTACCCCCAAACTGAGAGTGACTGTACCCCCAAACTGAGAGTGACTGTATCCCCAGACTAAGAGTGACTGTGCCCCCAGACTAAGAGTGACTGTGCCGCCAGACTAAGAGTGACTGTGCCGCAACACTGACAGTGACTATACCCCCAGGCTGAGAGTGACTGTATCCCCAGACTAAGAGTGACTGTACCCCTAGGCTCAGAGTGACTGTACCCCTAGGCTCAGAGTGACTGTACGCCCAGGCTCAGAGTGACTGTACCCCAAGACTCAGAGTGAATGTACCCTCAGGCTGAGAGTGACTGTATCCCAGACTAAGAGTGACTGTACCCCCAGACTGAGAGTGGCTGTACCCCAAGGCTGAGTGTGACTGTACCCCCAGACTGACAGTGACTGTACCCTCAGGCGGAGAGTGACTGTATCCCCAGGCTAAGAGTGACCGTGCCGCCAGACTGACAGTGGCTGCACCCCCAGGCTGAGTGTGACTGTACCCCAAGGCTGAGTGTGACTTTACCCCCAGACTGACAGTGACTGTGCCCTCAGCAGAGAGTGACTGTACCCCCAGGCTGAGAGTGATTGTACCCCCAGGCTGAGTGTGACTGTACCGCCATGCTGAGAGTGACTGTACCCCCAGGCTGAGAGTGACGGTACCCCCAGGCTGAGAGTGACGGTACCCCCAGGCTGAGAGTGACGGTACCCCCAGGCTGAGAGTGACGGTACCCCCAGGCTGAGAGTGACGGTACCCCCAGGCTGAGAGTGACGGTACCCCCAGGCTGAGAGTGACGGTACCCCCAGGCTGAGAGTGACGGTATCCCCAGGCTGAGAGTGACGGTACCCCCAGGCTGAGAGTGACGGTACCCCCAGGCTGAGAGTGACGGTACCCCCAGGCTGAGAGTGACGGTACCCCCAGGCTGAGAGTGACGGTACCCCCAGGCTGAGAGTGACGGTACCCCCAGGCTGAGAGTGACGGTACCCCCAGGCTGAGAGTGACGGTGCCCCCAGGCTGAGAGTGACGGTACCCCCAGGCTGAGAGTGATGGTACCCCCAGGCTGAGAGTGACGGTACCCCCAGGCTGAGAGTGACTGTACCCCCAGGCTGAGAGTGACTGTACCCCCAGGCTGAGAGTGACTGTACCCCCAGGCTGAGAGTGACTGTACCCCGGGACTGAGAGTGACTGTACCCCCGGACTGAGAGTGACTGTACCCCCGGACTGAGAGTGACTGTACCCCAAGGCTGAGAGTGACTGTACCCCCAGGCTCAGAGTGATTGTGCCTCCAGGCTGAGAGTAACTGTACCCCCAGGCTGAGAGTAACTGTACCCCCAGGCTGAGAGTGACTGTGCACTATCTGTATCCTTCACACACTGTCTGATTACCCAGCCCTGATGTTACTGTACCCTTCACACACTGTCTGATTACCCAGCCCCAATGTTACTGTACCCTTCACACTGAGTCTAATTACCCAGCCCCAATGTTACTGTACCCTTCACACAGTGTCTGATTATCCAGCCCCAATGTTACTGTATCCTTCACACTGAGTCTGATTACCCAGCCCCAATGTTACTGTACCCTTCACACACTGTCTGTTTACCCAAACCCAATGTTACTGTGTCCTTCACACACTGTCTGATTATCCAGCCCCAATGTTACTGTACCCTTCACACACTGTCTGATTACCCAGCCCCAATGTTACTGTACCCTTCACACACTGTCTGTTTACCCAAACCCAATGTTACTGTGTCCTTCACACACTGTCTGACTATCCAGCCCCAATGTTACTGTACCCTTCACACACTGTCTGATTACCCAGCCCCAATGTTACTGTACCCTTCACACACTGTCTGATTACCATGCCCCAATGTTACTGTACCCTTCACACACTGTCTGATTACCATGTCCTAATGTTACTGTACCCTTCACACACTGTCTGGTTACCCAAACCCAATGTTACTGTACCCTTCACACACTGTCTGATTACCCAAACCCAATGTTACTGTACACTTCACACAGTGTCTGATTACCCAGCCCCAATGTTACTGTACCCTTCACACACTGTCTGATTATCCAGCCCCAATGTTACTGTACCCTTCACACATTGTCTGATTATCCAGCCCCAATGTTACTGTATCCTTCACAGTTTCTGATTAACCAGCCCCAATGTTACTGTACCCTTCACACAGTGTCTGATTACCCAGCCCCAATGTTACTGTACCCTTCACACACTGTCTGATTATCCAGCCCCAATGTTACTGTACCCTTCACACACTGTCTGATTACCCAAACCCAATGTTACTGTACCCTTCACACACTGTCTGATTACACAAACCCAATGTTACTGTACCCTTCACACACTGTCTGATTACCCAGCCCCGATGTTACTGCACCCTTCACACAGTGTCTGATTACCCAGCACCAATGTTACTGTACACTTCACACACACTCTGATTATCCAGCCCCAATGTTATTGTACCCTTCACACACTGTCTGATTACCATGCCCTAATGTTACTGTACCCTTCACACACTGTCTGGTTACCCAAACCCAATGTTACTGTACCCTTCACACACTGTCTGATTACCCAAACCCAATGTTACTGTACCCTTCACACAGTATCTGATTACCCAGCCCCAATGTTACTGTACCCTTCACACACTGTCTGATTATCCAGCCCCAATGTTACTGTACCCTTCACACATTGTCTGATTATCCAGCCCCAATGTTACTGTATCCTTCACAGTTTCTGATTAACCAGCCCCAATGTTACTGTACCCTTCACACAGTGTCTGATTGCCCAGCCCCAATGTTACTGTACCCTTCACACTGTCTGATTACCCAAACCCAATGTTACTGTACCCTTCACACACTGTCTGATTACCCAAACCCAATGTTACTGTACCCTTCACACACTGTCTGATTACCCAGCCCCGATGTTACTGCACCCTTCACACAGTGTCTGATTACCCAGCCCCAATGTTAGTGTACACTTCACACACACTCTGATTATCCAGCCCCCATGTTACTGTACCCTTCACACACTGTCTGATTACCCAGCCCCAATGTTACTGTACCCTTCACACACTGTCTGATTATCCAGCCCCAATGTTACTGTACCCTTCACACACTGTCTGATTACCCAAACCCAATGTTACTGTACCCTTCACACACTGTCTGATTATCCAGCCCCCATGTTACTGTACCCTTCACACACTGTCTGATTACCCAGCCCCAATGTTACTGTACCCTTCACACACTGTCTGATTATTCAGCCCCAATGTTACTGTACCCTTCACACACTGTCTGATTACCCAAACCCAATGTTACTGTACCCTTCACACACTGTCTGATTATCCAGCCCCAATGTTACTGTACCCTTCACACATTGTCTGATTATCCAGCCCCAATGTTACTGTATCCTTCACAGTTTCTGATTAACCAGCCCCAACCCTCTGTACTCACTGGCTGTGAGGCATATTGGCATGAGAAGGACAGTGACTGTACCCCCAAACTGAGAGTGATTGTACCCCCAAACTGAGAGTGACTGTACCCCCAAACTGAGAGTGACTGTACCCCCAAACTGAGAGTGACTGTACCCCCAAACTGAGAGTGACTGTACCCCCAAACTGAGAGTGACTGTATCCCCAGACTAAGAGTGACTGTGCCCCCAGACTAAGAGTGACTGTGCCGCCAGACTAAGAGTGACTGTGCCGCAACACTGACAGTGACTATACCCCCAGGCTGAGAGTGACTGTATCCCCAGACTAAGAGTGACTGTACCCCTAGGCTCAGAGTGACTGTACGCCCAGGCTCAGAGTGACTGTACCCCAAGACTCAGAGTGACTGTACCCTCAGGCTGAGAGTGACTGTATCCCAGACTAAGAGTGACTGTACCCCCAGACTGAGAGTGGCTGTACCCCAAGGCTGAGTGTGACTGTACCCCCAGACTGACAGTGACTGTACCCTCAGGCGGAGAGTGACTGTATCCCCAGGCTAAGAGTGACCGTGCCGCCAGACTGACAGTGGCTGCACCCCCAGGCTGAGTGTGACTGTACCCCAAGGCTGAGTGTGACTGTACCCCCAGACTGACAGTGACTGTGCCCTCAGCAGAGAGTGACTGTACCCCCAGGCTGAGAGTGATTGTACCCCCAGGCTGAGTGTGACTGTACCGCCATGCTGAGAGTGACTGTACCCCCAGGCTGAGAGTGACGGTACCCCCAGGCTGAGAGTGACGGTACCCCCAGGCTGAGAGTGACGGTACCCCCAGGCTGAGAGTGACGGTACCCCCAGGCTGAGAGTGACGGTACCCCCAGGCTGAGAGTGACGGTACCCCCAGGCTGAGAGTGACGGTACCCCCAGGCTGAGAGTGACGGTATCCCCAGGCTGAGAGTGACGGTACTCCCAGGCTGAGAGTGACGGTACCCCCAGGCTGAGAGTGACGGTACCCCCAGGCTGAGAGTGACGGTACCCCCAGGCTGAGAGTGACGGTACCCCCAGGCTGAGAGTGACGGTACCCCCAGGCTGAGAGTGACGGTACCCCCAGGCTGAGAGTGACGGTACCCCCAGGCTGAGAGTGACGGTACCCCCAGGCTGAGAGTGACGGTACCCCCAGGCTGAGAGTGACTGTACCCCCAGGCTGAGAGTGACTGTACCCCGGGACTGAGAGTGACTGTACCCCCGGACTGAGAGTGACTGTACCCCCGGACTGAGAGTGACTGTACCCCAAGGCTGAGAGTGACTGTACCCCCAGGCTGAGAGTGATTGTGCCCCCAGGCTGAGAGTGACTGTACCCCCAGGCTGAGAGTGACTGTACCCCCAGGCTGAGAGTGACTGTACCCCGGGACTGAGAGTGACTGTACCCCCGGACTGAGAGTGACTGTACCCCCGGACTGAGAGTGACTGTACCCCAAGGCTGAGAGTGACTGTACCCCCAGGCTCAGAGTGATTGTGCCTCCAGGCTGAGAGTAACTGTACCCCCAGGCTGAGAGTAACTGTACCCCCAGGCTGAGAGTGACTGTGCACTATCTGTATCCTTCACACACTGTCTGATTACCCAGCCCTGATGTTACTGTACCCTTCACACACTGTCTGATTACACAGCCCCAATGTTACTGTACCCTTCACACTGAGTCTAATTACCCAGCCCCAATGTTACTGTACCCTTCACACAGTGTCTGATTACCCAGCCCCAATGTTACTGTACCCTTCACACACTGTCTGTTTACCCAAACCCAATGTTACTGTGTCCTTCACACACTGTCTGATTATCCAGCCCCAATGTTACTGTACCCTTCACACACTGTCTGATTACCCAGCCCCAATGTTACTGTACCCTTCACACACTGTCTGTTTACCCAAACCCAATGTTACTGTGTCCTTCACACACTGTCTGATTATCCAGCCCCAATGTTACTGTACCCTTCACACACTGTCTGATTACCCAGCCCCAATGTTACTGTACCCTTCACACACTGTCTGATTACCATGCCCTAATGTTACTGTACCCTTCACACACTGTCTGGTTACCCAAACCCAATGTTACTGTACCCTTCACACACTGTCTGATTACCCAAACCCAATGTTACTGTACACTTCACACAGTGTCTGATTACCCAGCCCCAATGTTACTGTACCCTTCACACACTGTCTGATTATCCAGCCCCAATGTTACTGTACCCTTCACACATTGTCTGATTATCCAGCCCCAATGTTACTGTATCCTTCACAGTTTCTGATTAACCAGCCCCAATGTTACTGTACCCTTCACACACTGTCTGATTACCCAAACCCAATGTTACTGTACCCTTCACACACTGTCTGATTACCCTGCCCCAATGTTATTGTACCCTTCACACACTGTCTGATTACCATGCCCTAATGTTACTGTACCCTTCACACACTGTCTGGTTACCCAAACCCAATGTTACTGTACCCTTCACACACTGTCTGATTATTCAGCCCCAATGTTACTGTACCCTTCACACACTGTCTGATTACCCAAACCCAATGTTACTGTACCCTTCACACACTGTCTGATTATTCAGCCCCAATGTTACTGTACCCTTCACACACTGTCTGATTACCCAAACCCAATGTTACTGTACCCTTCACACACTGTCTGATTATCCAGCCCCAATGTTACTGTACCCTTCACACATTGTCTGATTATCCAGCCCCAATGTTACTGTAACCTTCACACACTGTCTGATTACCCAACCCCAATGTTACTGTACCCTTCACACAGTGTCTGATTATCCAGCCCCAATGTTACTGTATCCTTCACACAGTGTCTGATTACACAGCCCCAATGTTACTGTACCCTTCACACTGTCTGATTACCCAAACCCAATGTTACTGTACCCTTCACACACTGTCTGATTACCCAAACCCAATGTTACTGTACCCTTCACACACTGTCTGATTACCCAGCCCCGATGTTACTGCACCCTTCACACAGTGTCTGATTACCCAGCCCCAATGTTACTGTACACTTCACACACACTCTGATTATCCAGCCCCCATGTTACTGTACCCTTCACACACTGTCTGATTACCCAGCCCCAATGTTACTGTACCCTTCACACACTGTCTGATTATCCAGCCCCAATGTTACTGTACCCTTCACACACTGTCTGATTACCCAAACCCAATGTTACTGTACCCTTCACACACTGTCTGATTATCCAGCCCCCATGTTACTGTACCCTTCACACACTGTCTGATTACCCAGCCCCAATGTTACTGTACCCTTCACACACTGTCTGATTATTCAGCCCCAATGTTACTGTACCCTTCACACACTGTCTGATTACCCAAACCCAATGTTACTGTACCCTTCACACACTGTCTGATTATCCAGCCCCAATGTTACTGTACCCTTCACACATTGTCTGATTATCCAGCCCCAATGTTACTGTATCCTTCACAGTTTCTGATTAACCAGCCCCAACCCTCTGTACTCACTGGCTGTGAGGCATATTGGCATGAGAAGGACAGTGACTGTACCCCCAAACTGAGAGTGATTGTACCCCCAAACTGAGAGTGACTGTACCCCCAAACTGAGAGTGACTGTACCCCCAAACTGAGAGTGACTGTACCCCCAAACTGAGAGTGACTGTACCCCCAAACTGAGAGTGACTGTATCCCCAGACTAAGAGTGACTGTGCCCCCAGACTAAGAGTGACTGTGCCGCCAGACTAAGAGTGACTGTGCCGCAACACTGACAGTGACTATACCCCCAGGCTGAGAGTGACTGTATCCCCAGACTAAGAGTGACTGTACCCCTAGGCTCAGAGTGACTGTACCCCTAGGCTCAGAGTGACTGTACGCCCAGGCTCAGAGTGACTGTACCCCAAGACTCAGAGTGACTGTACCCTCAGGCTGAGAGTGACTGTATCCCAGACTAAGAGTGACTGTACCCCCAGACTGAGAGTGGCTGTACCCCAAGGCTGAGTGTGACTGTACCCCCAGACTGACAGTGACTGTACCCTCAGGCGGAGAGTGTCTGTATCCCCAGGCTAAGAGTGACCGTGCCGCCAGACTGACAGTGGCTGCACCCCCAGGCTGAGTGTGACTGTACCCCAAGGCTGAGTGTGACTGTACCCCCAGACTGACAGTGACTGTGCCCTCAGCAGAGAGTGACTGTACCCCCAGGCTGAGAGTGATTGTACCCCCAGGCTGAGTGTGACTGTACCGCCATGCTGAGAGTGACTGTACCCCCAGGCTGAGAGTGACGGTACCCCCAGGCTGAGAGTGACGGTACCCCCAGGCTGAGAGTGACGGTACCCCCAGGCTGAGAGTGACGGTACCCCCAGGCTGAGAGTGACGGTACCCCCAGGCTGAGAGTGACGGTACCCCCAGGCTGAGAGTGACGGTACCCCCAGGCTGAGAGTGACGGTATCCCCAGGCTGAGAGTGACGGTACTCCCAGGCTGAGAGTGACGGTACCCCCAGGCTGAGAGTGACGGTACCCCCAGGCTGAGAGTGACGGTACCCCCAGGCTGAGAGTGACGGTACCCCCAGGCTGAGAGTGACGGTACCCCCAGGCTGAGAGTGACGGTACCCCCAGGCTGAGAGTGACGGTACCCCCAGGCTGAGAGTGACGGTACCCCCAGGCTGAGAGTGACGGTACCCCCAGGCTGAGAGTGACTGTACCCCCGGACTGAGAGTGACTGTACCCCAAGGCTGAGAGTGACTGTACCCCCAGGCTGAGAGTGATTGTGCCCCCAGGCTGAGAGTGACTGTACCCCCAGGCTGAGAGTGACTGTACCCCCAGGCTGAGAGTGACTGTACCCCGGGACTGAGAGTGACTGTACCCCCGGACTGAGAGTGACTGTACCCCCGGACTGAGAGTGACTGTACCCCAAGGCTGAGAGTGACTGTACCCCCAGGCTCAGAGTGATTGTGCCTCCAGGCTGAGAGTAACTGTACCCCCAGGCTGAGAGTAACTGTACCCCCAGGCTGAGAGTGACTGTGCACTATCTGTATCCTTCACACACTGTCTGATTACCCAGCCCTGATGTTACTGTACCCTTCACACACTGTCTGATTACACAGCCCCAATGTTACTGTACCCTTCACACTGAGTCTAATTACCCAGCCCCAATGTTACTGTACCCTTCACACAGTGTCTGATTACCCAGCCCCAATGTTACTGTACCCTTCACACACTGTCTGTTTACCCAAACCCAATGTTACTGTGTCCTTCACACACTGTCTGATTATCCAGCCCCAATGTTACTGTACCCTTCACACACTGTCTGATTACCCAGCCCCAATGTTACTGTACCCTTCACACACTGTCTGTTTACCCAAACCCAATGTTACTGTGTCCTTCACACACTGTCTGATTATCCAGCCCCAATGTTACTGTACCCTTCACACACTGTCTGATTACCCAGCCCCAATGTTACTGTACCCTTCACACACTGTCTGATTACCATGCCCTAATGTTACTGTACCCTTCACACACTGTCTGGTTACCCAAACCCAATGTTACTGTACCCTTCACACACTGTCTGATTACCCAAACCCAATGTTACTGTACACTTCACACAGTGTCTGATTACCCAGCCCCAATGTTACTGTACCCTTCACACACTGTCTGATTATCCAGCCCCAATGTTACTGTACCCTTCACACATTGTCTGATTATCCAGCCCCAATGTTACTGTATCCTTCACAGTTTCTGATTAACCAGCCCCAATGTTACTGTACCCTTCACACAGTGTCTGATTACACAGCCCCAATATTACTGTACCCTTCACACTGTCTGATTACCCAAACCCAATGTTACTGTACCCTTCACACACTGTCTGATTACCCAAACCCAATGTTACTGTACCCTTCACACACTGTCTGATTACCAAGCCCCGATGTTACTGCACCCTTCACACAGTGTCTGATTACCCAGCACCAATGTTACTGTACACTTCACACACACTCTGATTATCCAGCCCCCATGTTACTGCACCCTTCACACACTGTCTGATTACCCAGCCCCAATGTTACTGTACCCTTCACACACTGTCTGATTATCCAGCCCCAATGTTACTGTACCCTTCACACACTGTCTGATTACCCAAACCCAATGTTACTGTACCCTTCACACACTGTCTGATTACCCTGCCCCAATGTTATTGTACCCTTCACACACTGTCTGATTACCATGCCCTAATGTTACTGTACCCTTCACACACTGTCTGGTTACCCAAACCCAATGTTACTGTACCCTTCACACACTGTCTGATTACCCAAACCCAATGTTACTGTACCCTTCACACAGTATCTGATTACCCAGCCCCAATGGTACTGTACCCTTCACACACTGTCTGATTATCCAGCCCCAATGTTACTGTACCCTTCACACATTGTCTGATTATCCAGCCCCAATGTTACTGTATCCTTCACAGTTTCTGATTAACCAGCCCCAATGTTACTGTACCCTTCACACAGTGTCTGATTGCCCAGCCCCAATGTTACTGTATCATTCACAGTTTCTAATTACCCAGCCCCAATGTTACTGCACCCTTCACACAGTGTCTGATTACCCAAACCCAATGTTACTGTACCCTTCACACACTGTCTGATTACCAAGCCCCGATGTTACTGCACCCTTCACACAGTGTCTGATTACCCAGCACCAATGTTACTGTACACTTCACACACACTCTGATTATCCAGCCCCCATGTTACTGTACCCTTCACACACTGTCTGATTACCCAGCCCCAATGTTACTGTACCCTTCACACACTGTCTGATTATCCAGCCCCAATGTTACTGTACCCTTCACACACTGTCTGATTACCCAAACCCAATGTTACTGTACCCTTCACACACTGTCTGATTACCCTGCCCCAATGTTATTGTACCCTTCACACACTGTCTGATTACCATGCCCTAATGTTACTGTACCCTTCACACATTGTCTGGTTACCCAAACCCAATGTTACTGTACCCTTCACACACTGTCTGATTACCCAAACCCAATGTTACTGTACCCTTCACACAGTATCTGATTACCCAGCCCCAATGGTACTGTACCCTTCACACACTGTCTGATTATCCAGCCCCAATGTTACTGTACCCTTCACACATTGTCTGATTATCCAGCCCCAATGTTACTGTATCCTTCACAGTTTCTGATTAACCAGCCCCAATGTTACTGTACCCTTCACACAGTGTCTGATTGCCCAGCCCCAATGTTACTGTACCCTTCACACTGTCTGATTACCCAAACCCAATGTTACTGTACCCTTCACACACTGTCTGATTACCCAAACCCAATGTTACTGTACCCTTCACACACTGTCTGATTACCCAGCCCCGATGTTACTGCACCCTTCACACAGTGTCTGATTACCCAGCCCCAATGTTACTGTACACTTCACACACACTCTGATTATCCAGCCCCCATGTTACTGTACCCTTCACACACTGTCTGATTACCCAGCCCCAATGTTACTGTACCCTTCACACACTGTCTGATTATCCAGCCCCAATGTTACTGTACCCTTCACACACTGTCTGATTACCCAAACCCAATGTTACTGTACCCTTCACACACTGTCTGATTATCCAGCCCCCATGTTACTGTACCCTTCACACACTGTCTGATTACCCAGCCCCAATGTTACTGTACCCTTCACACACTGTCTGATTATTCAGCCCCAATGTTACTGTACCCTTCACACACTGTCTGATTACCCAAACCCAATGTTACTGTACCCTTCACACACTGTCTGATTATCCAGCCCCAATGTTACTGTACCCTTCACACACTGTCTGATTATCCAGCCCCAATGTTACTGTACCCTTCACACACTGTCTGATTACCCAGCCCCAATGTTACTGTACCCTTCACACACTGTCTGTTTACCCAAACCCAATGTTACTGTGTCCTTCACACACTGTCTGATTATCCAGCCCCAATGTTACTGTACCTTCACACACTGTCTGATTACCCAGCCCCAATGTTACTGTACCCTTCACACACTGTCTGATTACCATGCCCTAATGTTACTGTACCCTTCACACACTGTCTGGTTACCCAAACCCAATGTTACTGTACCCTTCACACACTGTCTGATTACCCAAACCCAATGTTACTGTACACTTCACACAGTGTCTGATTACCCAGCCCCAATGTTACTGTACCCTTCACACACTGTCTGATTATCCAGCCCCAATGTTACTGTACCCTTCACACATTGTCTGATTATCCAGCCCCAATGTTACTGTATCCTTCACAGTTTCTGATTAACCAGCCCCAATGTTACTGTACCCTTCACACAGTGTCTGATTACACAGCCCCAATATTACTGTACCCTTCACACTGTCTGATTACCCAAACCCAATGTTACTGTACCCTTCACACACTGTCTGATTACCCAAACCCAATGTTACTGTACCCTTCACACACTGTCTGATTACCAAGCCCCGATGTTACTGCACCCTTCACACAGTGTCTGATTACCCAGCACCAATGTTACTGTACACTTCACACACACTCTGATTATCCAGCCCCCATGTTACTGTACCCTTCACACACTGTCTGATTACCCAGCCCCAATGTTATTGTACCCTTCACACACTGTCTGATTATCCAGCCCCAATGTTACTGTACCCTTCACACACTGTCTGATTACCCAAACCCAATGTTACTGTACCCTTCACACACTGTCTGATTACCCTGCCCCAATGTTATTGTACCCTTCACACACTGTCTGATTACCATGCCCTAATGTTACTGTACCCTTCACACACTGTCTGGTTACCCAAACCCAATGTTACTGTACCCTTCACACACTGTCTGATTACCCAAACCCAATGTTACTGTACCCTTCACACAGTATCTGATTACCCAGCCCCAATGGTACTGTACCCTTCACACACTGTCTGATTATCCAGCCCCAATGTTACTGTACCCTTCACACATTGTCTGATTATCCAGCCCCAATGTTACTGTATCCTTCACAGTTTCTGATTAACCAGCCCCAATGTTACTGTACCCTTCACACAGTGTCTGATTGCCCAGCCCCAATGTTACTGTACCCTTCACACTGTCTGATTACCCAAACCCAATGTTACTGTACCCTTCACACACTGTCTGATTACCCAAACCCAATGTTACTGTACCCTTCACACACTGTCTGATTACCCAGCCCCGATGTTACTGCACCCTTCACACAGTGTCTGATTACCCAGCCCCAATGTTACTGTACACTTCACACACACTCTGATTATCCAGCCCCCATGTTACTGTACCCTTCACACACTGTCTGATTACCCAGCCCCAATGTTACTGTACCCTTCACACACTGTCTGATTATCCAGCCCCAATGTTACTGTACCCTTCACACACTGTCTGATTACCCAAACCCAATGTTACTGTACCCTTCACACACTGTCTGATTATCCAGCCCCCATGTTACTGTACCCTTCACACACTGTCTGATTACCCAGCCCCAATGTTACTGTACCCTTCACACACTGTCTGATTATTCAGCCCCAATGTTACTGTACCCTTCACACACTGTCTGATTACCCAAACCCAATGTTACTGTACCCTTCACACACTGTCTGATTATCCAGCCCCAATGTTACTGTACCCTTCACACATTGTCTGATTATCCAGCCCCAATGTTACTGTAACCTTCACACACTGTCTGATTACCCAACCCCAATGTTACTGTACCCTTCACACAGTGTCTGATTATCCAGCCCCAATGTTACTGTATCCTTCACACAGTGTCTGATTACACAGCCCCAATGTTACTGTACCCTTCACACTGTCTGATTACCCAAACCCAATGTTACTGTACCCTTCACACACTGTCTGATTACCCAAACCCAATGTTACTGTACCCTTCACACACTGTCTGATTACCCAGCCCCGATGTTACTGCACCCTTCACACAGTGTCTGATTACCCAGCCCCAATGTTACTGTACACTTCACACACACTCTGATTATCCAGCCCCCATGTTACTGTACCCTTCACACACTGTCTGATTACCCAGCCCCAATGTTACTGTACCCTTCACACACTGTCTGATTATCCAGCCCCAATGTTACTGTACCCTTCCCACACTGTCTGATTACCCAAACCCAATGTTACTGTACCCTTCACACACTGTCTGATTATCCAGCCCCCATGTTACTGTACCCTTCACACACTGTCTGATTACCCAGCCCCAATGTTACTGTACCCTTCACACACTGTCTGATTATTCAGCCCCAATGTTACTGTACCCTTCACACACTGTCTGATTACCCAAACCCAATGTTACTGTACCCTTCACACACTGTCTGATTATCCAGCCCCAATGTTACTGTACCCTTCACACATTGTCTGATTATCCAGCCCCAATGTTACTGTATCCTTCACAGTTTCTGATTAACCAGCCCCAACCCTCTGTACTCACTGGCTGTGAGGCATATTGGCATGAGAAGGACAGTGACTGTACCCCCAAACTGAGAGTGATTGTACCCCCAAACTGAGAGTGACTGTACCCCCAAACTGAGAGTGACTGTACCCCCAAACTGAGAGTGACTGTACCCCCAAACTGAGAGTGACTGTACCCCCAAACTGAGAGTGACTGTATCCCCAGACTAAGAGTGACTGTGCCCCCAGACTAAGAGTGACTGTGCCGCCAGACTAAGAGTGACTGTGCCGCAACACTGACAGTGACTATACCCCCAGGCTGAGAGTGACTGTATCCCCAGACTAAGAGTGACTGTACCCCTAGGCTCAGAGTGACTGTACCCCTAGGCTCAGAGTGACTGTACGCCCAGGCTCAGAGTGACTGTACCCCAAGACTCAGAGTGACTGTACCCTCAGGCTGAGAGTGACTGTATCCCAGACTAAGAGTGACTGTACCCCCAGACTGAGAGTGGCTGTACCCCAAGGCTGAGTGTGACTGTACCCCCAGACTGACAGTGACTGTACCCTCAGGCGGAGAGTGTCTGTATCCCCAGGCTAAGAGTGACCGTGCCGCCAGACTGACAGTGGCTGCACCCCCAGGCTGAGTGTGACTGTACCCCAAGGCTGAGTGTGACTGTACCCCCAGACTGACAGTGACTGTGCCCTCAGCAGAGAGTGACTGTACCCCCAGGCTGAGAGTGATTGTACCCCCAGGCTGAGTGTGACTGTACCGCCATGCTGAGAGTGACTGTACCCCCAGGCTGAGAGTGACGGTACCCCCAGGCTGAGAGTGACGGTACCCCCAGGCTGAGAGTGACGGTACCCCCAGGCTGAGAGTGACGGTACCCCCAGGCTGAGAGTGACGGTACCCCCAGGCTGAGAGTGACGGTACCCCCAGGCTGAGAGTGACGGTATCCCCAGGCTGAGAGTGACGGTACTCCCAGGCTGAGAGTGACGGTACCCCCAGGCTGAGAGTGACGGTACCCCCAGGCTGAGAGTGACGGTACCCCCAGGCTGAGAGTGACGGTACCCCCAGGCTGAGGGTGACGGTACCCCCAGGCTGAGAGTGACGGTACCCCCAGGCTGAGAGTGACGGTACCCCCAGGCTGAGAGTGATGGTACCCCCAGGCTGAGAGTGACGGTACCCCCAGGCTGAGAGTGACTGTACCCCCAGGCCGAGAGTGACTGTACCCCCAGGCTGAGAGTGACTGTACCCCCAGACTGAGAGTGACTGTACCCCGGGACTGAGAGTGACTGTACCCCCGGACTGAGAGTGACTGTACCCCCGGACTGAGAGTGACTGTACCCCAAGGCTGAGAGTGACTGTGCCCCCAGGCTCAGAGTGATTGTGCCCCCAGGCTGAGAGTGACTGTACCCCCAGGCTGAGAGTGACTGTACCCCCAGGCTGAGAGTGACTGTACCCCGGGACTGAGAGTGACTGTACCCCCGGACTGAGAGTGACTGTACCCATGGACTGAGAGTGACTGTACCCCAAGGCTGAGAGTGACTGTACCCCCAGGCTCAGAGTGATTGTGCCTCCAGGCTGAGAGTAACTGTACCCCCAGGCTGAGAGTAACTGTACCCCCAGGCTGAGAGTGACTGTGCACTATCTGTATCCTTCACACACTGTCTGATTACCCAGCCCCAATGTTACTGTACCCTTCACACTGAGTCTAATTACCCAGCCCCAATGTTACTGTACCCTTCACACAGTGTCTGATTATCCAGCCCCAATGTTACTGTATCCTTCACACTGAGTCTGATTACCCAGCCCCAATGTTACTGTACCCTTCACACACTGTCTGTTTACCCAAACCCAATGTTACTGTGTCCTTCACACACTGTCTGATTATCCAGCCCCAATGTTACTGTACCCTTCACACACTGTCTGATTACCCAGCCCCAATGTTACTGTACCCTTCACACACTGTCTGTTTACCCAAACCCAATGTTACTGTGTCCTTCACACACTGTCTGATTATCCAGCCCCAATGTTACTGTACCCTTCACACACTGTCTGATTACCCAGCCCCAATGTTACTGTACCCTTCACACACTGTCTGATTACCATGCCCTAATGTTACTGTACCCTTCACACACTGTCTGGTTACCCAAACCCAATGTTACTGTACCCTTCACACACTGTCTGATTACCCAAACCCAATGTTACTGTACACTTCACACAGTGTCTGATTACCCAGCCCCAATGTTACTGTACCCTTCACACACTGTCTGATTATCCAGCCCCAATGTTACTGTACCCTTCACACATTGTCTGATTATCCAGCCCCAATGTTACTGTATCCTTCACAGTTTCTGATTAACCAGCCCCAATGTTACTGTACCCTTCACACAGTGTCTGATTACACAGCCCCAATATTACTGTACCCTTCACACTGTCTGATTACCCAAACCCAATGTTACTGTACCCTTCACACACTGTCTGATTACCCAAACCCAATGTTACTGTACCCTTCACACACTGTCTGATTACCCAGCCCCGATGTTACTGCACCCTTCACACAGTGTCTGATTACCCAGCACCAATGTTACTGTACACTTCACACACACTCTGATTATCCAGCCCCCATGTTACTGTACCCTTCACACACTGTCTGATTACCCAGCCCCAATGTTACTGTACCCTTCACACACTGTCTGATTATCCAGCCCCAATGTTACTGTACCCTTCACACACTGTCTGATTACCCAAACCCAATGTTACTGTACCCTTCACACACTGTCTGATTACCCTGCCCCAATGTTATTGTACCCTTCACACACTGTCTGATTACCATGCCCTAATGTTACTGTACCCTTCACACACTGTCTGGTTACCCAAACCCAATGTTACTGTACCCTTCACACACTGTCTGATTACCCAAACCCAATGTTACTGTACCCTTCACACAGTATCTGATTACCCAGCCCCAATGGTACTGTACCCTTCACACACTGTCTGATTATCCAGCCCCAATGTTACTGTACCCTTCACACATTGTCTGATTATCCAGCCCCAATGTTACTGTATCCTTCACAGTTTCTGATTAACCAGCCCCAATGTTACTGTACCCTTCACACAGTGTCTGATTGCCCAGCCCCAATGTTACTGTACCCTTCACACTGTCTGATTACCCAAACCCAATGTTACTGTACCCTTCACACACTGTCTGATTACCCAAACCCAATGTTACTGTACCCTTCACACACTGTCTGATTACCCAGCCCCGATGTTACTGCACCCTTCACACAGTGTCTGATTACCCAGCCCCAATGTTACTGTACACTTCACACACACTCTGATTATCCAGCCCCCATGTTACTGTACCCTTCACACACTGTCTGATTACCCAGCCCCAATGTTACTGTACCCTTCACACACTGTCTGATTATCCAGCCCCAATGTTACTGTACCCTTCACACACTGTCTGATTACCCAAACCCAATGTTACTGTACCCTTCACACACTGTCTGATTATCCAGCCCCCATGTTACTGTACCCTTCACACACTGTCTGATTACCCAGCCCCAATGTTACTGTACCCTTCACACACTGTCTGATTATTCAGCCCCAATGTTACTGTACCCTTCACACACTGTCTGATTACCCAAACCCAATGTTACTGTACCCTTCACACACTGTCTGATTATCCAGCCCCAATGTTACTGTACCCTTCACACATTGTCTGATTATCCAGCCCCAATGTTACTGTAACCTTCACATACTGTCTGATTACCCAACCCCAATGTTACTGTACCCTTCACACAGTGTCTGATTATCCAGCCCCAATGTTACTGTATCTTTCACACAGTGTCTGATTACACAGCCCCAATGTTACTGTATCCTTCACACACTGTCTGATTACCCAACCCCAATGTTACTGTACCCTTCACACAGTGTCTGATTATCCAGCCCCAATGTTACTGTACCAATCACACGCTGTCTGATTACCAACACCATTGTTACTGTACCGTTACTGTGTCTGATTACCCAGCCCCAATGTTACTGTACCCTTCACACTGAGTCTGATTACCCAGCCCCAATATTACTGTACCCTTCACACACTGTCTGATTACCCAGCCCCAATGTTACTGTACTCTTCACACACTGTCTGATTACCCAAACCCAATGTTACTGTACCCTTCACACTGTCTGATTACCCAGCCCCAATGTTACTGTACCCTTCACACATTGTCTGATTACCTAGCCCCAATGTTACTGTACCCTTCACACTGTCTGATTACCCGAACCAATGTTACTGTACCCTTCACACACTGTCTGAATACCCAGCCCCAATGTTACTGTACCCTTCACACTGTCTGATTACCCAGCCCCAATGTTACTGTACCCTTCACACACTGTCTGATTACCCATCCCCAATGTTACTGTACCCTTCACACTGTCTGATTACCCAGCCCCAATGTTACTGTACCCTTCACACACTGCCTGATTACCATGCCCCAATGTTACTGTACCCTTCACACACTGTCTGGTTACCCAAACCCAATGTTACTGTACCCTTCACACACTGTCTGGTTACCCGAACCCAATGTTACTGTACCCTTCACACACTGTCTGATTACCCAGCCCCAATGTTACTGTACCCTTCACACTGTCTGATTACCCAAACCCAATGTTACTGTACCCTTCACACACTGTCTGATTATTCAGCCCCAATGTTACTGTACCCTTCACACACTGTCTGATTACCCAAACCCAATGTTACTGTACCCTTCACACACTGTCTGATTATCCAGCCCCAATGTTACTGTACCCTTCACACATTGTCTGATTATCCAGCCCCAATGTTACTGTAACCTTCACATACTGTCTGATTACCCAACCCCAATGTTACTGTACCCTTCACACAGTGTCTGATTATCCAGCCCCAATGTTACTGTATCTTTCACACAGTGTCTGATTACACAGCCCCAATGTTACTGTATCCTTCACACACTGTCTGATTACCCAACCCCAATGTTACTGTACCCTTCACACAGTGTCTGATTATCCAGCCCCAATGTTACTGTACCAATCACACGCTGTCTGATTACCAACACCATTGTTACTGTACCGTTACTGTGTCTGATTACCCAGCCCCAATGTTACTGTACCCTTCACACTGAGTCTGATTACCCAGCCCCAATATTACTGTACCCTTCACACACTGTCTGATTACCCAGCCCCAATGTTACTGTACTCTTCACACACTGTCTGATTACCCAAACCCAATGTTACTGTACCCTTCACACTGTCTGATTACCCAGCCCCAATGTTACTGTACCCTTCACACATTGTCTGATTACCTAGCCCCAATGTTACTGTACCCTTCACACTGTCTGATTACCCGAACCCAATGTTACTGTACCCTTCACACACTGTCTGATTACCCAGCCCCAATGTTACTGTACCCTTCACACTGTCTGATTACCCAAACCCAATGTTACTGTACCCTTCACACACTGTCTGATTATTCAGCCCCAATGTTACTGTACCCTTCACACACTGTCTGATTACCCAAACCCAATGTTACTGTACCCTTCACACACTGTCTGATTATCCAGCCCCAATGTTACTGTACCCTTCACACATTGTCTGATTATCCAGCCCCAATGTTACTGTAACCTTCACACACTGTCTGATTCCCCAACCCCAATGTTACTGTACCCTTCACACAGTGTCTGATTATCCAGCCCCAATGTTACTGTATCCTTCACACAGTGTCTGATTACACAGCCCCAATGTTACTGTATCCTTCACACACTGTCTGATTACCCAACCCCAATGTTACTGTACCCTTCACACAGTGTCTGATTATCCAGCCCCAATGTTACTGTACCAATCACACGCTGTCTGATTACCAACACCATTGTTACTGTACCGTTACTGTGTCTGATTACCCAGCCCCAATGTTACTGTACCCTTCACACTGAGTCTGATTACCCAGCCCCAATATTACTGTACCCTTCACACACTGTCTGATTACCCAGCCCCAATGTTACTGTACTCTTCACACACTGTCTGATTACCCAAACCCAATGTTACTGTACCCTTCACACTGTCTGATTACCCAGCCCCAATGTTACTGTACCCTTCACACATTGTCTGATTACCTAGCCCCAATGTTACTGTACCCTTCACACTGTCTGATTACCCGAACCCAATGTTACTGTACCCTTCACACACTGTCTGAATACCCAGCCCCAATGTTACTGTACCCTTCACACTGTCTGATTACCCAGCCCCAATGTTACTGTACCCTTCACACACTGTCTGATTACCCATCCCCAATGTTACTGTACCCTTCACACTGTCTGATTACCCAGCCCCAATGTTACTGTACCCTTCACACACTGCCTGATTACCATGCCCCAATGTTACTGTACCCTTCACACACTGTCTGGTTACCCAAACCCAATGTTACTGTACCCTTCACACACTGTCTGGTTACCCGAACCCAATGTTACTGTACCCTTCACACACTGTCTGATTACCCAGCCCCAATGTTACTGTACCCTTCACACTGTCTGATTACCCAAACCCAATGTTACTGTACCCTTCACACACTGTCTAATTACCCAGCCCCAATGTTACTGTACCCTTCACACACTGTCTGATTACCCTGCCCCAATGTTACTGTACCCTTCACACACTGTCTGATTATCCAGCCCCAATGTTACTGCACCCTTCACACATTGTCTGATTATCCAGCCCCAATGTTACTGCACCCTTCACACATTGTCTGATTATCCAGCCCCAATGTTACTGTATCCTTCACAGTTTCTGATTAACCAGCCCCAATGTTACTGTACCCTTCACACAGTGTCTGATTACACAGCCCCAATGTTACTGTACCCTTCACATGCTGTCTGATTACCCAGCACCATTGTTACTGTACCGTTACTGTGTCTGATTACCCAGCCCCAATGTTATTGCATCCTTGACACAGTGTCTGATTATCCAGCCCCGATGTTACTGTACCCTTCACACAGTGTCTGATCACCCAGCCCCAATGTTACTGTACCCTTCACACACTGTCTGATTATCCAGCCCCAATGTTACTGTACCCTTCACATACTGTCTGATTACCCAGCCCCAATGTTACAGTATCCTTCACACAGTGTCTGATTACCCAGCCCCAATGTTACTGTACCCTTCACACACTGTCTGATTACCCAAACCCAATGCTACTGTACCCTTCACACACTGTCTGATTACCCTGCCCCAACGTTACTGTACCCTTCACACACTGTCTGATTATCCAGCCCCAATGTTACTGTACCCTTCACACATTGTCTGATTATCCAGCCCCAATGTTACTGTATCCTTCACACACTGTCTGATTACCCAAACCCAATGTTACTGTACCCTTCACACACTGTCTGATTACCCTGCCCCAATGTTACTGTACCCTTCACACATTGTCTGATTATCCAGCCCCAATGTTACTGTATCTTTCACAGTTTCTGATTAACCAGCCCCAATGTTACTGTACCCTTCACACAGTGTCTGATTACACAGCCCCAATGTTACTGTACCCTTCACACTGTCTGATTACCCAAACCCAATGTTACTGTACCCTTCACACACTGTCTGATTACCCAGCCCCGATGTTACTGTACCCTTCACACAGTGTCTGATTACCCAGCCCCAATGTTACTGTACACTTCACACACTGTCTGATTATCCAGCCCCCATGTTACTGTACCCTTCACACACTGTCTGATTATCCAGCCCCCATGTTACTGTACCCTTCACACACTGTCTGATTACCCAGCCCCAATGTTACTGTACCCTTCACACACTGTCTGAATATCCAGCCCCAATGTTACTGTACCCTTCACACACTGTCTGATTACCCAAACCCAATGTTACTGTACCCTTCACACACTGTCTGATTACCCTGCCCCAATGTTACTGTACCCTTCACACACTGTCTGATTACCCAAACCCAATGTTACTGTACCCTTCACACACTGTCTGATTACCCTGCCCCAATGTTACTGTACCCTTCACACATTGTCTGATTATCCAGCCCCAATGTTACTGTATCCTTCACAGTTTCTGATTAACCAGCCCCAATGTTACTGTACCCTTCACACACTGTCTGATTACCCAAACCCAATGTTACTGTACCCTTCACACACTGTCTGATTACCCAAACCCAATGTTACTGTACCCTTCACACACTGTCTGATTACCCAGCCCCGATGTAACTGTACCCTTCACACAGTGTCTGATTACCCAGCCCCAATGTTACTGTACACTTCACACACTCTGATTATCCAGCCCCCATGTTACTGTACCCTTCACACACTCTGATTACCCTGCCCCAATGTTACTGTACCCTTCACACACTGTCTGATTATCCAGCCCCAATGTTACTGTACCCTTCACACATTGTCTGATTACCCAGCCCCAATGTTACTGTACCCTTAACACATTGTCTGATTACCTAGCCCCAATGTTACTGTACCCTTCACACTGTCTGATTACCCGAACCCAATGTTACTGTACCCTTCACACACTGTCTGAATACCCAGCCCCAATGTTACTGTACCCTTCACACTGTCTGATTACCCAGCCCCAATGTTACTGTATCCTTCACACACTGTCTGATTACCCATCCCCAATGTTACTGTACCCTTCACACTGTCTGATTACCCAGCCCCAATGTTACTGTACCCTTCACACACTGCCTGATTACCATGCCCCAATGTTACTGTACCCTTCACACACTGTCTGGTTACCCAAACCCAATGTTACTGTACCCTTCACACACTGTCTGATTACCCAAACCCAATGTTACTGTACCCTTCACACAGTATCTGATTACCCAGCCCCAATGGTACTGTACCCTTCACACACTGTCTGATTATCCAGCCCCAATGTTACTGTACCCTTCACACATTGTCTGATTATCCAGCCCCAATGTTACTGTATCCTCCACAGTTTCTGATTAACCAGCCCCAATGTTACTGTACCCTTCACACAGTGTCTGATTGCCCAGCCCCAATGTTACTGTACCCTTCACACTGTCTGATTACCCAAACCCAATGTTACTGTACCCTTCACACACTGTCTGATTACCCAAACCCAATGTTACTGTACCCTTCACACACTGTCTGATTACCCAGCCCCGATGTTACTGCACCCTTCACACAGTGTCTGATTACCCAGCCCCAATGTTACTGTACACTTCACACACACTCTGATTATCCAGCCCCCATGTTACTGTACCCTTCACACACTGTCTGATTACCCAGCCCCAATGTTACTGTACCCTTCACACACTGTCTGATTATCCAGCCCCAATGTTACTGTACCCTTCACACACTGTCTGATTACCCAAACCCAATGTTACTGTACCCTTCACACACTGTCTGATTATCCAGCGCCCATGTTACTGTACCCTTCACACACTGTCTGATTACCCAGCCCCAATGTTACTGTACCCTTCACACACTGTCTGATTATTCAGCCCCAATGTTACTGTACCCTTCACACACTGTCTGATTACCCAAACCCAATGTTACTGTACCCTTCACACACTTTCTGATTATCCAGCCCCAATGTTACTGTACCCTTCACACATTGTCTGATTATCCAGCCCCAATGTTACTGTAACCTTCACACACTGTCTGATTACCCAACCCCAATGTTACTGTACCCTTCACACAGTGTCTGATTATCCAGCCCCAATGTTACTGTATCCTTCACACAGTGTCTGATTACACAGCCCCAATGTTACTGTATCCTTCACACACTGTCTGATTACCCAACCCCAATGTTACTGTACCCTTCACACAGTGTCTGATTATCCAGCCCCAATGTTACTGTACCAATCACACGCTGTCTGATTACCAACACCATTGTTACTGTACCGTTACTGTGTCTGATTACCCAGCCCCAATGTTACTGTACCCTTCACACTGAGTCTGATTACCCAGCCCCAATATTACTGTACCCTTCACACACTGTCTGATTACCCAGCCCCAATGTTACTGTACTCTTCACACACTGTCTGATTACCCAAACCCAATGTTACTGTACCCTTCACACTGTCTGATTACCCAGCCCCAATGTTACTGTACCCTTCACACATTGTCTGATTACCTAGCCCCAATGTTACTGTACCCTTCACACTGTCTGATTACCCGAACCAATGTTACTGTACCCTTCACACACTGTCTGAATACCCAGCCCCAATGTTACTGTACCCTTCACACTGTCTGATTACCCAGCCCCAATGTTACTGTACCCTTCACACACTGTCTGATTACCCATCCCCAATGTTACTGTACCCTTCACACTGTCTGATTACCCAGCCCCAATGTTACTGTACCCTTCACACACTGCCTGATTACCATGCCCCAATGTTACTGTACCCTTCACACACTGTCTGGTTACCCAAACCCAATGTTACTGTACCCTTCACACACTGTCTGGTTACCCGAACCCAATGTTACTGTACCCTTCACACACTGTCTGATTACCCAGCCCCAATGTTACTGTACCCTTCACACTGTCTGATTACCCAAACCCAATGTTACTGTACCCTTCACACACTGTCTGATTATTCAGCCCCAATGTTACTGTACCCTTCACACACTGTCTGATTACCCAAACCCAATGTTACTGTACCCTTCACACACTGTCTGATTATCCAGCCCCAATGTTACTGTACCCTTCACACATTGTCTGATTATCCAGCCCCAATGTTACTGTAACCTTCACACACTGTCTGATTCCCCAACCCCAATGTTACTGTACCCTTCACACAGTGTCTGATTATCCAGCCCCAATGTTACTGTATCCTTCACACAGTGTCTGATTACACAGCCCCAATGTTACTGTATCCTTCACACACTGTCTGATTACCCAACCCCAATGTTACTGTACCCTTCACACAGTGTCTGATTATCCAGCCCCAATGTTACTGTACCAATCACACGCTGTCTGATTACCAACACCATTGTTACTGTACCGTTACTGTGTCTGATTATCCAGCCCCAATGTTACTGTACCCTTCACACATTGTCTGATTACCCAGCCCCAATGTTACTGTACCCTTCACACATTGTCTGATTACCTAGCCCCAATGTTACTGTACCCTTCACACTGTCTGATTACCCGAACCCAATGTTACTGTACTCTTCACACACTGTCTGATTACCCAAACCCAATGTTACTGTACCCTTCACATTGTCTGATTACCCAGCCCCAATGTTACTGTACCCTTCACACATTGTCTGATTACCTAGCCCCAATGTTACTGTACCCTTCACACTGTCTGATTACCCGAACCCAATGTTACTGTACCCTTCACACACTGTCTGAATACCCAGCCCCAATGTTACTGTACCCTTCACACTGTCTGATTACCCAGCCCCAATGTTACTGTACCCTTCACACACTGTCTGATTACCCATCCCCAATGTTACTGTACCCTTCACACTGTCTGATTACCCAGCCCCAATGTTACTGTACCCTTCACACACTGCCTGATTACCATGCCCCAATGTTACTGTACCCTTCACACACTGTCTGGTTACCCAAACCCAATGTTACTGTACCCTTCACACACTGTCTGATTATCCAGCCCCAATGTTACTGCACCCTTCACACATTGTCTGATTATCCAGCCCCAATGTTACTGCACCCTTCACACATTGTCTGATTATCCAGCCCCAATGTTACTGTATCCTTCACAGTTTCTGATTAACCAGCCCCAATGTTACTGTACCCTTCACACAGTGTCTGATTACACAGCCCCAATGTTACTGTACCCTTCACATGCTGTCTGATTACCCAGCACCATTGTTACTGTACCGTTACTGTGTCTGATTACCCAGCCCCAATGTTATTGCATCCTTGACACAGTGTCTGATTATCCAGCCCCGATGTTACTGTACCCTTCACACAGTGTCTGATCACCCAGCCCCAATGTTACTGTACCCTTCACACACTGTCTGATTATCCAGCCCCAATGTTACTGTACCCTTCACATACTGTCTGATTACCCAGCCCCAATGTTACAGTATCCTTCACACAGTGTCTGATTACCCAGCCCCAATGTTACTGTACCCTTCACACACTGTCTGATTACCCAAACCCAATGCTACTGTACCCTTCACACACTGTCTGATTACCCTGCCCCAACGTTACTGTACCCTTCACACACTGTCTGATTATCCAGCCCCAATGTTACTGTACCCTTCACACATTGTCTGATTATCCAGCCCCAATGTTACTGTATCCTTCACACACTGTCTGATTACCCAAACCCAATGTTACTGTACCCTTCACACACTGTCTGATTACCCTGCCCCAATGTTACTGTACCCTTCACACATTGTCTGATTATCCAGCCCCAATGTTACTGTATCTTTCACAGTTTCTGATTAACCAGCCCCAATGTTACTGTACCCTTCACACAGTGTCTGATTACACAGCCCCAATGTTACTGTACCCTTCACACTGTCTGATTACCCAAACCCAATGTTACTGTACCCTTCACACACTGTCTGATTACCCAGCCCCGATGTTACTGTACCCTTCACACAGTGTCTGATTACCCAGCCCCAATGTTACTGTACACTTCACACACTGTCTGATTATCCAGCCCCCATGTTACTGTACCCTTCACACACTGTCTGATTATCCAGCCCCCATGTTACTGTACCCTTCACACACTGTCTGATTACCCAGCCCCAATGTTACTGTACCCTTCACACACTGTCTGAATATCCAGCCCCAATGTTACTGTACCCTTCACACACTGTCTGATTACCCAAACCCAATGTTACTGTACCCTTCACACACTGTCTGATTACCCTGCCCCAATGTTACTGTACCCTTCACACACTGTCTGATTACCCAAACCCAATGTTACTGTACCCTTCACACACTGTCTGATTACCCTGCCCCAATGTTACTGTACCCTTCACACATTGTCTGATTATCCAGCCCCAATGTTACTGTATCCTTCACAGTTTCTGATTAACCAGCCCCAATGTTACTGTACCCTTCACACACTGTCTGATTACCCAAACCCAGTGTTACTGTACCCTTCACACACTGTCTGATTACCCAAACCCAATGTTACTGTACCCTTCACACACTGTCTGATTACCCAGCCCCGATGTAACTGTACCCTTCACACAGTGTCTGATTACCCAGCCCCAATGTTACTGTACACTTCACACACTCTGATTATCCAGCCCCCATGTTACTGTACCCTTCACACACTCTGATTACCCTGCCCCAATGTTACTGTACCCTTCACACACTGTCTGATTATCCAGCCCCAATGTTACTGTACCCTTCACACATTGTCTGATTACCCAGCCCCAATGTTACTGTACCCTTCACACATTGTCTGATTACCTAGCCCCAATGTTACTGTACCCTTCACACTGTCTGATTACCCGAACCCAATGTTACTGTACCCTTCACACACTGTCTGAATACCCAGCCCCAATGTTACTGTACCCTTCACACTGTCTGATTACCCAGCCCCAATGTTACTGTATCCTTCACACACTGTCTGATTACCCATCCCCAATGTTACTGTACCCTTCACACTGTCTGATTACCCAGCCCCAATGTTACTGTACCCTTCACACACTGCCTGATTACCATGCCCCAATGTTACTGTACCCTTCACACACTGTCTGGTTACCCAAACCCAATGTTACTGTACCCTTCACACACTGTCTGGTTACCCAAACCCAATGTTACTGTACCCTTCACACATTGTCTGATTATCCAGCCCCAATGTTACTGCACCCTTCACACATTGTCTGATTATCCAGCCCCAATGTTACTGTATCCTTCACAGTTTCTGATTAACCAGCCCCAATGTTACTGTACCCTTCACACAGTGTCTGATTACACAGACCCAATGTTACTGTACCCTTCACATGCTGTCTGATTACCCAGCACCATTGTTACTGTACCGTTACTGTGTCTGATTACCCAGCCCCAATTTTACTGTACCCTTCACACACTGTCTGATCACCCAGCCCCAATGTTACTGTACCCTTCACACACTGTCTGATTATCCAGCCCCAATGTTATTGCATCCTTGACACAGTGTCTGATTATCCAGCCCCGATGTTACTGTACCCTTCACACAGTGTCTGATCACCCAGCCCCAATGTTACTGTACCCTTCACACACTGTCTGATTATCCAGCCCCAATGTTACTGTACCCTTCACACACTGTCTGATTACCCAGCCCCAATGTTACTGTACCCTTCACACACTGTCTGATTACCCAGCCCCAATGTTACTGTACCCTTCACACACTGTCTGATTACCCAAACCCAATGTTACTGTACCCTTCACACACTGTCTGATTACCCTGCCCCAACGTTACTGTACCCTTCACACACTGTCTGATTATCCAGCCCCAATGTTACTGTACCCTTCACACATTGTCTGATTATCCAGCCCCAATGTTACTGTATCCTTCACACACTGTCTGATTACCCAAACCCAATGTTACTGTACCCTTCACACACTGTCTGATTACCCTGCCCCAATGTTACTGTACCCTTCACACATTGTCTGATTATCCAGCCCCAATGTTACTGTATCCTTCACACACTGTCTGATTACCCAACCCCAAAGTTACTGTACCCTTCACACAGTGTCTGATTATCCAGCCCCAATGTTACTGTATCCTTCACACAGTGTCTGATTACACAGCCCCAATGTTACTGTACCAATCACACGCTGTGTGATTACCAACACCATTGTTACTGTACCGTTACTGTGTCTGATTACCCCGTACCAATGTTGCTGTACCCTTCACACTGAGTCTGATTACCCAGCCCCAATGTTACTGTACCCTTCACACTGAGTCTGATTACCCAGCCCCAATGTTACAGTACCCTTCACACTGAGTCTGATTACCCAGCCCCAATGTTACTGTACCCTTCACACACTGTCTGATTATCCAGCCCCAATGTTATTGCATCCTTGACACAGTGTCTGATTATCCAGCCCCAATGTTATTGTACCCTTCACACACTGTCTGATTATCCAGCCCCAATGTTATTGTATCCTTCACACACTGTCTGATTATCCAGCCCCAATGTTACTGTACCCTTCACACACAGTGTCTGATTACCCAGCCCCAATGTTATTGTACCCTTCACACACTGTCTGATTATCCAGCCCCAATGTTATTGTATCCTTCACACAGTGTCTGATTACCCAGCCCCATTGTTACTGTACTCTTCACACACTGTCTGATTATCCAGCCCCAATGTTACTGTACCCTTCGCACAATGTCTGATTACCCAGCCCCAATGTTACTGTATCCTTCACACAGTGTCTGATTCCCCAGCCCCAATGTTACTGTACTCTTCACACAGTGTCTGATTACCCAGCCCCGATGTTACTGTACCCTTCACACACTGTCTGATTATTCAGCCCCAATGTTACTGTATCCTTCACACACTGTCTGATTATCCAGCCCCGATGTTACTGTACCCTTCACACACTGTCTGATTATCCAGCCCCAATGTTACTGTAACCTTCACACACTGTCTGATTACCCAACCCCAATGTTACTGTACCCTTCACACAGTGTCTGATTATCCAGCCCCAATGTTACTGTATCCTTCACACAGTGTCTGCTTACACAGCCCCAATGTTACTGTATCCTTCACACACTGTCTGATTACCCAACCCCAATGTTACTGTACCCTTCACACAGTGTCTGATTATCCAGCCCCAATGTTACTGTACCAATCACACGCTGTCTGATTACCAACACCATTGTTACTGTACCGTTACTGTGTCTGATTACCCAGCCCCAATGTTACTGTACCCTTCACACTGAGTCTGATTACCCAGCCCCAATATTACTGTACCCTTCACACATTGTCTGATTATCCAGCCCCAATGTTACTGTAACCTTCACACACTGTCTGATTACCCAACCCCAATGTTACTGTACCCTTCACACAGTATCTGATTATCCAGCCCCAATGTTACTGTATCCTTCACACAGTGTCTGATTACACAGCCCCAATGTTACTGTATCCTTCACACACTGTCTGATTACCCAACCCCAATGTTACTGTACCCTTCACACAGTGTCTGATTATCCAGCCCCAATGTTACTGTACCAATCACACGCTGTCTGATTACCAACACCATTGTTACTGTACCGTTACTGTGTCTGATTACCGAGCCCCAATGTTACTGTACCCTTCACACTGAGTCTGATTACCCAGCCCCAATATTACTGTACCCTTCACACACTGTCTGATTACCCAGCCCCAATGTTACTGTACTCTTCACACACTGTCTGATTACCCAAACCCAATGTTACTGTACCCTTCACACTGTCTGATTACCCAGCCCCAATGTTACTGTACCCTTCACACATTGTCTGATTACCTAGCCCCAATGTTACTGTACCCTTCACACTGACTGATTACCCGAACCCAATGTTACTGTACCCTTCACACACTGTCTGAATACCCAGCCCCAATGTTACTGTACCCTTCACACTGTCTGATTACCCAGCCCCAATGTTACTGTACCCTTCACACACTGTCTGATTACCATGCCCCAATGTTACTGTACCCTTCACACACTGTCTGGTTACCCAAACCCAATGTTACTGTACCCTTCACACACTGTCTGGTTACCCGAACCCAATGTTACTGTACCCTTCACACACTGTCTGATTACCCAGCCCCAATGTTACTGTACCCTTCACACTGTCTGATTACCCAGCCCCAATGTTACTGTACCCTTCACACACTGTCTGATTATTCAGCCCCAATGTTACTGTACCCTTCACACACTGTCTGATTACCCAAACCCAATGTTACTGTACCCTTCACACACTGTCTGATTATCCAGCCCCAATGTTACTGTACCCTTCACACATTGTCTGATTATCCAGCCCCAATGTTACTGTAACCTTCACACACTGTCTGATTACCCAACCCCAATGTTACTGTACCCTTCACACAGTGTCTGATTATCCAGCCCCAATGTTACTGTATCCTTCACACAGTGTCTGATTACACAGCCCCAATGTTACTGTATCCTTCACACACTGTCTGATTACCCAACCCCAATGTTACTGTACCCTTCACACAGTGTCTGATTATCCAGCCCCAATGTTACTGTACCAATCACACGCTGTCTGATTACCAACACCATTGTTACTGTACCGTTACTGTGTCTGATTACCCAGCCCCAATGTTACTGTACCCTTCACACTGAGTCTGATTACCCAGCCCCAATATTACTGTACCCTTCACACACTGTCTGATTACCCAGCCCCAATGTTACTGTACTCTTCACACACTGTCTGATTACCCAAACCCAATGTTACTGTACCCTTCACACGGTCTGATTACCCAGCCCCAATGTTACTGTACCCTTCACACATTGTCTGATTACCTAGCCCCAATGTTACTGTACCCTTCACACTGTCTGATTACCCGAACCCAATGTTACTGTACCCTTCACACACTGTCTGAATACCCAGCCCCAATGTTACTGTACCCTTCACACTGTCTGATTACCCAGCCCCAATGTTACTGTACCCTTCACACACTGTCTGATTACCCATCCCCAATGTTACTGTACCCTTCACACACTGTCTGAATACCCAGCCCCAATGTTACTGTACCCTTCACACTGTCTGATTACCCAGCCCCAATGTTACTGTACCCTTCACACACTGTCTGATTACCCATCCCCAATGATACTGTACCCTTCACACTGTCTGATTACCCAGCCCCAATGTTACTGTACCCTTCACACACTGCCTGATTACCATGCCCCAATGTTACTGTACCCTTCACACACTGTCTGGTTACCCAAACCCAATGTTACTGTACACTTCACACACTGTCTGGTTACCCGAACCCAATGTTACTGTACCCTTCACACACTGTCTGATTACCCAGCCCCAATGTTACTGTACCCTTCACACTGTCTGATTACCCAAACCCAATGTTACTGTACCCTTCACACACTGTCTAATTACCCAGCCCCAATGTTACTGTACCCTTCACACACTGTCTGATTACCCTGCCCCAATGTTACTGTACCCTTCACACACTGTCTGATTATCCAGCCCCAATGTTACTGCACCCTTCACACATTGTCTGATTATCCATCCCCAATGTTACTGCACCCTTCACACATTGTCTGATTATCCAGCCCCAATGTTACTGTATCCTTCACAGTTTCTGATTAACCAGCCCCAATGTTACTGTACCCTTCACACAGTGTCTGATTACACAGCCCCAATGTTACTGTACCCTTCACATGCTGTCTGATTACCCAGCACCATTGTTACTGTACCGTTACTGTGTCTGATTACCCAGCCCCAATGTTATTGCATCCTTGACACAGTGTCTGATTATCCAGCCCCGATGTTACTGTACCCTTCACACAGTGTCTGATCACCCAGCCCCAATGTTACTGTACCCTTCACACACTGTCTGATTATCCAGCCCCAATGTTACTGTACCCTTCACATACTGTCTGATTACCCAGCCCCAATGTTACAGTATCCTTCACACAGTGTCTGATTACCCAGCCCCAATGTTACTGTACCCTTCACACACTGTCTGATTACCCAAACCCAATGCTACTGTACCCTTCACACACTGTCTGATTACCCTGCCCCAACGTTACTGTACCCTTCACACATTGTCTGATTATCCAGCCCCAATGTTACTGTATCCTTCACACACTGTCTGATTACCCTGCCCCAATGTTACTGTACCCTTCACACATTGTCTGATTATCCAGCCCCAATGTTACTGTATCCTTCACAGTTTCTGATTAACCAGCCCCAATGTTACTGTACCCTTCACACAGTGTCTGATTACACAGCCCCAATGTTACTGTACCCTTCACACTGTCTGATTACCCAAACCCAATGTTACTGTACCCTTCACACACTGTCTGATTACCCAGCCCCGATGTTACTGTACCCTTCACACAGTGTCTGATTACCCAGCCCCAATGTTACTGTACACTTCACACACTGTCTGATTATCCAGCCCCCATGTTACTGTACCCTTCACACACTGTCTGATTATCCAGCCCCCATGTTACTGTACCCTTCACACACTGTCTGATTACCCAGCCCCAATGTTACTGTACCCTTCACACACTGTCTGAATATCCAGCCCCAATGTTACTGTACCCTTCACACACTGTCTGATTACCCAAACCCAATGTTACTGTACCCTTCACACACTGTCTGATTACCCTGCCCCAATGTTACTGTACCCTTCACACACTGTCTGATTACCCAAACCCAATGTTACTGTACCCTTCACACATTGTCTGATTATCCAGCCCCAATGTTACTGTATCCTTCACAGTTTCTGATTAACCAGCCCCAATGTTACTGTACCCTTCACACACTGTCTGATTACCCAAACTCAATGTTACTGTACCCTTCACACACTGTCTGATTACCCAAACCCAATGTTACTGTACCCTTCACACACTGTCTGATTACCCTGCCCCAATGTTACTGTACCCTTCACACACTGTCTGATTACCCAAACCCAATGTTACTGTACCCTTCACACTGTCTGATTACCCTGCCCCAATGTTACTGTACCCTTCACACATTGTCTGATTATCCAGCCCCAATGTTACTGTATCCTTCACAGTTTCTGATTAACCAGCCCCAATGTTACTGTACCCTTCACACACTGTCTGATTACCCAAACCCAATGTTACTGTACCCTTCACACACTGTCTGATTACCCAAACCCAATGTTACTGTACCCTTCACACACTGTCTGATTACCCAGCCCCGATGTAACTGTACCCTTCACACAGTGTCTGATTACCCAGCCCCAATGTTACTGTACACTTCACACACTCTGATTATCCAGCCCCCATGTTACTGTACCCTTCACACACTGTCTGATTACCCTGCCCCAATGTTACTGTACCCTTCACACACTGTCTGATTATCCAGCCCCAATGTTACTGTACCCTTCACACATTGTCTGATTACCCAGCCCCAATGTTACTGTACCCTTCACACATTGTCTGATTACCTAGCCCCAATGTTACTGTACCCTTCACACTGTCTGATTACCCGAACCCAATGTTACTGTACCCTTCACACACTGTCTGAATACCCAGCCCCAATGTTACTGTACCCTTCACACTGTCTGATTACCCAGCCCCAATGTTACTGTACCCTTCACACACTGTCTGATTACCCATCCCCAATGTTACTGTACCCTTCACACTGTCTGATTACCCAGCCCCAATGTTACTGTACCCTTCACACATTGTCTGATTACCTAGCCCCAATGTTACTGTACCCTTCACACTGTCTGATTACCCGAATCCAATGTTACTGTACCCTTCACACACTGTCTGAATACCCAGCCCCAATGTTACTGTACCCTTCACACTGTCTGATTACCCAGCCCCAATGTTACTGTACCCTTCACACACTGTCTGATTACCCATCCCCAATGTTACTGTACCCTTCACACTGTCTGATTACCCAGCCCCAATGTTACTGTACCCTTCACACACTGCCTGATTACCATGCCCCAATGTTACTGTACCCTTCACACACTGTCTGGTTACCCAAACCCAATGTTACTGTACCCTTCACACACTGTCTGGTTACCCAAACCCAATGTTAGTGTACCCTTCACACACTGTCTGATTACCCAGCCCCAATGTTACTGTACCCTTCACACTGTCTGATTACCCAAACCCAATGTTACTGTACCCTTCACACACTGTCTAATTACCCAGCCCCAATGTTACTGTACCCTTCACACACTGTCTGATTACCCTGCCCCAATGTTACTGTACCCTTCACACACTGTCTGATTATCCAGCCCCAATGTTACTGCACCCTTCACACATTGTCTGATTATCCAGCCCCAATGTTACTGCACCCTTCACACATTGTCTGATTATCCAGCCCCAATGTTACTGTATCCTTCACAGTTTCTGATTAACCAGCCCCAATGTTACTGTACCCTTCACACAGTGTCTGATTACACAGCCCCAATGTTACTGTACCCTTCACATGCTGTCTGATTACCCAGCACCATTGTTACTGTACCGTTACTGTGTCTGATTACCCAGCCCCAATGTTATTGCATCCTTGACACAGTGTCTGATTATCCAGCCCCGATGTTACTGTACCCTTCACACAGTGTCTGATCACCCAGCCCCAATGTTACTGTACCCTTCACACACTGTCTGATTATCCAGCCCCAATGTTACTGTACCCTTCACATACTGTCTGATTACCCAGCCCCAATGTTACAGTATCCTTCACACAGTGTCTGATTACCCAGCCCCAATGTTACTGTACCCTTCACACACTGTCTGATTACCCAAACCCAATGCTACTGTACCCTTCACACACTGTCTGATTACCCTGCCCCAACGTTACTGTACCCTTCACACACTGTCTGATTATCCAGCCCCAATGTTACTGTACCCTTCACACATTGTCTGATTATCCAGCCCCAATGTTACTGTATCCTTCACACACTGTCTGATTACCCAAACCCAATGTTACTGTACCCTTCACACACTGTCTGATTACCCTGCCCCAATGTTACTGTACCCTTCACACATTGTCTGATTATCCAGCCCCAATGTTACTGTATCTTTCACAGTTTCTGATTAACCAGCCCCAATGTTACTGTACCCTTCACACAGTGTCTGATTACACAGCCCCAATGTTACTGTACCCTTCACACTGTCTGATTACCCAAACCCAATGTTACTGTACCCTTCACACACTGTCTGATTACCCAGCCCCGATGTTACTGTACCCTTCACACAGTGTCTGATTACCCAGCCCCAATGTTACTGTACACTTCACACACTGTCTGATTATCCAGCCCCCATGTTACTGTACCCTTCACACACTGTCTGATTATCCAGCCCCCATGTTACTGTACCCTTCACACACTGTCTGATTACCCAGCCCCAATGTTACTGTACCCTTCACACACTGTCTGAATATCCAGCCCCAATGTTACTGTACCCTTCACACACTGTCTGATTACCCAAACCCAATGTTACTGTACCCTTCACACACTGTCTGATTACCCTGCCCCAATGTTACTGTACCCTTCACACACTGTCTGATTACCCAAACCCAATGTTACTGTACCCTTCACACACTGTCTGATTACCCTGCCCCAATGTTACTGTACCCTTCACACATTGTCTGATTATCCAGCCCCAATGTTACTGTATCCTTCACAGTTTCTGATTAACCAGCCCCAATGTTTCTGTACCCTTCACACACTGTCTGATTACCCAAACCCAGTGTTACTGTACCCTTCACACACTGTCTGATTACCCAAACCCAATGTTACTGTACCCTTCACACACTGTCTGATTACCCAGCCCCGATGTAACTGTACCCTTCACACAGTGTCTGATTACCCAGCCCCAATGTTACTGTACACTTCACACACTCTGATTATCCAGCCCCCATGTTACTGTACCCTTCACACACTCTGATTACCCTGCCCCAATGTTACTGTACCCTTCACACACTGTCTGATTATCCAGCCCCAATGTTACTGTACCCTTCACACATTGTCTGATTACCCAGCCCCAATGTTACTGTACCCTTCACACATTGTCTGATTACCTAGCCCCAATGTTACTGTACCCTTCACACTGTCTGATTACCCGAACCCAATGTTACTGTACCCTTCACACACTGTCTGAATACCCAGCCCCAATGTTACTGTACCCTTCACACTGTCTGATTACCCAGCCCCAATGTTACTGTATCCTTCACACACTGTCTGATTACCCATCCCCAATGTTACTGTACCCTTCACACTGTCTGATTACCCAGCCCCAATGTTACTGTACCCTTCACACACTGCCTGATTACCATGCCCCAATGTTACTGTACCCTTCACACACTGTCTGGTTACCCAAACCCAATGTTACTGTACCCTTCACACACTGTCTGGTTACCCAAACCCAATGTTACTGTACCCTTCACACATTGTCTGATTATCCAGCCCCAATGTTACTGCACCCTTCACACATTGTCTGATTATCCAGCCCCAATGTTACTGTATCCTTCACAGTTTCTGATTAACCAGCCCCAATGTTACTGTACCCTTCACACAGTGTCTGATTACACAGACCCAATGTTACTGTACCCTTCACATGCTGTCTGATTACCCAGCACCATTGTTACTGTACCGTTACTGTGTCTGATTACCCAGCCCCAATTTTACTGTACCCTTCACACACTGTCTGATCACCCAGCCCCAATGTTACTGTACCCTTCACACACTGTCTGATTATCCAGCCCCAATGTTATTGCATCCTTGACACAGTGTCTGATTATCCAGCCCCGATGTTACTGTACCCTTCACACAGTGTCTGATCACCCAGCCCCAATGTTACTGTACCCTTCACACACTGTCTGATTATCCAGCCCCAATGTTACTGTACCCTTCACACACTGTCTGATTACCCAGCCCCAATGTTACTGTACCCTTCACACACTGTCTGATTACCCAGCCCCAATGTTACTGTACCCTTCACACACTGTCTGATTACCCAAACCCAATGTTACTGTACCCTTCACACACTGTCTGATTACCCTGCCCCAACGTTACTGTACCCTTCACACACTGTCTGATTATCCAGCCCCAATGTTACTGTACCCTTCACACATTGTCTGATTATCCAGCCCCAATGTTACTGTATCCTTCACACACTGTCTGATTACCCAAACCCCATGTTACTGTACCCTTCACACACTGTCTGATTACCCTGCCCCAATGTTACTGTACCCTTCACACATTGTCTGATTATCCAGCCCCAATGTTACTGTATCCTTCACACACTGTCTGATTACCCAACCCCAAAGTTACTGTACCCTTCACACAGTGTCTGATTATCCAGCCCCAATGTTACTGTATCCTTCACACAGTGTCTGATTACACAGCCCCAATGTTACTGTACCAATCACACGCTGTGTGATTACCAACACCATTGTTACTGTACCGTTACTGTGTCTGATTACCCCGTACCAATGTTGCTGTACCCTTCACACTGAGTCTGATTACCCAGCCCCAATGTTACTGTACCCTTCACACTGAGTCTGATTACCCAGCCCCAATGTTACAGTACCCTTCACACTGAGTCTGATTACCCAGCCCCAATGTTACTGTACCCTTCACACACTGTCTGATTATCCAGCCCCAATGTTATTGCATCCTTGACACAGTGTCTGATTATCCAGCCCCAATGTTATTGTACCCTTCACACACTGTCTGATTATCCAGCCCCAATGTTATTGTATCCTTCACACACTGTCTGATTATCCAGCCCCAATGTTACTGTACCCTTCACACACAGTGTCTGATTACCCAGCCCCAATGTTATTGTACCCTTCACACACTGTCTGATTATCCAGCCCCAATGTTATTGTATCCTTCACACAGTGTCTGATTACCCAGCCCCATTGTTACTGTACTCTTCACACACTGTCTGATTTCCAGCCCCAATGTTACTGTACCCTTCGCACAATGTCTGATTACCCAGCCCCAATGTTACTGTATCCTTCACACAGTGTCTGATTCCCCAGCCCCAATGTTACTGTACTCTTCACACAGTGTCTGATTACCCAGCCCCGATGTTACTGTACCCTTCACACACTGTCTGATTATTCAGCCCCAATGTTACTGTATCCTTCACACACTGTCTGATTATCCAGCCCCGATGTTACTGTACCCTTCACACACTGTCTGATTATCCAGCCCCAATGTTACTGTAACCTTCACACACTGTCTGATTACCCAACCCCAATGTTACTGTACCCTTCACACAGTGTCTGATTATCCAGCCCCAATGTTACTGTATCCTTCACACAGTGTCTGCTTACACAGCCCCAATGTTACTGTATCCTTCACACACTGTCTGATTACCCAACCCCAATGTTACTGTACCCTTCACACAGTGTCTGATTATCCAGCCCCAATGTTACTGTACCAATCACACGCTGTCTGATTACCAACACCATTGTTACTGTACCGTTACTGTGTCTGATTACCCAGCCCCAATGTTACTGTACCCTTCACACTGAGTCTGATTACCCAGCCCCAATATTACTGTACCCTTCACACATTGTCTGATTATCCAGCCCCAATGTTACTGTAACCTTCACACACTGTCTGATTACCCAACCCCAATGTTACTGTACCCTTCACACAGTATCTGATTATCCAGCCCCAATGTTACTGTATCCTTCACACAGTGTCTGATTACACAGCCCCAATGTTACTGTATCCTTCACACACTGTCTGATTACCCAACCCCAATGTTACTGTACCCTTCACACAGTGTCTGATTATCCAGCCCCAATGTTACTGTACCAATCACACGCTGTCTGATTACCAACACCATTGTTACTGTACCGTTACTGTGTCTGATTACCCAGCCCCAATGTTACTGTACCCTTCACACTGAGTCTGATTACCCAGCCCCAATATTACTGTACCCTTCACACACTGTCTGATTACCCAGCCCCAATGTTACTGTACTCTTCACACACTGTCTGATTACCCAAACCCAATGTTACTGTACCCTTCACACTGTCTGATTACCCAGCCCCAATGTTACTGTACCCTTCACACATTGTCTGATTACCTAGCCCCAATGTTACTGTACCCTTCACACTGACTGATTACCCGAACCCAATGTTACTGTACCCTTCACACACTGTCTGAATACCCAGCCCCAATGTTACTGTACCCTTCACACTGTCTGATTACCCAGCCCCAATGTTACTGTACCCTTCACACACTGTCTGATTACCATGCCCCAATGTTACTGTACCCTTCACACACTGTCTGGTTACCCAAACCCAATGTTACTGTACCCTTCACACACTGTCTGGTTACCCGAACCCAATGTTACTGTACCCTTCACACACTGTCTGATTACCCAGCCCCAATGTTACTGTACCCTTCACACTGTCTGATTACCCAGCCCCAATGTTACTGTACCCTTCACACACTGTCTGATTATTCAGCCCCAATGTTACTGTACCCTTCACACACTGTCTGATTACCCAAACCCAATGTTACTGTACCCTTCACACACTGTCTGATTATCCAGCCCCAATGTTACTGTACCCTTCACACATTGTCTGATTATCCAGCCCCAATGTTACTGTAACCTTCAAACACTGTCTGATTACCCAACCCCAATGTTACTGTACCCTTCACACAGTGTCTGATTATCCAGCCCCAATGTTACTGTATCCTTCACACAGTGTCTGATTACACAGCCCCAATGTTACTGTATCCTTCACACACTGTCTGATTACCCAACCCCAATGTTACTGTACCCTTCACACAGTGTCTGATTATCCAGCCCCAATGTTACTGTACCAATCACACGCTGTCTGATTACCAACACCATTGTTACTGTACCGTTACTGTGTCTGATTACCCAGCCCCAATGTTACTGTACCCTTCACACTGAGTCTGATTACCCAGCCCCAATATTACTGTACCCTTCACACACTGTCTGATTACCCAGCCCCAATGTTACTGTACTCTTCACACACTGTCTGATTACCCAAACCCAATGTTACTGTACCCTTCACACTGTCTGATTACCCAGCCCCAATGTTACTGTACCCTTCACACATTGTCTGATTACCTAGCCCCAATGTTACTGTACCCTTCACACTGTCTGATTACCCGAACCCAATGTTACTGTACCCTTCACACACTGTCTGAATACCCAGCCCCAATGTTACTGTACCCTTCACACTGTCTGATTACCCAGCCCCAATGTTACTGTACCCTTCACACACTGTCTGATTACCCATCCCCAATGTTACTGTACCCTTCACACACTGTCTGAATACCCAGCCCCAATGTTACTGTACCCTTCACACTGTCTGATTACCCAGCCCCAATGTTACTGTACCCTTCACACACTGTCTGATTACCCATCCCCAATGTTACTGTACCCTTCACACTGTCTGATTACCCAGCCCCAATGTTACTGTACCCTTCACACACTGCCTGATTACCATGCCCCAATGTTACTGTACCCTTCACACACTGTCTGGTTACCCAAACCCAATGTTACTGTACACTTCACACACTGTCTGGTTACCCGAACCCAATGTTACTGTACCCTTCACACACTGTCTGATTACCCAGCCCCAATGTTACTGTACCCTTCACACTGTCTGATTACCCAAACCCAATGTTACTGTACCCTTCACACACTGTCTAATTACCCAGCCCCAATGTTACTGTACCCTTCACACACTGTCTGATTACCCTGCCCCAATGTTACTGTACCCTTCACACACTGTCTGATTATCCAGCCCCAATGTTACTGCACCCTTCACACATTGTCTGATTATCCAGCCCCAATGTTACTGCACCCTTCACACATTGTCTGATTATCCAGCCCCAATGTTACTGTATCCTTCACAGTTTCTGATTAACCAGCCCCAATGTTACTGTACCCTTCACACAGTGTCTGATTACACAGCCCCAATGTTACTGTACCCTTCACATGCTGTCTGATTACCCAGCACCATTGTTACTGTACCGTTACTGTGTCTGATTACCCAGCCCCAATGTTATTGCATCCTTGACACAGTGTCTGATTATCCAGCCCCGATGTTACTGTACCCTTCACACAGTGTCTGATCACCCAGCCCCAATGTTACTGTACCCTTCACACACTGTCTGATTATCCAGCCCCAATGTTACTGTACCCTTCACATACTGTCTGATTACCCAGCCCCAATGTTACAGTATCCTTCACACAGTGTCTGATTACCCAGCCCCAATGTTACTGTACCCTTCACACACTGTCTGATTACCCAAACCCAATGCTACTGTACCCTTCACACACTGTCTGATTACCCTGCCCCAACGTTACTGTACCCTTCACACATTGTCTGATTATCCAGCCCCAATGTTACTGTATCCTTCACACACTGTCTGATTACCCAAACCCAATGTTACTGTACCCTTCACACACTGTCTGATTACCCTGCCCCAATGTTACTGTACCCTTCACACATTGTCTGATTATCCAGCCCCAATGTTACTGTATCCTTCACAGTTTCTGATTAACCAGCCCCAATGTTACTGTACCCTTCACACAGTGTCTGATTACACAGCCCCAATGTTACTGTACCCTTCACACTGTCTGATTACCCAAACCCAATGTTACTGTACCCTTCACACACTGTCTGATTACCCAGCCCCGATGTTACTGTACCCTTCACACAGTGTCTGATTACCCAGCCCCAATGTTACTGTACACTTCACACACTGTCTGATTATCCAGCCCCCATGTTACTGTACCCTTCACACACTGTCTGATTATCCAGCCCCCATGTTACTGTACCCTTCACACACTGTCTGATTACCCAGCCCCAATGTTACTGTACCCTTCACACACTGTCTGAATATCCAGCCCCAATGTTACTGTACCCTTCACACACTGTCTGATTACCCAAACCCAATGTTACTGTACCCTTCACACACTGTCTGATTACCCTGCCCCAATGTTACTGTACCCTTCACACACTGTCTGATTACCCAAACCCAATGTTACTGTACCCTTCACACATTGTCTGATTATCCAGCCCCAATGTTACTGTATCCTTCACAGTTTCTGATTAACCAGCCCCAATGTTACTGTACCCTTCACACACTGTCTGATTACCCAAACTCAATGTTACTGTACCCTTCACACACTGTCTGATTACCCAAACCCAATGTCACTGTACCCTTCACACACTGTCTGATTACCCTGCCCCAATGTTACTGTACCCTTCACACACTGTCTGATTACCCAAACCCAATGTTACTGTACCCTTCACACTGTCTGATTACCCTGCCCCAATGTTACTGTACCCTTCACACATTGTCTGATTATCCAGCCCCAATGTTACTGTATCCTTCACAGTTTCTGATTAACCAGCCCCAATGTTACTGTACCCTTCACACACTGTCTGATTACCCAAACCCAATGTTACTGTACCCTTCACACACTGTCTGATTACCCAAACCCAATGTTACTGTACCCTTCACACACTGTCTGATTACCCAGCCCCGATGTAACTGTACCCTTCACACAGTGTCTGATTACCCAGCCCCAATGTTACTGTACACTTCACACACTCTGATTATCCAGCCCCCATGTTACTGTACCCTTCACACACTGTCTGATTACCCTGCCCCAATGTTACTGTACCCTTCACACACTGTCTGATTATCCAGCCCCAATGTTACTGTACCCTTCACACATTGTCTGATTACCCAGCCCCAATGTTACTGTACCCTTCACACATTGTCTGATTACCTAGCCCCAATGTTACTGTACCCTTCACACTGTCTGATTACCCGAACCCAATGTTACTGTACCCTTCACACACTGTCTGAATACCCAGCCCCAATGTTACTGTACCCTTCACACTGTCTGATTACCCAGCCCCAATGTTACTGTACCCTTCACACACTGTCTGATTACCCATCCCCAATGTTACTGTACCCTTCACACTGTCTGATTACCCAGCCCCAATGTTACTGTACCCTTCACACATTGTCTGATTACCTAGCCCCAATGTTACTGTACCCTTCACACTGTCTGATTACCCGAACCCAATGTTACTGTACCCTTCACACACTGTCTGAATACCCAGCCCCAATGTTACTGTACCCTTCACACTGTCTGATTACCCAGCCCCAATGTTACTGTACCCTTCACACACTGTCTGATTACCCATCCCCAATGTTACTGTACCCTTCACACTGTCTGATTACCCAGCCCCAATGTTACTGTACCCTTCACACACTGCCTGATTACCATGCCCCAATGTTACTGTACCCTTCACACACTGTCTGGTTACCCAAACCCAATGTTACTGTACCCTTCACACACTGTCTGGTTACCCAAACCCAATGTTACTGTACCCTTCACACACTGTCTGATTACCCAGCCCCAATGTTACTGTACCCTTCACACTGTCTGATTACCCAAACCCAATGTTACTGTACCCTTCACACACTGTCTAATTACCCAGCCCCAATGTTACTGTACCCTTCACACACTGTCTGATTACCCTGCCCCAATGTTACTGTACCCTTCACACACTGTCTGATTATCCAGCCCCAATGTTACTGCACCCTTCACACATTGTCTGATTATCCAGCCCCAATGTTACTGCACCCTTCACACATTGTCTGATTATCCAGCCCCAATGTTACTGTATCCTTCACAGTTTCTGATTAACCAGCCCCAATGTTACTGTACCCTTCACACAGTGTCTGATTACACAGCCCCAATGTTACTGTACCCTTCACATGCTGTCTGATTACCCAGCACCATTGTTACTGTACCGTTACTGTGTCTGATTACCCAGCCCCAATTTTACTGTACCCTTCACACACTGTCTGATCACCCAGCCCCAATGTTACTGTACCCTTCACACACTGTCTGATTATCCAGCCCCAATGTTATTGCATCCTTGACACAGTGTCTGATTATCCAGCCCCGATGTTACTGTACCCTTCACACACTGTCTGATTATCCAGCCCCAATGTTACTGTACCCTTCACACACTGTCTGATTACCCAGCCCCAATGTTACAGTATCCTTCACACAGTGTCTGATTACCCAGCCCCAATGTTACTGTACCCTTCACACACTGTCTGATTGCCCTGCCCCAATGTTACAGTATCCTTCACACAGTGTCTGATTACCCAGCCCCAATGTTACTGTACCCTTCACACACTGTCTGATTACCCAAACCCAATGTTACTGTACCCTTCACACACTGTCTGATTACCCTGCCCCAACGTTACTGTACCCTTCACACACTGTCTGATTATCCAGCCCCAATGTTACTGTACCCTTCACACATTGTCTGATTATCCAGCCCCAATGTTACTGTATCCTTCACACACTGTCTGATTACCCAAACCCAATGTTACTGTACCCTTCACACACTGTCTGATTACCCTGCCCCAATGTTACTGTACCCTTCACACATTGTCTGATTATCCAGCCCCAATGTTACTGTATCCTTCACACACTGTCTGATTACCCAACCCCAATGTTACTGTACCCTTCACACAGTGTCTGATTATCCAGCCCCAATGTTACTGTATCCTTCACACAGTGTCTGATTACACAGCCCCAATGTTACTGTACCAATCACACGCTGTGTGATTACCAACACCATTGTTACTGTACCGTTACTGTGTCTGATTACCCCGTACCAATGTTGCTGTACCCTTCACACTGAGTCTGATTACCCAGCCCCAATGTTACTGTACCCTTCACACTGAGTCTGATTACCCAGCCCCAATGTTACAGTACCCTTCACACTGAGTCTGATTACCCAGCCCCAATGTTACTGTACCCTTCACACACTGTCTGATTATCCAGCCCCTATGTTATTGCATCCTTGACACAGTGTCTGATTATCCAGCCCCGATGTTACTGTACCCATCACACAGTGTCTGATCACCCAGCCCCAATGTTACTGTACCCTTCACACACTGTCTGATTATCCAGCCCCAATGTTATTGTATCCTTCACACAGTGTCTGATCACCCAGCCCCAATGTTATTGTACCCTTCACACACTGTCTGATTAACCAGCCCCAATGTTATTGTATCCTACACACAGTGTCTGATTACCCAGCCCCAATGTTATTGTACCCTTCACACACTGTCTGATTATCCAGCCCCAATGTTATTGTATCCTTCACACAGTGTCTGATTACCCAGCCCCATTGTTACTGTACTCTTCACACACTGTCTGATTATCCAGCCCCAATGTTACTGTACCCTTCGCACAATATCTGATTACCCAGCCCCAATGTTACTGTATCCTTCACACAGTGTCTGATTCCCCAGCCCCAATGTTACTGTACTCTTCACACAGTGTCTGATTACCCAGCCCCGATGTTACTGTACCCTTCACACACTGTCTGATTACACAGCCCCAATGTTACTGTATCCTTCACACACTGTCTGATTATCCAGCCCCGATGTTACTGTACCCTTCACACACTGTCTGATTATCCAGCCCCGATGTTACTGTACCCTTCACACACTGTCTGATTACCCAACCCCGATGTTACTGTATCCTTCACACACTGTCTGATTACCCAGCCCCGATGTTACTGTATCCTTCACACACTGTCTGATTACCCAGCCCCGATGTTACTGCCTCCTTCACACTGAGTCTGATTACCCGGCCCCAATGTTACTGTACCCTTCACACACTGATTACCCAGCCCCGATGTTACTGTACCCTTCACACACTGTCTGATTACCCAGCCCCGATGTTGCTGTATCCTTCACACACAGTGTCTGATTACCCAGCGTCTGATTACCCAGCCCCAATGTTACTGTACCCTTCACACACTGTCTGATTATCCAGCCCCAATGTTACTGTACCCTTCACACACTGTCTGATTATCCAGCCCCAATGTTACTGTACCCTTCACACAGTGTCTGATTACCCAGCCCCAATGTTACTGTACCCTTCACACACTGTCTGATTATCCAGCCCCAATGTTACTGTACCCTTCACACACTGTCTGATTATCCAGCCCCAATGTTACTGTACCCTTCACACACTGCCTGATTACCCAAACCCAATGTTACTGTACCCTTCACACTGTCTGATTACCCAGCCCCAATGTTACTGTACCCTTCACTCACTGTCTGATTGCCCAGCCCCAATGTTACTGTACCCTTCACACACTGTCTGATTACCCAGCCCCAATGTGACTGTACCCTTCACACATTGTCTGATTACCCAAACCCAATGTTACTGTATCCTTCACAGTTTCTGATTACCCAGCCCCAATGTGACTGTACCCTTCACACATTGTCTGATTACCCAAACCCAATGTTACTGTATCCTTCACAGTGTCTTATTATCCAGCCCCAATGTTACTGTACCCTTCACACAGTGTCTGATTACCCAGCACCATTGTTACTGTACCTTTACTGTGTCTGATTATCCAGCCCCAATGCTACTGTACCCTTCACACACTGTCTGATTACCCAAACCCAATGTTACTGTACCTTCACACACTGTCTGATTACCATGCCCCAATGTTACTGTACCCTTCACACTGTGTCTGATTATCCAGCCCCAATGTTACTGTACCCTTCACACACTGTCTGATTTCCCAGCCCCAATGTTACTGTACCCTTCACACTGTCTGATTACCCAGCCCCAATGTTACTGTACCCTTCACACACTGACTGATTACCCATCCCCGATGTTACTGTACCCTTCACACTGTCTGATTACCCAGCCCCAATGTTACTGTATCCTTCACACACTGTCTGGTTACCCAAACCCAATGTTACTGTACCCTTCACACAGTGTCTGATTACCCAGCCCCAATGTTACTGTACAGTTCACACACTGTCTGATTATCCAGCCCCCATGTTACTGTACCCTTCACACACTGTCTGATTACCCAGCCCCAATGTTACTGTACCCTTCACACACTGTCTGATTATCCAGCCCCAATGTTACTGTACCCTTCACACACTGTCTGATTACCCAAACCCAATGTTACTGTACCCTTCACACACTGTCTGATTACCCTGCCCCAATGTTACTGTACCCTTCACACACTGTCTGATTATCCAGCCCCAATGTTACTGTACCCTTCACACATTGTCTGATTATCCAGCCCCAATGTTACTGTATCCTTCACAGTTTCTGATTAACCAGCCCCAATGTTACTGTACCCTTCACACAGTGTCTGATTACACAGCCCCAATGTTACTGTACCCTTCACACTGTCTGATTACCCAAACCCAATGTTACTGTACCCTTCACACACTGTCTGATTACCCAGCCCCGATGTTACTGTACCCTTCACACAGTGTCTGATTACCCAGCCCCAATGTTACTGTACACTTCACACACTGTCTGATTATCCAGCCCCCATGTTACTGTACCCTTCACACTGAGTCTGATTACCCAGCCCCAATGTTACTTTACCCTTCACACTGAGTCTGATTACCCAGCCCCAATGTTACTGTACCCTTCACACACTGACTGATTACCCAAACCCAATGTTACTGTACCCTTCACACTGTCTGATTACCCAGCCCCAATGTTACTGTACCCTTCACACACTGTCTGATTACCCAGCCCCAATGTTACTGTCCCCTTCACACACTGTCTGATTACCCAGCCCCAATGTTACAGTACCCTTCACACTATCTGATTACCCAGCCCCGATGTTACTGTACCCTTCACACAGAGTCTGATTCCCCATCCCTGATGTTACTGTATCCTTCACAGTTTCTGATTAACCAGCCCCAATGTTACTGTATCCTTCACACAGTGTCTGATTGCCCAGCCCCAATGTTACTGTATCCTTCACACACTGTGTGATTGGCCAGCCCCAATGTTACTGTACCCTTCACGCTGTGTCTGATTACCCAGCCCCAATGTTACTGTACCCTTCACACACTATCTGATTATCCAGCCCCAATGTTACTGTACCCTTCACACACTGTCTGATAACCCAGCACCATTGTTACTGTACCGTTACTGTGCCTAATTATCCAGCCCCAATGTTACTGTATCATTCACACTGTGTCTGATTACCGAGCCCCAATGTTACTGTATCTTCACACTGAGTCTGATTACCCAGCCCCAATGTTACTGTACCCTTCACACACTGTCTGATTACCCAAACCCAATGTTACTGTACCCTTCACACTGTCTGATTACCCAGCCCCAATGTTACTGTACCCTTCACACACTGTCTGATTACCCAGCCCCGATGTTACTGTACCCTTCACACACTGTCTGATTACCCAGCCCCGATCTTACTGTATCCTTCACAGTTTCTGATTAACCAGCCCGGATGTTACTATATCCTTCACACAGTGTCTGATTACCCAGCCCCAATGTTACTGTACCCTTCACACTGTGTCTGATTACCCAGCTCCAATGTTACTGAACCCTTCACACACTATCTGATTATCCAGCCCCAATGTTACTGTACCCATCACAGACTGCCTGATTACCCAGCCCCAATGTTACTGTACCCTTCACACACTGTCTGATTACCCAGCCCCAATGTTACTGTATCATTCACAGTTTCTAATTACCCAGCTCCAATGTTACTGTACCCTTCACACACTGTCTGATTATCCAGCCCCAATGTTACTGTGCCCTTCACACACTGTCTGATTACCCAGTCCCAATGTTACTGTATCCTTCACAGTTTCTGATTAACCAGCCCGGATGTTACTGTATCCTTCACACAGTGTCTGATTACCCAGCCCCAATGTTACTGTACCCTTCACACTGTGTCTGATTACCCAGCTCCAATGTTACTGTACCCTTCACACACTATCTGATTATCCAGCCCCAATGTTACTGTACCCTTCACAGACTGTCTGATTACCCAGCCCCAATGTTACTGTACCCTTCACACACTGTCTGATTACCCAGCCCCAATGTTACTGTACCCTTCACACACTGTCTGATTACCCAAACCCAATGTTACTGTACCCTTCACACAGTGTCTGATTACCCAGCCCCAATGTTACTGTACCCTTCACACTGTGTCTGATTACCCAGCTCCAATGTTACTGTACCCTTCACACACTATCTGATTATCCAGCCCCAATGTTACTGTACCCTTCACAGACTGTCTGATTACCCAGCCCCAATGTTACTGTACCCTTCACACACTGTCTGATTACCCAGCCCCAATGTTACTGTACCCTTCACACACTGTCTGATTACCCAAACCCAATGTTACTGTATCCTTCACAGTTTCTGATTACCCAGCCCCAATGTTACTGTATCCTTCACACACTGTCTGATTACCCAGCCCCAATGTTTCTGTATCCTTCACACAATGTCTGATTATCCAGCCCCAATGTTATTGTATCCTTCACACAGTGTCTGATTACCCAGTCCCAATCTTACTGTATTCTTCACAGTTTCTGATTAACTAGCCCCGATGTTACTGTATCCTTCACACATTGTCTGATTATCCAGCCCCGATGTTACTGTATCCTACACAGTTTCTGATTAACCAGCCCCGATGTTACTGTATCCTTCACACACTGTCTGATTATCCAGCCCCAATGTTACTGTACCCTTCACACACTGTCTGATTACCAAGTCCCAATCTTACTGTATCCTTCACAGTTTCTGATTACCCAGCCCCGATGTTACTGTACCCTTCACAGTTTCTGATTAACCAGCCCGGATGTTACTGTACCCTTCACACAGTGTCTGATCACCCAGCCCCAATGTTACTGTACTCTTCACACACTGTCTGATTACCCAGCCCCAATGTTACTGTACCCTTCACACAGTGTCTGATTACCCAGCCCCAATGTTACTGTATCCTTCACACACTGTCTGATTACCCAGTCCCAATCTTACTGTACTCTTCACACACTGTCTGATTATCCAGCTCCAATGTTACTGTACCCTTCACACACTGTCTGATTACCCAGCCCCAATGTTACTGTATCCTTCACACTGTGTCTGATTACCCAGCCCGTCATGGACAGAAATTACATTGTTGGTTTAATGTTTGAAAGTAAGATGCACAGCAATCTCTGATTTCACATATTTTTTTGTGTGTAACAGATGTGAACGGCTTGAGGACCAGCTCAATGATCTTACAGAGCTTCACCAAAACGAGATCCTTAACCTGAAGCAGGAGCTTGTGAGCATGGAGGAAAAGATTGCCTACCAGTCAACTGAGCGAGCACAGGACATCCAGGTCAGTGCTTATGGACTTGGTGCGCAATTCAATCTAGAAACACTCCTTGTCATTCAGTCCTGAACCAACCCTACTTCACACAGCCCGGTCCTCACAGTGAGGGACTTTGAAACCTCTCCCAAATGATTCTGCAGGTATTTTATACCACCTCACCTCATCTCATCACTGAGTCATTGAATCCATAGAATCCCTACACTGCAGAAGGAGGCCATTCACCCCACTGAGTCTGCACTGACCCTCTGAAAGAACACCCTACCCAGGCCCACTTCGCTGCCCTATCCCAGAAACCCTACCTCACCGTTCCATCTCCCCGTTCCCCCTTCCCCCTCCTCCCTTCCCTCTTCCTCTCCCAACCATCGTCCCTTCTTCTCTCCCATTGCCCCTTGCCCTCTCCCCTTCCCCCTCCCCTCTCCCCTTTTTTAATAATAAGAATCTATATTGTCACAAGTAGGCTTACATTAACACTGCAATGAAGTGACTGTGAAAAGCCCCTAGTCGCCACATTCCGGCGCGTGTTCTTCCCGTCTTCCCCTTTCCTCTTCCCCTCGCCCCTTCCCCTTCTCCCATTCCCCTTCTCCCCTTCCATTTCCCATTCCCCTCGCCTCTTCCCCTTTCCTCTTCCCCTCTCCCCTTCCCCCTCTCCCCTTCCCCTTCTCCCCTTCCCCTGCTCCCATTCCCCTTCTCCCCTTCCCCCTCCCCTTTCCCTCTCCCCTTTCCCCCTCCCCTTTCCCTCTCCCCTTTCCCTCTCCCGTTTCCCCTCTCCCGTTCCCCCTCTCCCGTTCCCCCTCTCCCGTTCCCCCTCTCCCGTTCCCCCTCTCCTGTTCCCCCTCTCCCGTTCCCCCTCTGCCCTTCCCCTCTGCCCTTCCCCTCTGCCCTTCCCCTCTGCCCTTCCCCTCTGCCCTTCCCCTCTGCCCTTCCCCTCTGCCCTTCGCCTCTGCCCTTCGCCTCTCCCCTTCCCCTCTCCCCCACCCCCTTCCCCCTCCCCTTTACCGCTCCCCTTCCCCTCTGCCCTTCCCCTCTCCCCCTCCCTCCTCCCCCTCCCTCCTCCGCCTCCCCTATCCCCCTCCCCTTCCCCTCTGCCCTTCCCCTCTCCCGTTCGCCCTCTCCCCTCTCCTCTCTCCCCTCTCCCCCTCCCCTTCCCCCCTCCCCTTCCCCTCTCCCCTTCCCCGCTCCCCTTCCCCGCTCCCCTTCCCCTCTCCCCTTACCCTCTCCGCATCCCCTCTCCCGCTCCCCTCTTCCCTTCCCCTCTCCTGTTCCCCCTCTCCCCTTCCCGTCTCCCCCTCCCCTCTCCGCTTCCCCTTTCCCCTCTCCCGTTCCCCCTCTCCCGTTCCCCCTCTCCCGTTCCTCCTCTCCTCTTCCCCATCTCCCCTCTCCCCCTCCCCTTCCCCTCTCCCCTCTTCCCTTCCCCTCTCCGCTTCCCCTCTCCCCTTCCGCTCTCCCCTTCCCCTCTTTCCTTCCCCTCTCCGCTTCCCCTCTCCGTTCCCCCTCTGCCCTTCCCCTCTGCCCTTCCCCTCTGCCCTTCCCCTCTGCCCTTCCCCTCTGCCCTTCCCCTCTGCCCTTCCCCTCTACCCTTCCCCTCTGCCCTTCCCCTCTGCCCTTCCCCTCTGCCCTTCCCCTCTGCCCTTCCCCTCTGCCCTTCCCCTCTGCCCTTCCCCTCTGCCCTTCCCCTCTCCGCTTCCCCTCTCCGCTTCCCCTCTCCGCTTCCCCTCTCCCGTTCCCCCTCTCCCGTTCCCCCTCTCCCCTTCCCCTCTCCCCTTCCCCTCTCCCCCTCCCCTCTCCCGTTCCCCCTCTCCCGTTCCCCCTCTCCCGTTCCTCCTCTCCTCTTCCCCATCTCTCCTCTTCCCCATCTCCCCTCTCCCCCTCCCCTTCCCCTCTCCCCTCTTCCCTTCCCCTCTCCGCTTCCCCTCTCCCCTTCCGCTCTCCCCTTCCCCTCTTTCCTTCCCCTCTTTCCTTCCCCTCTTTCCTTCCCCTCTTTCCTTCCCCTCTCCGCTTCCCCTCTCCGCTTCCCCTCTGCCCTTCCCCTCTGCCTTTCCCCTCTGCCCTTCCCCTCTGCCCTTCCCCTCTGCCCTTCCCCTCTGCCCTTCCCCTCTGCCCTTCCCCTCTGCCCTTCCCCTCTGCCCTTCCCCTCTGCCCTTCCCCTCTGCCCTTCCCCTCTGCCCTTCCCCTCTGCCCTTCCCCTCTGCCCTTCCCCTCTGCCCTTCCCCTCTGCCCTTCGCCTCTCCCCTTCCCCTCTCCCCCACCCCCTTCCCCCTCCCCTTTACCACTCCCCTTCCCCTCTCCCACTCCCTCCTCCCCCTCCCCTCTCCCCCTCCCCTCTCCCCCTCCCCTTCCCTCCTCCCCTTCCCCTCTCCCCTTCCCCTCTCCCCTTCCCCTCTCCCCTTCCCCTCTCCCCTTCCCCTCTCCCCTTCCCCTCTCCCCTTCCCCTCTCCCCTTCCCCTCTCCCCTTCCCCTCTCCCCTTCCCCTCTCCCCTTCCCCTCTCCCCTTCCCCTCTCCCCTTCCCCTCTCCCCTTCCCCTCTCCCCTTCCCCTCTCCCCTTCCCCTCTCCCCTTCCCCTCTCCCCTTCCCCTCTCCCCTTCCCCTCTCCCCTACCCCTCTCCCCTACCCCTCTCCTGTTCCCCCTCTCCCCTTCCCCCTCTCCCCTTTCCCTCTCCCGCTCCCCTTCCCCTCTCCCCCTCTCCCCTTCCCCTCTCCCCTTCCCCTCTCCGCTTACCCTCTCCGCTTACCCTCTCCGCTTACCCTCTCCCCTTCCCCATCTCCCCTTCCCCATCTCCCCTCTCCCCTTCCCCTCACCCCTTCCCCTCTCCCGTTCCCCTTCACCTTCTCCCCTTCCCCTCTCCCCCTCCCTTTCCCCTCTCCCCTCTCCCCCTCCCCTTCCCCTCTCCCCTTTTTTGAAGTTTTTTGAAGAATAAAGGGATTAAGGGTTATGGTGTTCGGGCCGGAAAGTGGAGCTGAGTCCACAAAAGATCAGCCATGATCTCATTGAATGGTGGAGCAGGCTCGAGGGGCCAGATGGCCTACTCCTGCTCCTAGTTCTTATGTTCTTATGTTCCCCTCTCCCCTTCCCCTCTCCCGTTCCCCTCTCCCCTTCCCCTTCTCCCCACTCCCCTTCCCCTCTCCCCCTCCCCTTCCCCTCTCCCCCTCCCCTTCCCCTCTCCCCCTCCCCTTCCCCTCGCCCCCTCCCCTTCCCCTCGCCCCCTCCCCTTCCCCTCGCCCCCTCCCCTTCCCCTCGCCCCCTTCCCCTCTCCCCCTTCCCCTCTCCCCTTCCCCTCTCCCCTTCCCCCTCTCCCCTTCCCCCTCTCCTCTCCCTCTCTCCCCTTCCCCTCTCCCGTTCCCCCTCACCCGTTCCCCCTCTCCCTCTCCCGTTTCCCCACTCCCCTTCCCCTCTCCCCCTCCCCTTCCCCTCTCCCCCTCCCCTTCCCCTCTCCCCCTCCCCTTCCCCTCGCCCCCTCCCCTTCCCCTCGCCCTCTGCCCTTCCCCTCTCCTGCTCCCCCTCTCCCGTTCCCCCTCTCCCGTTCCCCCTCTCCCCTTCTCCTCTCCCCTCCCCTCACCCGTTCCCCCTCTCTCCTCTCCCCTTCTCCTCTCCCCTTCCCCTCTCCTGTTCCTCCTCTCCCGTTCCTCCTCTCCTGTTCCCTCTCTCCCTCCCGCTCTTCCATTCCTCCTCTCAAACTCTGTAATTCGTTAATTTGAGACCAGGTTGGTGTAGGTCACAACCCTGCTGATGTAGGTCGTGGACCCGGGTGGTTTCGCTGATGTGTGTTGTTGTGACTTTTGCAGGAGGCCCTCGAAGCCTGTCAGACTCGTATCTCCAAGATGGAGTTGCAGCAGCAGCAACAACAGGTGGTCCAGTTAGAGGGTCTGGAGAATGGGACGGCCCGGACCTTACTGGGCAAACTGATCAATGTGCTCCTGGCAGTGATGGCCGTACTCCTGGTCTTTGTGTCAACACTGACTAACTGCCTGCTGCCGCTGATGAAGACACGAAGCAGGACCTTCAGCACTTTGTTTTTTCTGATCTTCCTGGGTATGACTTGGAGGAACTGGCAGCTGATCAGTGGCTATGTTGGGTGACCCGTCCTGTCTCTCACAGGACACCCAAGCCTGAGACATGCAGTAAAAGGACTTCGGAGACTGAGTGGATTTGTTTACAAATGAAACAGACATCTTTTTGTTTCCTGACTAACGCTGATGGTGTTTCAAGATTGAATTGAATTGGATGATGATTTGTGTAATGAATGTCTGTGTGAACTCCTCCAGAACAAGTACAGACTGAGTGAGGAGAGGCAGACAGAAGTGTTAAGAGTTTGATGGTTCAATACTAACCCTCCTCGATCTCGAAATCTCTCTCTCGGGGGAGGAGGGAAACGATAACAAAATTGCCTAAAATTTAGTGCACAGCGTACTTTGTTTATTTTTAAAGAATATTTTATTTGACTTGACCCTGACCTGCAATCTTGTGAAGATTCTTACTGTGAAAAAATGAGCACATTCAACCTTCCAGGAAATGGATTCAGGGTTTTTATTTTGTTTGGATTTCACAAACTCTTTACAATGATCTGTATTGAAAGACTCCACACTCTGGGACAAACTTGAATTGTGCAGGTCACTGCCTCCACCCAAGCCTGGCTAAACGGGGACTGACAGTGCTGTCATTACCCGGGGATCCAACCGGACCCTCCTTACTGCCTTGAAAATTAATTGCCCCCCACCACACCATCTCAGTGCCTCCCAGCCCAACCCCCCCCCCCCCCCCCCCCCCCCCCCCCCCCGACCAACTCGGCGCATCCCAGCACCCCCCCCGACCAACTCGGCGCATCCCAGCGCCCCCCCCAGACCAACTCGGCGCATCCCAGGCCGCCCCCCCCGGACCAACTCGCCGCATCCCAGCGCCCCCCCCCCCCCCCCCCCCCCGGACCAACTCGCCGCATCCCATCGCCCCCCAAGCCCATCTCCGGGCATCCCGGTCCTGCCAGCTTTATCCAAGCTCCACAGCCCACATCCCCCACGCCAGCCCATCCTAGTTCCATCCAAGCCACAGGGATTGACATATTTGGAGACTGTAACACTCGAAAGAGCCTCAATGGTTTCACACTGCGATGCAGATAAATGTCATTTTTAGCAAACAAATTTTTTAATTTAAGTAGCAACATAGTGTTTTAGTAAGTTAAATGAAGTAATGGATAATCAAGGTGACACCAGCCCCACTCAAAAACCAGCCGCTTCTTGCCAAGCCCAACTCCCTCACCGCTCCAGGGAGGCCCCTCAGACCAAACCCAGCTCCTTCTCACCGAGTCCAGGCCATCTGTTCACTGGTATTAAGCTACTCAGTGTCATTTTAGACCTCTCCCCTCCATTTCCTTCAAGTGTAGTGGAAGATTCTTGATTGATTCTGTGGGGATGTGGGCATTGCTGGGGGTTAGGGTTAGAATTCCGTTCACATCTTTTGCTGCAAGGCTTCCTAATTTTCAAATAGTAAGAGGCCACTCCAGATCTTTCTCTGCTGCCTGTGGTCGGTGAGCATTAACAGTCCGGCGGGCCCAATCTGAGGATCGGAGGGTCCAATCTGGGGGTCGGTGGGCCCAGCCTGGGGGTCGGTGGGCCCAGCCTGGGGGTCGGCAGGCCTAGCCTGGGGATCGGCGAGTCCAGCCTGGGGGTCGGCGGGCCTAGCCTGGGGGTCGGCGGGCCCAGCCTGGGGGTCAGCGGGCCCAGCCTGGGGGTCGGCAGGCCTAGCCTGTGGGTCGGCGGGCACAGCCTGGGGGTCAGCGGGTCCAGCCTGGGGGTCGGCAGGCCTAGCTTGGGGATCGGCGAGTCCAGCCTGGGGGTCGGCGGGCCTAGTCTAGGGGTCGGCGGGCCTAGCCTGGGGGTCGGCCCTGCGTTACAGGGGAGATAATTAGTTGTGGGCTACCATCTATTTCTGATGCTATTGGATGGAACCTGGTGACGAGGCATCTTGGGTAAACAGTGATTCCTCCAGGAAAGAGTTGGAAAGCACAGACGAGGAAAAGGGCGGCACTGACATACTGGTAGCAGTCCAACCTTTAAGAGACTGTATGGTAAGAGTATATACCCTTTCAGAATGCTCTGTCAGCAGTAAATGCAAAACAACAAACTTAATTCTAAGCGCAGCTCCTGCAGCGATACTCCCCATGTTCCAGTCGCTCAGGTTGCAGTGGTTTGCGTTCTTTGAGAATGGTGGAATGTCCCAGCCATGTAGAGGAGCTGCTCAGCCTCAGTACAACAGGTGTGAACAGGGCTGGGAGTTATCAAAGTGACTCCAGTGGAATTAAAAGTGTAGGTTAGTTTACAAGTGCTCTTCACTCTCTCCCCCCACCCACCTAATGACATTCATATCTTGCTAATTGTTGCAGATAGTCCACTGCAGATATTGTACTGTACTGAAATAAAGACTCCCACTGTTAATAAGTCTGCCTTTCATTACTGCATTTTGTATGATGACTGGGGAGAGGGTCTGACTATACTTTTGAAATATCACACCGCGTGTGACGGGGAATGGTGTCAGTGTATAATTACACAATATCACACTGTGTGTGATGGGGAATGGTGTCTGTGTATAATTACACAATATCAAACCGTATGTAACGGGGAATGGCGATCAGTGTATAATTACACAATATCACACATTGTGTGACGGGGAATGGTGTCTGTGTATAATTACACGATATCACACCGTGTGTGACGGGGAATGGCGATCAGTGTATAATTACACAATATCACACCTTGTGTGACGGGGAATGGTGTCTGTGTATAATTACACGCTATCACACCGTGTGTGACGGGGAATGGTGTCCCAGTGTATAATTACACGATATCACACTGTGTGTGACGAGGAGTGGCATCTCAGTGTATAATTACACAATATCACACCTTGTGTGACAGGAAATGGTGTCTGTGTATAATTACACAATATCAAACCGTGTGTAACGGGGAATGGCGTCTCAGTGTATAATTACACAATATCACACCACGTGTGATGGGGAATGGTGTCTGTGTATAATTACACAATATCACGCCGCGTGTGACGGGGAATGGTGTCTGTATATAATTACACGATATCACACCGTGTGTGACGGGGAATGGTGTCCCAGTGTATAATTACACGATATCACACTGTGTGTGATGGGGAATGGTGTCTGTATGTAATTACACAATATCACGCCGCGTGTGACGGGGAATGGTGTCCCAGTGTATAATTACACGATATCACACTGTGTGTGACGGGGAATGGTGTCCCAGTGTATAATTACACGATATCACACAGTGTGTGACGGGGAGTGGCATCTCAGTGTATAATTACACGATATCACACTGAGTGTAACGGGGAATGGTGTCTGTATAATTACATTATCAAACCGTGTGTGACGGGGAATGGTGTCTGTGTATAATTACACAATATCACACTGTGACGGGGAATGGTATCAGTGTATAATTACACAATATCACACAGTGTGTGATGGGGAATGGTGTCTGTGTATAATTACACGATATCACACCATGTGTGACGGGGAATGGCATCTCAGTGTATAATTACACAATATCACGCCGCGTGTGACAGGGAATGGTGTCTGTGTATAATTACACGATATCAAACTGTGTGTGACGGGGAATGGTGTCTGTGTATAATTACACAATATCACACTGTGATGGGGAATGGTATGAGTGTATAATTACACAATATCACCGTGTGTGATGGGGAATGGTGTCTGTGTATAATTACACAATATCGCACTGCGTGACGGGGAATGATGTCTGTATAATTACACACAGTGTGTGACGGGGAATGGTGTCCCAGTGTATAATTACACAATATCACACCGCGTGTGACGGGGAATGGTGTCTGTGTATAATTACACAATATCACACTGTGACGGGGAATGTTATCAGTGTATAATTACACAATATCACACCGTGTGTGATGGGGAATGGTGTCCCAGTGTATAATTACACAATATGAAACCGTGTGTGACGGGGAATGGCGTCTCAGTGTATAATTAAACAATATCACGCCGCGTCTGACGGGGAATGGTGTCTGTGTATAATTACACAATATCACACTGACGGGGAATGGTATCAGTGTATAATTACACTATCACACCGTATGTGATGGGGAATGGTGTCCCAGTGTATAATTACACAATATAAAACCGTGTGTGACGGGGATTAGCGTCTCAGTGTATAATTAAACAATATCACACCGCGTGTGACGGGGAATTGTGTGTGTATAATTGCACAATATCACATTGTGTGTGACGGGGAATGGCGTCGGTGTATAATTACGCAATATCACAGTGTGACGGGGAATGGTGTCTCAGTGTATGTTTACACAATATCACACCACGTGTGACGAGGAATGGTGTCTGTGTATAATTACACAATGTCACGCCGCGTGTGACACGGAATGGCGTCTCTGTGTATATTTACACAATATCACACCACGTGTGACGAGGAATGGTGTCTGTGTATAATTACACAATATCACGCCGCGTGTGACGGGGAATGGTGTCCCAGTGTATAGTTACACAAAATCACACCTTATGTGACAGGGAATGGTGTCTGTGTATAATTACACAATATCAAACCGTGTGTGACGGGGAATGGTGTCGGTGTATAATTACACAATATCACAGTGTGATGGGGAATGGTGTCTGTGTATAATTACACAATATCACACTGTGACGGGGAATGGTATCAGTGTATAATTACACAATATCACACCGTGTGTGATGGGGAATGGTGTCCCAGTGTATAATTACACAATATCAAACCATGTGTGACGGGGAATGCTGTCTGTGTATAATTACACAATATCATGCCGCGTGTGACGGGGAATGGTGTCTGTGTATAATTACACGATATCACACCTTGTGTGACAGGGAATGGCGTCTGTGTATAATTACACAATATCACAGTGTGACGGGGAATGGTGTCTTCAGTGTATAATTAAACAATATCACAGTGTGACGGGGAATGGTGTCTCAGTGTATAATTAAACAATATCACACCGAGTGTGATGGGGAATGGTGTCCCAGTGTATAATTACACAATATCAAACCATGTGTGACGGGGAATGCTGTCTGTGTATAATTACACAATATCATGCCGCGTGTGACGGGGAATGGTGTCTGTGTATAATTACACACTATCACACCACGTGTGACGGGGAATGGTGTCTGTGTATAATTACACAATCTCAAACCGTGTGTGACGGGGAATGGTATCTGTATATAATTACACAATATCACACCGTGTGTGATGGGGAATGGTGTCCCAGTGTATAATTGCACAATATCAAACCGTGTGTGACGGGGAATGGCGTCTCAGTGTATAATTACACAATATCACACCGCGTGTGACGGGGAATTGTGTCTGTGTATAATTGCACAATATCACATTGTATGTGACGGGGAATGGTGTCTGTGTATAATTACACAATATCACACTGTGACGGGGAATGGTATCAGTGTATAATTACACAATATCACACCGTGTGTGATGGGGAATGGTGTCCCAGTGTATAATTACACAATATCAAACCGTGTGTAACGGGGAATGCCGTCTCAGTGCAAATTACACAATATCACACTACGTGTGACGGGGAATGGTGTCTGTGTATAATTACACAATATCACGCCGCGTGTGACGGGGAATGGTGTCTGTGTAAAATTACACAATATCACACCATGTGTGACGGGGAATGGCATCTCAGTGTATAATTACACAATATCACGCCGCGTGTGACAGGGAATGGTGTCTGTATAATTACACGATATCAAACTGTGTGACGGGGAATGGTGTCGGTGTATAATTACACAATATCACAGTGTGACGGGGAATGATGATCTCAGTGTATAATTAAACAATATCACACCGTGTGTGATGGGGAAAGGTGTCCCAGTGTATAATTACACAATATCAAACCATGTGTAACGGGGAATGGCGTCTCAGTGCATAATTACACAACATCACACCACGTGTGACGGGGAATGGTGTCTGTGTATAATTACACAATATCACGCCGCGTGTGATGGGGAATGGTGTCTGTATAATTACACAATATCACACTGCGTGACGGGGAATGATGTCTGTATAATTACACTGTGTGACGGGGAAAAGTGTCCCAGTGTATAATTACACAATATCACACCGCGTGTGACGGGGAATGGTGTCTGTGTATAATTACACAATATCACACTGTGACGGGGAATGTTATCAGTGTATAATTACACAATATCACACCGTGTGTGATGGGGAATGGTGTCCCAGTGTATAATTACACAATATCAAACAGTGTGTGACGGGGAATGGCGTCTCAGTGTATAATTAAACAATATCACACCACGTGTGACGGGGAATTGTGTCTGTGTATAATTGCACAATATCACATTGTGTGTGACGGGGAATGGTGTCTGTGTATAATTGCACAATATCACATTGTGTGTGACGGGGAATGGTGTCTGTGTATAATTACACAATATCACACTGACGGGGAATGGTATCAGTGTATAATTACACAATGTGTAATTACACAATGTGGCAGGGGGGTGGGCACGGGAGCAATAGGTCAGAAGGTGAGAGCATTGAGGGAGAACTAGGGAATAGGGACAGTGTGGCTCTGAGGCAGAGCAGACGGGGAGAAGCTGCTGAACACAGCGGGTCTGGTGGCCTGAAGTGCATATGTTTTAATGCAAGGAGCATTACGGGTAAGGCAGATGAACTTAGAGCTTGGATTAGTACTTGGAACTATGATATTGTTGCCATTGCACAGACCTGGTTGAGGGAAGGGCAGGATTGGCAGCTAAATGTTCCAGGATTTAGATGTTTCTGGCGGGATAGAGGGGGATGTAAAAGGGGAGGTGGAGTTGCGCGACTTGTTCGGGAGAATATCACAGCTGTACTGCGAGAGGACACCTCAGAGGGCAGTGAGGCTATATGGGTAGAGATCAGGAATAAGAAGGGTGCAGTCACAATGTTGGGGGTATACTACAGGCCTCCCAACAGCCAGCGGGAGACAGAGGAGCAGATAGGTAGACAGATTTTGGAAAAGTGTAAAAACAACAGGGTTGTGGTGATGGGAGACTTCAACTTCCCCAATATTGACTGGGACTCACTTAGTGCCAGGGGCTTAGACGGGCGGAGTTTGTAAGGAGCATCCAGGAGGGCTTCTTAAAACAATGAGTCTGAAGAGATAGGAGAGGTCTTGAATGAGTACTTTTCTTCTGTATTTACAAATGAGAGGGGCGATATTGTTGGAGAGGACAGTGTGAAACAGATTGGTAAGCTCGAGGAAATACTTGTTAGGAAGGAAGATGTGTTGGGCATTTTGAAAAACTTGAGGATAGACAAGTCCCCCGGGCCTGACGGGATATATCCAAGGATTCTATGGGAAGCAAGAGATGAAATTGCAGAGCCGTTGGCAATTATCTTTTCGTCCTCACTGTCAACAGGGGTGGTACCAGGGGATTGGAGAGTGGCGAATGTCGTGCCCCTGTTCAAAAAAGGAACTAGGGATAACCCTGGGAATTATAGGCCAGTTAGTCTTACTTCGGTGGTAGGCAAAGTAATGGAAAGGGTACTGAAGGATAGGATTTCTGAGCATCTGGAAAGACACTGCTTGATTAGGGATAGTCAGCACGGATTTGTGAGGGGTAGGTCTTGCCTTACAAATCTTATTGAATTCTTTGAGGAGGTGACCAAGCATGTGGATGAAGGTAAAGCAGTGGATGTAGTATACATGGATTTTAGTAAGGCATTTGATAAAGTTCCCCATGGTAGGCTTCTGCACAAAGTAAGGAGGCATGGGATAGTGGGAAATTTGGCCAGTTGGATAACGAACTGGCTAACCGATAGAAGTCAGAGAGTGGTGGTGGATGGCAAATATTCAGCCTGGATCCCAGTTACCAGTGGTGTACCGCAGGGATCAGTTCTGGGTCCTCTGCTGTTTGTGATTTTCATTAATGACTTGGATGAGGGAGTTGAAGGGTGGGTCAGTAAATTTGCAGACGATACGAAGATTGGTGGAGTTGTGGATAGTAAGGAGGGCTGTTGTCGGCTGCAAAGAGACATAGATAGGATGCAGAGCTGGGCTGAGAAGTGGCAGATGGAGTTTAACCCTGAAAAGTGTGAGGTTGTCCATTTTGGAAGGACAAATATGAATGCGGAATACAGGGTTAACGGTAGAGTTCTTGGCATTGTGGAGGAGCAGAGAGACCTTGGGGTCTATGTTCATACATCTTTGAAAGTTGCCACTCAAGTGGATAGAGCTGTGAAGAAGGCCTATGGTGTGCTCGCGTTCGTTAACAGAGGGATTGAATTTAAGAGCCGTGAGGTGATGATGCAGCTGTACAAAACTTTGGTAAGGCCACATTTGGAGTACTGTGTACAGTTCTGGTCGCCTCATTTTAGGAAGGATGTGGAAGCTCTGGAAAAGGTGCAAAGAAGATTTACCAGGATGTTGCCTGGAATGGAGAGTAGGTCTTACGAGGAAAGGTTGAGGGTGCTAGGCCTTTTCTCATTAGAGCGGAGAAGGATGAGGGGCGACTTGATCGAGGTTTATAAGATGATCAGGGGAATAGATAGAGTAGACAGTCAGAGACTTTTTCCCCAGGTGGAACACACCATTACAAGGGGACATAAATTTAAGGTGAAAGGTGGAAGATATAGGAGAGATATCAGAGGTAGGTTCTTTACCCAGAGAGTAGTGGGGGCATGGAATGCACTGCCTGTGGAAGTAGTTGAGTCGGAAACATTAGGGACCTTCAAGCAGCTGTTGGATAGGTACATGGATTACGGGAAAATGATATAGTGTAGATTTATTTGTTCTTAAGGGCAGCATGGTAGCATTGTGGATAGCACAATTGCTTCACAGATCCATGGTCCCAGGTTCGATTCCGGCTTGGGTCATTGTCTGTGCGGAGTCTGCACGTCCTCCCCGTGTCTGCGTGGGTTTCCTCCGGGTGCTCCGGTTTCCTCCCACAGTCCAAAGATGTGCGGGTTAGGTGAATTGGCCAATGATAAATTGCCCTTAATGTCCAAATTGCCCTTGGTGTTGGGTGGAGGTGTTGAGTTTGGGTAGGGTGCTCTTTCCAAGAGCTGGTGCAGACTCAAAGGGCCGAATGGCCTCCTTCTGCACTGTAAATTCAATGATAATCTATGATTAATCTAGGACAAAGGTTCGGCACAACATCGTGGGCTGAAGGGCCTGTTCTGTGCTGTATTTTCTATGTTCTATGTTCTAATATGTAGACAGTCCAACTAGGGAAGGGGCGGTACTGGACCTGGTATTGGGGAATGAGCCCGGCCAGGTGGTAGATGTTTCAGTAGGGGAGCATTTCGGTAACAGTGACCACAATTCAGTAAGTTTTAAAGTACTGGTGGACAAGGATAAGAGTGGTCCGAGGACGAATGTGCTAAATTGGGGGAAGGCTAATTATAACAATATTAGGCGGGAACTGAAGAACATAGATTGGGGGCGGATGTTTGAGGGCAAATCAACATCTGACATGTGGGAGGCTTTCAAGTGGCAGTTGAAAGGAATACAGGACAGGCATGTTCCTGTGAGGAAGAAAGATAAATACGGCAATTTTCGGAAACCTTGGATGACGAGTGATATTGTAGGCCTCGTCAAAAAGAAAAAGGAGGCATTTGTCAGGGCTAAAAGGCTGGGAACAGACGAAGCCTGCGTGGAATATAAGGAAAGTAGGAAGGAACTTAAGCAAGGAGTCAGGAGGGCTAGAAGGGGTCACGAAAAGTCATTGGCAAATAGGGTTAAGGAAAATCCCAAGGCTTTTTACACGTACATTAAAAAGCAAGAGGGTAGCCAGGGAAAGGGTTGGCCCACTGAAGGATAGGCAAGGGAATCTATGTGTGGAGCCAGAGGAAATGGGCGAGGTACTAAATGAATACTTTGCATCAGTATTCACCAAAGAGAAGGAATTGGTAGATGTTGAGTCTGGAGAAGGGGGTGTAGATAGCCTGGGTCACATTGTGATCCAAAAAGACGAGGTGTTGGGTGTCTTAAAAAATATTAAGGTAGATAAGTCCCCAGGGCCTGATGGGATCTACCCCAGAATACTGAAGGAGGCTGGAGAGGAAATTGCTGAGGTCTTGACAGAAATCTTTGGATCCTCGCTGTCTTCAGGGGATGTCCCGGAGGACTGGAGAATAGCCAATGTTGTTCCTCTGTTTAAGAAGGGTAGCAAGGATAATCCCGGGAACTACAGGCCGGTGAGACTTACTTCAGTGGTAGGGAAATTACTGGAGAGAATTCTTCGAGACAGGATCTACTCCCATTTGGAAGCAAATGGACGTATTAGTGAGAGGCAGCACGGTTTTGTGAAGGGGAGGTCGTGTCTCACTAACTTGATAGAGTTTTTCGAGGAGGTCACTAAGATGATTGATGCAGGTAGGGCAGTAGATGTTGTCTATATGGACTTCAGTAAGGCCTTTGACAAGGTTCCTCATGGTAGACTAGTACAAAAGGTGAAGTCACACGGGATCAGGGGTGAGCTGGCAAGGTGGATACAGAACTGGCGAGGCCATAGAAGGCAGAGAGTAGCAATGGAGGGATGCTTTTCTAATCGGAGGGCTGTGACCAGTGGTGTTCCACAGGGATCAGTGCTGGGACCTTTCCTCTTTGTAGTATATATAAATGATTTGGAGGAAAATGTAACTGGTCTGATTAGTAAGTTTGCAGACGACACAAAGGTTGGTGGAATTGCGGATAGCGATGAGGACTGTCGGAGGATACAGCAGGATTTAGATTGTCTGGAGACTTGGGCGGAGAGATGGCAGATGGAGTTTAATCCGGACAAATGTGAGGTAATGCATTTTGGAAGGGAATAGGTAGGGAATATACAGTGAATGGTAGAACCCTCAAGAGTATTGAAAGTAAAAGAGATCTAGGAGTACAGGTCCACAGGTCATTGAAAGGGGCAACACAGGTGGAGAAGGTAGTCAAGAAGGCATACGGCATGCTTGCCTTCATTGGCTGGGGCATTGAGTATAAGAATTGGCAAGTCATGTTGCAGCTGTATAGAACCTTAGTTAGGCCACACTTGGAGTATAGTGTTCAATTCTGGTCGCCACACTACCAGAAGGATGTGGAGGCTTTAGAGAGGGTGCAGAAGAGATTTACCAGAATGTTGCCTGGTATGGAGGGCATTGGCTATGAGGAGCGATTGAATAAACTCGGTTTGTTCTCACTGGAACGAAGGAGGTTGAGGGGAGACCTGATAGAGGTATACAAAATTATGAGGGGCATAGACAGAGTGGATAGTCAGAGTCTTTTCCCCAGGGTAGAGGGGTCAATTACTAGGGGGCATAGGTTTAAGGTGAGAGGGGCAAGGTTTAGAGCAGATGTACGAGGCAAGTTTTTTACGCAGAGGGTAGTGGGTGCCTGGAACTCACTACTGGAGGAGGTAGTGGAAGCAGGGACGATAGGGACATTTAAGGGGCATCTTGACAAATATATGAATAGGATGGGAATAGAAGGATACGGACCCAGGAAGTGTAGAAGATTGTAGTTTAGTCGGGCAGCATGGTCGGCACGGGCTTGGAGGGCCGAAGGGCCTGTTCCTGTGCTGTACATTTCTTTGTTTGTTCTTTGTAATATCACACCGTGTGTGATGGGAAATGGTGTCCCCGTGTATAATTACACAATATGAAACAGTGTGTGAATGGGAATGGCGTCTCAGTGTATAATTAAACAATATCACACCGCGTGTGACGGGGAATTGTGTCTGTGTATAATTGCACAATATCACATTGTGTGTGACGGGGAATGGTGTCTGTGTATAATTGCACAATATCACGCCGCGTCTGACGGGGAATGGTGTCTGTGTATAATTACACGATATCACACCGTGTGTGACAGGGAGTGGCATCTCAGTGTATAATTACACAATATCACACCTTGTATGACAGGGAATGGTGTCTGTGTATAATTACACGATATCCCACCGTGTGTGACGGGTAATGGTGTCCCAGTGTATAATTACACGATATCACACTGTGTGTGACGGGGAATGGTATCTGTATATAATTACACAATATCACGTCGCGTGTGACGGGGAATGGTGCCTGTGTATAATTACACGATATCAAACTGTGTGTGACGGGGAATGGTGTCCCAGTGTATAATTACACAATATCACACCGCATGTGACGGGGAATTGTGTCTGTGTATAATTACACGATATCACACCTTGTGTGACGGGGAATGGCGTCTGTGTATAATTACACAATATCAAACCGCGTGTGACAGGGAATGGTGTCGGTGTATAATTACGCAATATCACAGTGTGACGGGGAATGGTGTCTCAGTGTATGTTTACACAATATCACACCACGTGTGATGAGAAATGGTGTCTGTGTATAATTACACAATGTCACGCCGCGTGTGACGCGGAATGGCGTCTCAGTGTATATTTACACAATATCACACCACGTGTGACGAGGAATGGTGTCTGTGTATAATTACCCAATATCACGCCGCGTGTGACGGGGAATGGTGTCCCAGTGTATAGTTACACAATATCACACCTTATGTGACAGGAAATGGTGTCTGTGTATAATTACACAATATCACAGTGTGACGGGGAATGGTGTCTGTGTATAATTACACAATATCACACTGTGACGGGGAATGGCATCACAGTGTATAATTACACAATATCACACCACGTGTGACGGGGAATGCTGTCTGTATATAATTACACAATATCATGCCGCGTGTGACGGGGAATGGTGTCTGTGTATAACTACACGATATCACACCTTGTGTGACAGGGAATGGCGTCTGTGTATAATTACACAATATCACAGTGTGACGGGGAATGGTGTCTTCAGTGTATAATTAAACAATATCACAGTGTGACGGGGAATGGTGTCTCAGTGTATAATTAAACAATATCACACCGTGTGTGATGGGAAAGGTGTCCCAGTGTATAATTACACAATATCAAACAATGTGTAACGGGGAATAGCGTCTTAGTGTATAATTACACAATATCACACCACGTGTGACGGGGAATGGTGTCTGTGTATAATTACACAATCTCAAACCGTGTGTGAATGGGAATGGCGTCTCAGTGTATAATTAAACAATATCACACCGCGTGTGACGGGGAATTGTGTCTGTGTATAATTGCACAATATCACATTGTGTGTGACGGGGAATGGTGTCTGTGTATAATTGCACAATATCACGCCGCGTCTGACGGGGAATGGTGTCTGTGTATAATTACACGATATCACACCGTGTGTGACAGGGAGTGGCATCTCAGTGTATAATTACACAATATCACACCTTGTATGACAGGGAATGGTGTCTGTGTATAATTACACGATATCACACCGTGTGTGACGGGTAATGGTGTCCCAGTGTATAATTACACGATATCACACTGTGTGTGACGGGGAATGGTATCTGTATATAATTACACAATATCACGTCGCGTGTGACGGGGAATGGTGCCTGTGTATAATTACACGATATCAAACTGTGTGTGACGGGGAATGGTGTCCCAGTGTATAATTACACAATATCACACCGCATGTGACGGGGAATTGTGTCTGTGTATAATTACACGATATCACACCTTGTGTGACGGGGAATGGCGTCTGTGTATAATTACACAATATCAAACCGCGTGTGACAGGGAATGGTGTCGGTGTATAATTACGCAATATCACAGTGTGACGGGGAATGGTGTCTCAGTGTATGTTTACACAATATCACACCACGTGTGACGAGAAATGGTGTCTGTGTATAATTACACAATGTCACGCCGCGTGTGACGCGGAATGGCGTCTCAGTGTATATTTACACAATATCACACCACGTGTGACGAGGAATGGTGTCTGTGTATAATTACCCAATATCACGCCGCGTGTGACGGGGAATGGTGTCCCAGTGTATAGTTACACAATATCACACCTTATGTGACAGGAAATGGTGTCTGTGTATAATTACACAATATCACAGTGTGACGGGGAATGGTGTCTGTGTATAATTACACAATATCACACTGTGACGGGGAATGGCATCACAGTGTATAATTACACAATATCACACCACGTGTGACGGGGAATGCTGTCTGTATATAATTACACAATATCATGCCGCGTGTGACGGGGAATGGTGTCTGTGTATAACTACACGATATCACACCTTGTGTGACAGGGAATGGCGTCTGTGTATAATTACACAATATCACAGTGTGACGGGGAATGGTGTCTTCAGTGTATAATTAAACAATATCACAGTGTGACGGGGAATGGTGTCTCAGTGTATAATTAAACAATATCACACCGTGTGTGACGGGAAAGGTGTCCCAGTGTATAATTACACAATATCAAACAATGTGTAACGGGGAATAGCGTCTTAGTGTATAATTACACAATATCACACCACGTGTGACGGGGAATGGTGTCTGTGTATAATTACACAATCTCAAACCGTGTGTGACGGGGAATGGTGTCGGTGTATAATTACACGATATCACACCGTGTGTGACGGGGAATGGTATCCCAGTGTATAATTACACGATATCACACTGTGTGTGACGGGGAATGGTATCTGTATATAATTACACAATATCACACCGTGTGTGATGGGGAATGGTGTCCCAGTGTATAATTACACAATATCACACCGCGTGTGACGGGGAATTGTGTCTGTGTATAATTACACAATATCACACCGTGTGTGATGGGGAATGGTGTCCCAGTGTATAATTACACGATATCACACTGTGTGTGACAGGGAATGGTGTCTGTATATAATTACACAATATCACGCCGCGTGTGACGGGGAATGGTGTCCGTGTATAATTACTCAATATCACACCGTGTGTGACAGGGAGTGGCATCTCAGTGTATAATTACAGAATATCACACCTTGTGTGACAGGGAATGGTGTCTGTGTATAATTACACAATTTCAAACCGTGTGTGACGGGGAATGGTGTTGGTGTATAATGACACAATATCCCACCGTGTGTGATGGGGAATGGGGTCCCAGTGTATAATTACGCGATATCATACTGTTTGTGACGGGGAATGGTATCTGTATATAATTACACAATATCACGTCGCGTGTGACGGGGAATGGTGTCTGTGTATAATTACACAATATCACACTGTGACGGGGAATGGTATCAGTGTATAATTAAACAATATCACACCGTGTGTGATGGGGAATGGTGTCCCAGTGTATAATTACACAATATGAAACCGTGTGTGACGGGGAATGGCGTCTCAGTGTATAATTACACAATATCACACCGCGTGTGAGGGGGAATGGTGTTTGTGTATAATTGCACAATATCACACCGCGTGTGACGGGGAATGGTGTCTGTGTATAATTACACGATATCACACCGTGTGCGATGGGGAATGGTGTCCCAGTGTATAATTACACGGTACCACACTGTGTGTGACGGGGAATGGTATCTGTATATAATTACTCAATATCACGTCGCGTGTGACGGGGAATGGTGCCTGTGTATAATTACACGATATCACACCCTGTGTGACGGGGAATGGCGTCTCAGTGTATAATTACACAACATCACACCGCGTGTGACGGGGAATGGTTTCAGTGTATAATTACACAATATCACACCGTGTGTGATGGGGAATGGTGTCCCAGTGTATCATTACACAATATGAAACCGTGTGTGACGGGGAATGGTACCCCAGTGTATAATTACACAATATCACACCGCGTGTGACGGGGAATGGTGTCTGTGTATAATTGCACAATATCACATTGTGTGTGACGGGGAATGGTGTCTGTGTATAATTGCACAATATCACATTGTGTGTGACGGGGAATGGTGTCTGTGTACAATTACACAATGTCAAACCGTGTGTGACGGGGAATGGTGTTGGTGTATAATGACACAATATCCCACCGTGTGTGATGGGGAATGGGGTCCCAGTGTATAATTACAGAATATCACACCTTGTGTGACAGGGAATGGTGTCTGTGTATAATTACACAATTTCAAACCGTGTGTGACGGGGAATGGTGTTGGTGTATAATGACACAATATCCCACCGTGTGTGATGGGGAATGGGGTCCCAGTGTATAATTACGCGATATCATACTGTTTGTGACGGGGAATGGTATCTGTATATAATTACACAATATCACGTCGCGTGTGACGGGGAATGGTGTCTGTGTATAATTACACAATATCACACTGTGACGGGGAATGGTATCAGTGTATAATTATACAATATCACACCGTGTGTGATGGGGAATGGTGTCCCAGTGTATAATTACACAATATGAAACCGTGTGTGACGGGGAATGGCGTCTCAGTGTATAATTACACAATATCACACCGCGTGTGAGGGGGAATGGTGTTTGTGTATAATTGCACAATATCACACCGCGTGTGACGGGGAATGGTGTCTGTGTATAATTACACGATATCACACCGTGTGTGATGGGGAATGGTGTCCCAGTGTATAATTACACGGTACCACACTGTGTGTGACGGGGAATGGTATCTGTATATAATTACTCAATATCACGTCGCGTGTGACGGGGAATGGTGCCTGTGTATAATTACACGATATCACACCCTGTGTGACGGTGAATGGCGTCTCAGTGTATAATTACACAACATCACACCGCGTGTGACGGGGAATGGTTTCAGTGTATAATTACACAATATCACACCGTGTGTGATGGGGAATGGTGTCCCAGTGTATCATTACACAATATGAAACCGTGTGTGACGGGGAATGGTGCCCCAGTGTATAATTACACAATATCACACCGCGTGTGACGGGGAATGGTGTCTGTGTATAATTGCACAATATCACATTGTGTGTGACGGGGAATGGTGTCTGTGTATAATTACACAATGTCAAACCGTGTGTGACGGGGAATGGTGTCGGTGTATAATTACACAATATCACAGTGTGACGGGGAATGGTGTCTGTGTATAATTACACAATATCACACTGTGACGGGGAAAGGTATCAGTGTATAATTACACAATATCACACCGTGTGTGACGGGGAATGGTGTCCCAGTGTATAATTACACAATATCAAACCATGTGTAACGGGGAATGCTGTCTGTGTATAATTACACAATATCATGCCGCGTGTGACGGGGAATGGTGTCTGTGTATAACTACACGATATCACACCTTGTGTGACAGGGAATGGCGTCTGTGTATAATTACACAATATCACAGTGTGACGGGGAATGGTGTCTTCAGTGAATAATTAAACAATATCACAGTGTGACGGGGAATGGTGTCTCAGTGTATAATTAAACAATATCACACCGTGTGTGATGGGAAAGGTGTCCCAGTGTATAATTACACAATATCAAACAATGCGTAACGGGGAATAGCGTCTTAGTGTATAATTACACAACATCACACAACGTGTGACGGGGAATGGTGTCTGTGTATAATTACACAATCTCAAACCGTGTGTGACGGGGAATGGTGTCGGTGTATAATTACACGATATCACACCGTGTGTGACGGGGAATGGTATCCCAGTGTATAATTACACAATATCACACTGTGTGTGACGGGGAATGGTATCTGTATATAATTACACAATATCACACCGTGTGTGATGGGGAATGGTGTCCCAGTGTATAATTGCACAATATCAAACCGTGTGTGACGGGGAATGGCGTCTCAGTGTATAATTACACAATATCACACCGCGTGTGACGGGGAATTGTGTCTGTGTATAATTGCACAATATCACATTGTGTGTGACGGGGAATGGTGTCTGTGTATAATTACACAATATCACACTGTGACAGGGAACGGTATCAGTGTATAATTACACATTATCATACCGTGTGTGATGGGGAATGGTGTCCCAGTGTATAATTACACAATATGAAACAGTGTGAGACGGGGAATGGCGTCTCAGTATATAATTGCACAATATTACACCGCGTGTGACGGGGAATGGTGTCTGTGTATAATTGCACAATATCACATTGTGTGTGACGAGGAATGGTGTCTGTGAATAATTGCACAATATCACGCCGCGTGTGACGGGGAATGGTGTCTGTGTATAATTACACAATATCACACCGTGTGTGATGGGGAATGGTGTCCCAGTGTATAATTACACGATATCACACTGTGTGACGGGGAATGGTGTCTGTATATAATTACACAACATCACGCCGCGTGTGACGGGGAATGGTGTCCGTGTATAATTATTCAATATCACACCGTGTGTGACAGGGAGTGGCATCTCAGTGTATAATTACAGTATATCACACCTTGTGTGACAGGGAATGGTGTCTGTGTATAATTACACAATTTCAAACCGTGTGTGACGGGGAATGGTGTTGGTGTATAATTACACGATATCCCACCGTGTGTGATGGGGAATGGGGTCCCAGTGTATAATTACGCGATATCACACTGTTTGTGACGGGGAATGGTATCTGTATATAATTACACAATATCACGTCGCGTGTGACGGGGAATGGTGTCTGTGTATAATTACATAATATCACACTGTGACGGGGAATGGTATCAGTGTATAATTACACAATATCACACCGTGTGTGATGGGGAATGGTGTCCCAGTGTATAATTACACAATATGAAACCGTGTGTGACGGGGAATGGCGTCTCAGTGTATAATTACACAATATCACACCGCGTGTGACGGGGAATTGTGTCTGTGTATAATTGCACAATATCACAGTGTGTGTGACGGGGAATGGTGTCTGTGTATAATTACACAATATCACACTGTGACAGGGAACGGTATCAGTGTATAATTACACATTATCATACCGTGTGTGATGGGGAATGGTGTCCCAGTGTATAATTACACAATATGAAACAGTGTGAGACGGGGAATGGCGTCTCAGTATATAATTACACAATATTACACCGCGTGTGACGGGGAATGGTGTCTGTGTATAATTGCACAATATCACATTGTGTGTGACGAGGAATGGTGTCTGTGAATAATTGCACAATATCACGCCGCGTGTGACGGGGAATGGTGTCTGTGTATAATTACACAATATCACACCGTGTGTGATGGGGAATGGTGTCCCAGTGTATAATTACACGATATCACACTGTGTGTGACGGGGAATGGTGTCTGTATATAATTACACAAAATCACGCCGCGTGTGACGGGGAATGGTGTCCGTGTATAATTACTCAATATCACACCGTGTGTGACAGGGAGTGGCATCTCAGTGTATAATTACAGTATATCACACCTTGTGTGACAGGGAATGGTGTCTGTGTATAATTACACAATTTCAAACCGTGTGTGACGGGGAATGGTGTTGGTGTATAATTACACGATATCCCACCGTGTGTGATGGGGAATGGGGTCCCAGTGTATAATTACGCGATATCACACTGTTTGTGACGGAGAATGGTATCTGTATATAATTACACAATATCACGTCGCGTGTGACGGGGAATGGTGTCTGTGTATAATTACATAATATCACACTGTGACGGGGAATGGTATCAGTGTATAATTACACAATATCACACCGTGTGTGATGGGGAATGGTGTCCCAGTGTATAATTACACAATATGAAACCGTGTGTGACGGGGAATGGCGTCTCAGTGTCTAATTACACAATATCACACCGCGTGTGACGGGGAATTGTGTCTGTGTATAATTGCACAATATCACATTGTGTGTGACGGGGAATGGTGTCTGTGTATAATTGCACAATATCAAACCGCGTGTGACAGGGAATGGTGTCTGTGTATAATTACACGATATCACACCGTGTGTGATGGGGAATGGTGTCCCAGTGTATAATTACACGGTATCACACTGTGTGTGACGGGGAATGGTATCTGTATATAATTACTCAATATCACGTCGCGTGTGACGGGGAATGGTGCCTGTGTATAATTACACGATATCGCACCTATGTGACGGGGAATGGCGTCTCAGTGTATAATTACACAATATCACACCGCGCGTGACGGGGAATGGTGTCTGTGTATAATTACACAATATCACACTGTGACGGGGAATGGTATCAGTGTATAATTACACAATATCACACCGCGTGTGACGGGGAATGGTTTCAGTGTAGAATTACACAATATCACACCGTGTGTGATGGGGAATGGTGTCCCAGTGTATCATTACACAATATGAAACCGTGTGTGATGGGGAATGGTGTCCCAGTGTATAATTACACAATATCACACCGCGTGTGACGGGGAATGGTGTCTGTGTATAATTGCACAATATCACAGTGTGACGGGGAATGGTGTCTGTGTATAATTGCACAATATCACACCGCGTGTGACGGGGAATGGTGTCTGTGTATAATTACACGATATCACACCGTGTGTGATGGGGAATGGTGTCCCAGTGTATAATTACACGATATCACACTGTGTGTGAGACTGGGAATGGTGTCTGTGTATAATTACACAATATCACACTGTGACGGGGAATGGTATCAGTGTATAATTACACAATATCACACCGTGTGTGATGGGGAATGGTGTCCCAGTGTATAATTACACAATATGAAACCGTGCGTCACGGGGAATGGCGTCTCAGTGTATAATTACACAATATCACACCGCGTGTGACGGGGAATGGTGTCTGTGTATAATTGCACAATATCACATTGTGTGTGACGGGGAATGGTGTCTGTGTATATTTGCACAATATCACACCGCGTGTGACGGGGAATGGTGTCTGTGTATAATTACACGATATCACACCGTGTGTGATGGGGAGTGGCATCTCAGTGTATAATTACATGATATCACACTGTGTGTGACGGAGAATGGTGTCTGTATATAATTACACAATATCACGCCGCGTGTGACGGGGAATGGTGTCTGTGTATAATTACACGATATCACACCGTGTGTGACAGGGAGTGGCGTCTCAGTGTATAATTACACAATATCACACCTTGTGTGACAGGGAATGGTGTCTGTGTATAATTACACAATATCAAACCGTGTGTGACGGGGAATGGTGTTGGTGTATAATTACACAATGTCCCACCGTGTGTGATGGGGAATGGTGTCCCAGTGTATAATTACACGATTTCACACTATGTGTGACGGGGAATGGTATCTGTATATAATTACACAGCACCACAGTCACGGTGCTATCCACTGTGCAAACTCAGCACCGCAGTCCCAGTGCTATCTATTGTGCAAACTCAGCACTGCAGTCCCAGTGCTATCTACTGCGCAAACTCAGCACTGCAGTCCCAGTGCTATCTACTGCGCAAACTCAGCACCGCAGTCCCAGCGCTATCTACTGTGCAAACTCAGCACCGCAGTCCCAGTGCTATCTACTGCGAAACTCAGCACCGCAGTCCCAGTTCTATCTACTGCGAAACTCAGCACCGCAGTCCCAGTGCTATCTACTGTGCAAACTCAGCACCGCAGTCCCAGTGCTATCTACATCGCAAACTCAGCACTGCAGTCCCAGTGCTTTCTACTGCGCAAACTCAGCACCGCAGTCCCAGTGCTATCTACTGTGCAAACTCAGCACCGCAGTCCCAGTGCTACCTACTGCGCAAACTCAGCACCGCAGTCACAGTTCTATCTACTTCGCAAACTCAGCACCGCAGTCCCAGTGCTATCTACAGTGCAAACTCAGCACCGCAGTCCCAGTGCTATCTACTGTGCCAGCTCAGCACCGCAGTCCCAGTGCTATCTACTGTGCAAATTCAGCACTGCAGTCTCAGTGCTATCTACTGTGCAAACTCAGCACTGCAGTCCCAGTGCTATCTACTGTGCAAACTCAGCACTGCAGTCCCAGTGCTATCTACTGCGCAAACTCAGCACCGCAGTCCCAGTGCTATCCACTGTGTAAGTTCAGCACCGCAGTCCCAGTGCTATCTATTGTGCAAACTCAGCACTGCAGTCCCAGTGCTATCTACTGCGCAAACTCAGCACTGCAGTCCCAGTGCTATCTACTGCGCAAACTCAGCACCGCAGTCCCAGTGCTATCTACTGTGCAAACTCAGCACCGCAGTCCCAGTGGTATCTACTGCGCAAACTCAGCACCGCAGTCACAGTTCTATCTACTGCGAAACTCAGCACCGCAGTCCCAGTGCTATCTACTGCGAAACTCAGCACCGCAGTCCCAGTGCTATCTACTGCGAAACTCAGCACCGCAGTCACAGTGCTATCTACTGCGAAACTCAGCACCGCAGTCCCAGTACTATCTACTGCGCAAACTCAGCACCGCAGTCACAGTGCTGTCTACTTCGCAAACTCAGCACCGCAGTCCCAGTGCTATCTACTGTGCAAACTCAGCACCGCAGTGCCAGTGCTATCCACTGCGCAAACTCAGCACTGCAGTCCCAGTGCTATCTACTGTGCAAACTCAGCACCGCAGTCCCAGTGCTATCCACTGCGCAAACTCAGCACTGCAGTCCCAGTGCTATCTACTGTGCAAACTCTGCACCGCAGTCCCAGTGCTATCTACTGTGCAACCTCAGCACCGCAGTCCCAGTGCTATCCACTGTGCAAACTCAGCACCGCAGTCCCAGTGCTATCTTCTTCGCAAACTCAGCACCGCAGTCCCAGTGCTATCCACTGCGCAAACTCAGCACCGCAGTCCCAGTGCTATCTTCTTCGCAAACTCAGCACCGCAGTCCCAGTGCTATCTACTGCGCAAACTCAGCACCGCAGTCCCAGTGCTATCTACTGCGCAAACTCAGCACCGCAGTCCCAGTGCTATGCACTGTGCATACTCTGCACCGCAGTCCCAGTGCTATCTACTGCGCAAACTCAGCACCGCAGTCCCAGTGCTATGCACTGTGCAAACTCTGCACCGCAGTCCCAGTGCTGTCTACTTCGCAAACTCAGCGCCGCAGTCCCAGTGCTATCTACTGCGCAAACTCAGCACCGCAGTCCCAGTGCTATGCACTGTGCAAACTCTGCACCGCAGTCCCAGTGCTATCTACTGCGCAAACTCAGCACCGCAGTCCCAGTGCTATGCACTGTGCAAACTCTGCACCGCAGTCCCAGTGCTGTCTACTTCGCAAACTCAGCACCGCAGTCCCAGTGCTATCTACAGTGCAAACTCAGCACCGCAGTGCCAGTGCTATCCACAGCGCAAACTCAGCACTGCAGTCCCAGTGCTATCTACTGTGCAAACTCAGCACCGCAGTCCCAGTTGTATCCACTGTGCAAAATCAGCACCGCAGTCCCAGTGCTATCTACTGCGCAAACTCAGCACCGCAGTCCCAGTGCTATCTACTTCGCAAACTCAGCACCGCAGTCCCAGTGCTATCCACTGTGCAAACTCAGCACCGCAGTCCCAGTGCTATCCACTGCGCAAACTCAGCACTGCAGTCCCAGTGCTATCTACTGTGCAAACTCAGCACTGCAGTCCCAGTGCTATCTACTGTGCAAACTCTGCACCGCAGTCCCAGTGCTATCCACTGTGCAAACTCAGCACCGCAGTCCCAGTGCTATCTACTGCGCAAATTCAGCACCGCAGTCCCAGTGCTATCAACTGCGCAAACTCAGCACCGCAGTCCCAGTGCTATCTACTGCGCAAACTCAGCACCGCAGTCCCAGTGCTATCCACTGTGCAAACTCAGCACCGCAGTCCCAGTGCTATCTACTGCGCAAACTCAGCACCGCAGTCCCAGTGCTATCTACTGTGCAAACCCAGCACCGCAGTCCCAGTGCTATCTACTGCGCAAACTCAGCACCGCAGTCCCAGTGCTATCTACTGTGCAAACTCAGCACCGCAGTCCCAGTGCTATCTACTGCGCAAACTCAGCACCGCAGTCCCAGTGCTATCCACTGTGCAAACTCAGCACCGCAGTCCCAGTGCTATCTACTGCGCAAACTCAGCACCGCAGTCCCAGTGCTATCCACTGTGCAAACTCAGCACCGCAGTCCCAGTGCTATCTACTGCGCAAACTCAGCACCGCAGTCCCAGTGCTATCTACTGTGCAAACTCAGCACTGCAGTCCTAGTGCTATCCACTGTGCAAACTCAGCACCGCAGTCCCAGTGCTATGCACTGTTCAATCTCAGCACCGCAGTCCCAGTGCTATCCACTGTGCAAACTCAGCACCGCAGTCCCAGTGCTATCTACTGTGCAAACTCTGCACTGCAGTCCCAGTGCTATCTACTGTGCAAACTCTGCACTGCAGTCCCAGTGCTAGCTACTGCGCAAACTCAGCACCGCAGTCACAGTTCTATCTACTGCGAAACTCAGCACCGCAGTCCCAGTGCTATCTACTGTGCAAACTCAGCACCGCAGTCCCATTGCTATCTACTGCGCAAACTCAGCACCGCAGTCACAGTTCTATCTACTGCGAAACTCAGCACCGCAGTCCCAGTGCTATCTACTGTGCAAACTCAGCACCGCAGTCCCAGTGCTGTCTACTTCGCAAACTCAGCACCGCAGTCCCAGTGCTATCTACTGCGAAACTCTGCACCGCAGTCCCAGTACTAATTACTGCGCAAACTCAGCACCGCAGTCACAGATCTATCTACTGCGAAACTCAGCACCGCAGTCCCAGTGCTATCTACTTCGCAAACTCAGCACTGCAGTCCCAGTGCTATCTACTGCGCAAACTCAGCACCGCAGTCCCAGTGCTATCTACTGTGCAAACTCAGCACCGCAGTCCCAGTGCTATCTACTGCGCAAACTCAGCACCGCAGTCACAGTTCTATCTACTTCGCAAACTCAGCACCGCAGTCCCAGTGCTATCTACTGTGCAAACTCAGCACCGCAGTCCCAGTGCTATCTACTGCGCAAACTCAGCACTGCAGTCCCAGTGCTATCTACTGTGCAAACTCAGCACCGCAGTGCCAGTGCTATCCACTGCGCAAACTCAGCACTGCAGTCCCCGTGCTATCTACTGTGCAAACTCAGCACTGCAGTCCCAGTGCTATCTACTGTGCAAACACAGCACTGCAGTCCCAGTGCTATCTACTGCGCAAACTCAGCACCGCAGTCCCAGTGCTATCCACTGTGGAAAATCAGCACCGCAGTCCCAATGCTATCTATTGTGCAAACTCAGCACTGCAGTCCCAGTGCTATCTACTGCGCAAACTCAGCACCGCAGTCACAGTGCTATCTACTGCGCAAACTCAGCACCGCAGTCCCAGTGCTATCTACTGTGCAAACTCAGCACCGCAGTCCCAGTGCAATCTACTGCGCAAACTCAGCATCACAGTCATAGTTCTATCTACTGCGAAACTCAGCACCGCAGTCCCAGTGCTATCTACTGCGCAAACTCAGCACCGCAGTCACAGTTCTATCTACTGTGCAAACTCAGCACCGCAGTCCCAGTGCTATCTACTGTGCAAACTCAGCACCGCAGTCCCAGTGCTATCTACTGCGAAACTCAGCACCGCAGTCCCAGTGCTATCTACTGTGCAAACTCAGCACCGCAGTCCCAGTGCTATCTACTGCGAAACTCAGCACCGCAGTCCTAGTGCTATCTACTGCGCAAACTCAGCACCGCAGTCCCAGTGCTATCTACTGCGCAAACTCAGCACCGCAGTCATAGTTCCATCTACTGCGAAACTCAGCACCGCAGTCCCAGTGCTATCTTCTGCGAAACTCAGCACCGCAGTGCCAGTGCTATCTACTGTGCAAACTCAGCACCGCAGTGCCAGTGCTATCCACTGCGCAAACTCAGCACTGCAGTCCCAGTGCTATCTACTGTGCAAACTCAGCACCGCAGTCCCAGTGCTATCTACTGTGCAAACTCAGCACCGCAGTCCCAGTGCTATCCACTGTGCAAACTCAGCACCACAGTCCCAGTGATATCCACTGCGCAAACTCAGCACCGCAGTCCCAGTGCTATCTACTGCGCAAACTCAGCACCGCAGTCCCAGTGCTATCTACTGTGCCAGCTCAGCACCGCAGTCCCAGTGCTATCTACTGTGCAAATTCAGCACTGCAGTCTCAGTGCTATCTACTGTGCAAACTCAGCACTGCAGTCCCAGTGCTATCTACTGTGCAAACTCAGCACTGCAGTCCCAGTGCTATCTACTGCGCAAACTCAGCACCGCAGTCCCAGTGCTATCTATTGTGCAAACTCAGCACTGCAGTCCCAGTGCTATCTACTGCGCAAACTCAGCACTGCAGTCCCAGTGCTATCTACTGCGCAAACTCAGCACCGCAGTCCCAGTGCTATCTACTGTGCAAACTCAGCACCGCAGTCCCAGTGGTATCTACTGCGCAAACTCAGCACCGCAGTCACAGTGCTATCTACTGCGAAACTCAGCACCGCAGTCCCAGTGCTATCTACTGTGCAAACTCAGCACCGCAGTAACAGTGCTGTCTACTTCGCAAACTCAGCACCGCAGTCCCAGTGCTATCTACTGCGCAAACTCAGCACCGCAGTCCCAGTGCAATCTACTGCGCAAACTCAGCACCGCAGTCATAGTTCTATCTACTGCGAAACTCAGCACCGCAGTCCCAGTGCTATCTACTGCGCAAACTCAGCACCGCAGTCATAGTTCTATCTACTGCGAAACTCAGCACCGCAGTCCCAGTGCTATCTACTGTGCAAACTCAGCACCGCAGTCCCAGTGCAATCTACTGCGCAAACTCAGCACCGCAGTCATAGTTCTATCTACTGCGAAACTCAGCACCGCAGTCCCAGTGCTATCCACTGCGCAAACTCAGCACTGCAGTCCCAGTGCTATCTACTGTGCAAACTCAGCACCGCAGTCCCAGTGCAATCTACTGCGCAAACTCAGCACTGCAGTCCCAGTGCTATCTACTGTGCAAACTCAGCACCGCAGTGCCAGTGCTATCCACTGCGCAAACTCAGCACTGCAGTCCCAGTGCTATCTACTGTGCAAACTCAGCACTGCAGTCCCAGTGCTATCTACTGTGCAAACTCAGCACTGCAGTCCCAGTGCTATCTACTGCGCAAACTCAGCACCGCAGTCCCAGTGCTATCCACTGTGGAAAATCAGCACCGCAGTCCCAGTGCTATCTATTGTGCAAACTCAGCACTGCAGTCCCAGTGCTATCTACTGCGCAAACTCAGCACCGCAGTCCCAGTGCTATCTACTGCGCAAACTCAGCACCGCAGTCCCAGTGCTATCTACTGTGCAAACTCAGCACCGCAGTCCCAGTGCAATCTACTGCGCAAACTCAGCACCGCAGTCATAGTTCTATCTACTGCGAAACTCAGCACCGCAGTCCCAGTGCTATCTACTGTGCAAACTCAGCACCGCAGTCCCAGTGCTATCTACTGCGCAAACTCAGCACCGCAGTCATAGTGCTATCTACTGCGCAAACTCAGCACTGCAGTCCCAGTGCTATCTACTGCGAAACTCAGCACCGCAGTCCCAGTGCTATCTATTGCGCAAACTCAGCACCGCAGTCACAGTTCTATCTACTGCAAAACTCAGCACCGCAGTCCCAGTGGTATCTACTGCGAAACTCAGCACCGCAGTCCCAGTGGTATCTACTGCGAAACTCAGCACCGCAGTCCCAGTGCTATCTACTGTGCAAACTCAGCACCGCAGTGCCAGTACTATCTATTGCGCAAACTCAGCACTGCAGTCCCAGTGCTATCTACTGCGCAAACTCAGCACCGCAGTCCCAGTGCTATCGACATCGCAAACTCAGCACCGCAGTCCCAGTGCCATCTACTGCGCAAACTCAGCACCGCAGTCACAGTTCTATCTACTCAGCACCGGTAGCCTTGTGGATAGCACAATTGCTTCACAGCTCCAGGGTCCCAGGTTCGATTCCGGCTTGGGTCACTGTCTGTGCGGAGTCTGCACATCCTCCCCGTGTGTGCGTGGGTTTCCTCCGGGTGCTCCGGTTTCCTCCCACAGTCCAAAGATGTGCAGGTTAGGTGGATTGGCCATGATAAATTGCCCTTAGTGTTCAAAATTGCCCTTAGTGTTGGGTGGGGTTACTGGGTTATGGGGTTATGGGGATAGGGTGGAGGTGTTGACCTTGGGTATGGTGCTCTTTCCAGGAGCCGGTGCAGACTCGATGGGCCGAATGGCCTCCTTCTGCACTGTAAATTCTATGAAACTATCTATCTACTTCGCAAACTCAGCACTGCAGTCCCAGTGCTATCTACTTCGCAAACTCAGCACCGCAGTCCCAGTGCTATCTACTGCGCAAACTCAGCACTGCAGTCCCAGTGCTATCTACTGCGCAAACTCAGCACCGCAGTCCCAGTGCTATCTTCTGCGAAACTCAGCACCGCAGTGCCAGTGCTATCTACTGCGCAAACTCAGCACCGCAGTGCCAGTGCTATCCACTGCGCAAACTCAGCACTGCAGTCCCAGTGCTATCTACTGTGCAAACTCAGCACCGCAGTGCCAGTGCTATCCACTGCGCAAACTCAGCACTGCAGTCCCAGTGCTATCTACTGTGCAAACTCAGCACCGCAGTCCCAGTGCCGTCTACTGTGCAAACTCAGCACCGCAGTCCCAGTGCTATCCACTGTGCAAACTCAGCACCACAGTCCCAGTGCTATCCACTGCGCAAACTCAGCACCGCAGTCCCAGTGCTATCTACTGCGCAAACTCAGCACCGCAGTCCCAGTGCTATCTACTGTGCCAGCTCAGCACCGCAGTCCCAGTGCTATCTACTGTGCAATTTCAGCACTGCAGTCTCAGTGCTATCTACTGTGCAAACTCAGCAATGCAGTCCCAGTGCTATCTACTGTGCAAACTCAGCACTGCAGTCCCAGTGCTATCTACTGCGCAAACTCAGCACCGCAGTCCCAGGGCTATCTACTGCGAAACTCAGCACCGCAGTCCCAGTGCTATCTACTGTGCAAACTCAGCACCGCAGTCCCAGTGCTATCTACTGCGCAAACTCAGCACCGCAGTCACAGTTCTATCTACTGCGAAACTCAGCACCGCAGTCCCAGTGCTATCTACTGCGAAACTCAGCACCGCAGTCCCAGTACTAATTACTGCGCAAACTCAGCACCGCAGTCACAGATCTATCTACTGCGAAACTCAGCACCGCAGTCCCAATGCTATCTACTTCGCAAACTCAGCACTGCAGTCCCAGTGCTATCTACTGCGAAACTCAGCACCGCAGTCCCAGTGCTATCTACTGCGAAACTCAGCACCGCAGTCCCAGTACTAATTACTGCGCAAACTCAGCACCGCAGTCACAGATCTATCTACTGCGAAACTCAGCACCGCAGTCCCAGTGCTATCTACTTCGCAAACTAAGCACCGCAGTCCCAGTGCTATCTACTGTGCAAACTCAGCACCGCAGTCCCAGTGCTATCTACTGCGAAACTCTGCACCGCAGTCCCAGTACTAATTACTGCGCAAACTCAGCACCGCAGTCACAGATCTATCTACTGCGAAACTCAGCACCGCAGTCCCAGTGCTATCTACTTCGCAAACTCAGCACTGCAGTCCCAGTGCTATCTACTGCGCAAACTCAGCACCGCAGACCCAGTGCTATCTACTGTGCAAACTCAGCACCGCAGTCCCAGTGCTATCTACTGCGCAAACTCAGCACCGCAGTCACAGTTCTATCTACTTCGCAAACTCAGCACCGCAGTCCCAGTGCTATCTACTGTGCAAACTCAGCACCGCAGTCCCAGTGCTATCTACTGCGCAAACTCAGCACTGCAGTCCCAGTGCTATCTACTGTGCAAACTCAGCACCGCAGTGCCAGTGCTATCCACTGCGCAAACTCAGCACTGCAGTCCCAGTGCTATCTACTGTGCAAACTCAGCACTGCAGTCCCAGTGCTATCTACTGTGCAAACTCAGCACTGCAGTCCCAGTGCTATCTACTGCGCAAACTCAGCACCGCAGTCCCAGTGCTATCCACTGTGGAAAATCAGCACCGCAGTCCCAGTGCTATCTATTGTGCAAACTCAGCACTGCAGTCCCAGTGCTATCTACTGCGCAAACTCAGCACCGCAGTCCCAGTGCTATCTACTGCGCAAACTCAGCACCGCAGTCCCAGTGCTATCTACTCTGCAAACTCAGCACCGCAGTCCCAGTGCAATCTACTGCGCAAACTCAGCACCGCAGTCATAGTTCTATCTACTGCGAAACTCAGCACCGCAGTCCCAGTGCTATCTACTGTGCAAACTCAGCACCGCAGTCCCAGTGATATCTACTGCGCAAACTCAGCACCGCAGTCATAGTTCTATCTACTGCGAATCTCAGCACCGCAGCCCCAGTTCTATCTACTGTGCAAACTCAGCACCGCAGTCCCAGTGCTATCTACTGCGAAACTCAGCACCGCAGTCCCAGTGCTATCTACTGCGCAAACTCAGCACCGCAGTCCCAGTGCAATCTACTGCGCAAACTCAGCACCGCAGTCATAGTTCTATCTACTGCGAAACTCAGCACCGCAGTCCCAGTGCTATCTTCTGCGAAACTCAGCACCGCAGTGCCAGTGCTATCTACTGTGCAAACTCAGCACCGCAGTGCCAGTGCTATCCACTGCGCAAACTCAGCACTGCAGTCCCAGTGCTATCTACTGTGCAAACTCAGCACCGCAGTCCCAGTGCTATCTACTGTGCAAACTCAGCACCGCAGTCCCAGTGCTATCCACTGTGCAAACTCAGCACCACAGTCCCAGTGCTATCCACTGCGCAAACTCAGCACCGCAGTCCCAGTGCTATCTACTGCGCAAACTCAGCACTGCAGTCTCAGTGCTATCTACTGTGCAAACTCAGCACTGCAGTCCCAGTGCTATCTACTGTGCAAACTCAGCACTGCAGTCCCAGTGCTATCTACTGCGCAAACTCAGCACCGCAGTCCCAGTGCTATCCACTGTGCAAGCTCAGCACCGCAGTCCCAGTGCTATCTACTGCGCAAACTCAGCACCGCAGTCCCAGTGCTATCTACTGTGCAAACTCAGCACCGCAGTCCCAGTGCAATCTACTGCGCAAACTCAGCATCACAGTCATAGTTCTATCTACTGCGAAACTCAGCACCGCAGTCCCAGTGCTATCTACTGCGCAAACTCAGCACCGCAGTCACAGTTCTATCTACTGTGCAAACTCAGCACCGCAGTCCCAGTGCTAGCTACTGTGCAAACTCAGCACCGCAGTCCCAGTGCTATCTACTGCGAAACTCAGCACCGCAGTCCCAGTGCTATCTACTGTGCAAACTCAGCACCGCAGTCCCAGTGCTATCTACTGCGAAACTCAGCACCGCAGTCCTAGTGCTATCTACTGCGCAAACTCAGCACCGCAGTCCCAGTGCTATCTACTGCGCAAACTCAGCACCGCAGTCATAGTTCCATCTACTGCGAAACTCAGCACCGCAGTCCCAGTGCTATCTTCTGCGAAACTCAGCACCGCAGTGCCAGTGCTATCTACTGTGCAAACTCAGCACCGCAGTGCCAGTGCTATCCACTGCGCAAACTCAGCACTGCAGTCCCAGTGCTATCTACTGTGCAAACTCAGCACCGCAGTCCCAGTGCTATCTACTGTGCAAACTCAGCACCGCAGTCCCAGTGCTATCCACTGTGCAAACTCAGCACCACAGTCCCAGTGATATCCACTGCGCAAACTCAGCACCGCAGTCCCAGTGCTATCTACTGCGCAAACTCAGCACCGCAGTCCCAGTGCTATCTACTGTGCCAGCTCAGCACCGCAGTCCCAGTGCTATCTACTGTGCAAATTCAGCACTGCAGTCTCAGTGCTATCTACTGTGCAAACTCAGCACTGCAGTCCCAGTGCTATCTACTGTGCAAACTCAGCACTGCAGTCCCAGTGCTATCTACTGCGCAAACTCAGCACCGCAGTCCCAGTGCTATCTATTGTGCAAACTCAGCACTGCAGTCCCAGTGCTATCTACTGCGCAAACTCAGCACTGCAGTCCCAGTGCTATCTACTGCGCAAACTCAGCACCGCAGTCCCAGTGCTATCTACTGTGCAAACTCAGCACCGCAGTCCCAGTGGTATCTACTGCGCAAACTCAGCACCGCAGTCACAGTGCTATCTACTGCGAAACTCAGCACCGCAGTCCCAGTGCTATCTACTGTGCAAACTCAGCACCGCAGTAACAGTGCTGTCTACTTCGCAAACTCAGCACCGCAGTCCCAGTGCTATCTACTGCGCAAACTCAGCACCGCAGTCCCAGTGCAATCTACTGCGCAAACTCAGCACCGCAGTCATAGTTCTATCTACTGCGAAACTCAGCACCGCAGTCCCAGTGCTATCTACTGCGCAAACTCAGCACCGCAGTCATAGTTCTATCTACTGCGAAACTCAGCACCGCAGTCCCAGTGCTATCTACTGTGCAAACTCAGCACCGCAGTCCCAGTGCAATCTACTGCGCAAACTCAGCACCGCAGTCATAGTTCTATCTACTGCGAAACTCAGCACCGCAGTCCCAGTGCTATCCACTGCGCAAACTCAGCACTGCAGTCCCAGTGCTATCTACTGTGCAAACTCAGCACCGCAGTCCCAGTGCAATCTACTGCGCAAACTCAGCACTGCAGTCCCAGTGCTATCTACTGTGCAAACTCAGCACCGCAGTGCCAGTGCTATCCACTGCGCAAACTCAGCACTGCAGTCCCAGTGCTATCTACTGTGCAAACTCAGCACTGCAGTCCCAGTGCTATCTACTGTGCAAACTCAGCACTGCAGTCCCAGTGCTATCTACTGCGCAAACTCAGCACCGCAGTCCCAGTGCTATCCACTGTGGAAAATCAGCACCGCAGTCCCAGTGCTATCTATTGTGCAAACTCAGCACTGCAGTCCCAGTGCTATCTACTGCGCAAACTCAGCACCGCAGTCCCAGTGCTATCTACTGCGCAAACTCAGCACCGCAGTCCCAGTGCTATCTACTGTGCAAACTCAGCACCGCAGTCCCAGTGCAATCTACTGCGCAAACTCAGCACCGCAGTCATAGTTCTATCTACTGCGAAACTCAGCACCGCAGTCCCAGTGCTATCTACTGTGCAAACTCAGCACCGCAGTCCCAGTGCTATCTACTGCGCAAACTCAGCACCGCAGTCATAGTGCTATCTACTGCGCAAACTCAGCACTGCAGTCCCAGTGCTATCTACTGCGAAACTCAGCACCGCAGTCCCAGTGCTATCTATTGCGCAAACTCAGCACCGCAGTCACAGTTCTATCTACTGCAAAACTCAGCACCGCAGTCCCAGTGGTATCTACTGCGAAACTCAGCACCGCAGTCCCAGTGGTATCTACTGCGAAACTCAGCACCGCAGTCCCAGTGCTATCTACTGTGCAAACTCAGCACCGCAGTGCCAGTACTATCTATTGCGCAAACTCAGCACTGCAGTCCCAGTGCTATCTACTGCGCAAACTCAGCACCGCAGTCCCAGTGCTATCTACATCGCAAACTCAGCACCGCAGTCCCAGTGCCATCTACTGCGCAAACTCAGCACCGCAGTCACAGTTCTATCTACTCAGCACCGGTAGCCTTGTGGGTAGCACAATTGCTTCACAGCTCCAGGGTCCCAGGTTCGATTCCGGCTTGGGTCACTGTCTGTGCGGAGTCTGCACATCCTCCCCGTGTGTGCGTGGGTTTCCTCCGGGTGCTCCGGTTTCCTCCCACAGTCCAAAGATGTGCAGGTTAGGTGGATTGGCCATGATAAATTGCCCTTAGTGTTCAAAATTGCCCTTAGTGTTGGGTGGGGTTACTGGGTTATGGGGTTATGGGGATAGGGTGGAGGTGTTGACCTTGGGTATGGTGCTCTTTCCAGGAGCCGGTGCAGACTCGATGGGCCGAATGGCCTCCTTCTGCACTGTAAATTCTATGAAACTATCTATCTACTTCGCAAACTCAGCACTGCAGTCCCAGTGCTATCTACTTCGCAAACTCAGCACCGCAGTCCCAGTGCTATCTACTGCGCAAACTCAGCACTGCAGTCCCAGTGCTATCTACTGCGCAAACTCAGCACCGCAGTCCCAGTGCTATCTTCTGCGAAACTCAGCACCGCAGTGCCAGTGCTATCTACTGCGCAAACTCAGCACCGCAGTGCCAGTGCTATCCACTGCGCAAACTCAGCACTGCAGTCCCAGTGCTATCTACTGTGCAAACTCAGCACCGCAGTGCCAGTGCTATCCACTGCGCAAACTCAGCACTGCAGTCCCAGTGCTATCTACTGTGCAAACTCAGCACCGCAGTCCCAGTGCCGTCTACTGTGCAAACTCAGCACCGCAGTCCCAGTGCTATCCACTGTGCAAACTCAGCACCACAGTCCCAGTGCTATCCACTGCGCAAACTCAGCACCGCAGTCCCAGTGCTATCTACTGCGCAAACTCAGCACCGCAGTCCCAGTGCTATCTACTGTGCCAGCTCAGCACCGCAGTCCCAGTGCTATCTACTGTGCAATTTCAGCACTGCAGTCTCAGTGCTATCTACTGTGCAAACTCAGCAATGCAGTCCCAGTGCTATCTACTGTGCAAACTCAGCACTGCAGTCCCAGTGCTATCTACTGCGCAAACTCAGCACCGCAGTCCCAGGGCTATCTACTGCGAAACTCAGCACCGCAGTCCCAGTGCTATCTACTGTGCAAACTCAGCACCGCAGTCCCAGTGCTACCTACTGCGCAAACTCAGCACGGCAGTCACAGTTCTATCTACTGCGAAACTCAGCACCGCAGTCCCAGTGCTATCTACTGCGAAACTCAGCACCGCAGTCCCAGTACTAATTACTGCGCAAACTCAGCACCGCAGTCACAGATCTATCTACTGCGAAACTCAGCACCGCAGTCCCAATGCTATCTACTTCGCAAACTCAGCACTGCAGTCCCAGTGCTATCTACTGCGAAACTCAGCACCGCAGTCCCAGTGCTATCTACTGCGAAACTCAGCACCGCAGTCCCAGTACTAATTACTGCGCAAACTCAGCACCGCAGTCACAGATCTATCTACTGCGAAACTCAGCACCGCAGTCCCAGTGCTATCTACTTCGCAAACTCAGCACCGCAGTCCCAGTGCTATCTACTGTGCAAACTCAGCACCGCAGTCCCAGTGCTATCTACTGCGAAACTCTGCACCGCAGTCCCAGTATTAATTACTGCGCAAACTCAGCACCGCAGTCACAGATCTATCTACTGCGAAACTCAGCACCGCAGTCCCAGTGCTATCTACTTCGCAAACTCAGCACTGCAGTCCCAGTGCTATCTACTGCGCAAACTCAGCACCGCAGACCCAGTGCTATCTACTGTGCAAACTCAGCACCGCAGTCCCAGTGCTATCTACTGCGCAAACTCAGCACCGCAGTCACAGTTCTATCTACTTCGCAAACTCAGCACCGCAGTCCCAGTGCTATCTACTGTGCAAACTCAGCACCGCAGTCCCAGTGCTATCTACTGCGCAAACTCAGCACTGCAGTCCCAGTGCTATCTACTGTGCAAACTCAGCACCGCAGTGCCAGTGCTATCCACTGCGCAAACTCAGCACTGCAGTCCCAGTGCTATCTACTGTGCAAACTCAGCACTGCAGTCCCAGTGCTATCTACTGTGCAAACTCAGCACTGCAGTCCCAGTGCTATCTACTGCGCAAACTCAGCACCGCAGTCCCAGTGCTATCCACTGTGGAAAATCAGCACCGCAGTCCCAGTGCTATCTATTGTGCAAACTCAGCACTGCAGTCCCAGTGCTATCTACTGCGCAAACTCAGCACCGCAGTCCCAGTGCTATCTACTGCGCAAACTCAGCACCGCAGTCCCAGTGCTATCTACTCTGCAAACTCAGCACCGCAGTCCCAGTGCAATCTACTGCGCAAACTCAGCACCGCAGTCATAGTTCTATCTACTGCGAAACTCAGCACCGCAGTCCCAGTGCTATCTACTGCGCAAACTCAGCACCGCAGTCCCAGTGCTATCCACTGTGGAAAATCAGCACCGCAGTCCCAGTGCTATCTATTGTGCAAACTCAGCACTGCAGTCCCAGTGCTATCTACTGCGCAAACTCAGCACCGCAGTCCCAGTGCTATCTACTGCGCAAACTCAGCACCGCAGTCCCAGTGCTATCTACTCTGCAAACTCAGCACCGCAGTCCCAGTGCAATCTACTGCGCAAACTCAGCACCGCAGTCATAGTTCTATCTACTGCGAAACTCAGCACCGCAGTCCCAGTGCTATCTACTGTGCAAACTCAGCACCGCAGTCCCAGTGATATCTACTGCGCAAACTCAGCACCGCAGTCATAGTTCTATCTACTGCGAATCTCAGCACCGCAGCCCCAGTTCTATCTACTGTGCAAACTCAGCACCGCAGTCCCAGTGCTATCTACTGCGAAACTCAGCACCGCAGTCCCAGTGCTATCTACTGCGCAAACTCAGCACCGCAGTCCCAGTGCTATCTACTGCGAAACTCAGCACCGCAGTCATAGTTCTATCTACTGCGAAACTCAGCACCGCAGTCCCAGTGCTATCTTCTGCGAAACTCAGCACCGCAGTGCCAGTGCTATCTACTGTGCAAACTCAGCACCGCAGTGCCAGTGCTATCCACTGCGCAAACTCAGCACTGCAGTCCCAGTGCTATCTACTGTGCAAACTCAGCACCGCAGTCCCAGTGCTATCTACTGTGCAAACTCAGCACCGCAGTCCCAGTGCTATCCACTGTGCAAACTCAGCACCACAGTCCCAGTGCTATCCACTGCGCAAACTCAGCACCGCAGTCCCAGTGCTATCTACTGCGCAAACTCAGCACTGCAGTCTCAGTGCTATCTACTGTGCAAACTCAGCACTGCAGTCCCAGTGCTATCTACTGTGCAAACTCAGCACTGCAGTCCCAGTGCTATCTACTGCGCAAACTCAGCACCGCAGTCCCAGTGCTATCCACTGTGCAAGCTCAGCACCGCAGTCCCAGTGCTATCTATTGTGCAAACTCAGCACTGCAGTCCCAGTGCTATCTACTGCGCAAACTCAGCACTGCAGTCCCAGTGCTATCTACTGCGCAAACTCAGCACCGCAGTCCCAGTGCTATCTACTGTGCAAACTCAGCACCGCAGTCCCAGTGGTATCTACTGCGCAAACTCAGCACCGCAGTCACAGTTCTATCTACTGCGAAACTCAGCACCGCAGTCCCAGTGCTATCTACTGCGAAACTCAGCACCGCAGTCACAGTGCTATCTACTGCGAAACTCAGCACCGCAGTCCCAGTGCTATATACTGTGCAAACTCAGCACCGCAGTCACAGTGCTGTCTTCTTTGCAAACTCAGCACCGCAGTCCCAGTGCTATCTACTGCGCAAACTCAGCACCGCAGTCCCAGTGCAATCTACTGCGCAAACTCAGCACCGCAGTCATCGTTCTATCTACTGCGAAACTCAGCACCGCAGTCCCAGTGCTATCTACTGCGCAAACTCAGCACCGCAGTCCCAGTTCTAGCTACTGCGAAACTCAGCACCGCAGTCCCAGTGCTATCTACTGCGCAAACTCAGCACCGCAGTCACAGTGCTATCTACTGTGCAAACTCAGCACCGCAGTCCCAGTGCTATCTACTGTGCAAACTCAGCACCGCAGTCCCAGTGCTATCCACTGTGCAAACTCAGCACCGCAGTCCCAGTGCTATCTACTGTGCAAACTCAGCACCGCAGTCCCAGTGCTATCTACTGTGCAAACTCAGCACCGCAGTGCCAGTACTATCTATTGCGCATACTCAGCACCGCAGTCACAGTTCTATCTACTGCGAAACTCAGCACCGCAGTCCCAGTGCTATCTACTGTGCAAACTCAGCACCGCAGTCCCAGTGCCATCTACTGCGCAAACTCAGCACCGCAGTCACAGTTCTATCTACTCAGCACCGGTAGCCTTGTGGATAGCACAATTGCTTCACAGCTCCAGGGTCCCAGGTTCGATTCCGGCTTGGGTCACTGTCTGTGCGGAGTCTGCACATCCTCCCCGTGTGTGCGTGGGTTTCCTCCGGGTGCTCCGGTTTCCTCCCACAGTCCAAAGATGTGCAGGTTAGGTGGATTGGCCATGCTAAATTGCCCTTAGTGTTCAAAATTGCCCTTAGTGTTGGGTGGGGTTACCGGGTTATGGGGTTATGGGGATAGGGTGGAGGTGTTGACCTTGGGTATGGTGCTCTTTCCAGGAGCCGGTGCAGACTCGATGGGCCGAATGGCCTCCTTCTGCACTGTAAATTCTATGAAAATATCTATCTACTTCGCAAACTCAGCACTGCAGTCCCAGTGCTATCTACTTCGCAAACTCAGCACCGCAGTCCCAGTGCTATCTTCTGCGAAACTCAGCACCGCAGTGCCAGTGCTATCTACTGCGCAAACTCAGCACCGCAGTGCCAGTGCTATCCACTGCGCAAACTCAGCACCGCAGTCCCAGGGCTATCTACTGCGCAAACTCAGCACCGCAGTGCCAGTGCTATCCACTGCGCAAACTCAGCACTGCAGTCCCAGTGCTATCTACTGTGCAAACTCAGCACCGCAGTCCCAGTGCTATCTACTGTGCAAACTCAGCACCGCAGTCCCAGTGCTATCCACTGTGCAAACTCAGCACCACAGTCCCAGTGCTATCCACTGCGCAAACTCAGCACCGCAGTCCCAGTGCTATCTACTGCGCAAACTCAGCACCGCAGTCCCAGTGCTATCTACTGTGCCAGCTCAGCACCGCAGTCCCAGTGCTATCTACTGTGCAAATTCAGCACTGCAGTCTCAGTGCTATCTACTGTGCAAACTCAGCAATGCAGTCCCAGTGCTATCTACTGTGCAAACTCAGCACTGCAGTCCCAGTGCTATCTGCTGCGCAAACTCAGCACCGCAGTCCCAGTGCTATCCACTGTGCAAGCTCAGCACCGCAGTCCCAGTGCTATCTATTGTGCAAACTCAGCACTGCAGTCCCAGTGCTATCTACTGCGCAAACTCAGCACTGGAGTCCTAGTGCTATCTACTGCGCAAACTCAGCACCGCAGTCCCAGTGCTATCTACTGTGCAAACTCAGCACCGCAGTCCCAGTGGTATCTACTGCGCAAACTCAGCACCGCAGTCACAGTTCTATCTACTGCGAAACTCAGCACCGCAGTCCCAGTGCTATCTACTGCGAAACTCAGCACCGCAGTCCCAGTGCTATCTACTGCGAAACTCAGCACCGCAGTCCCAGTACTATCTACTGCGCAAACTCAGCACCGCAGTCACAGTGCTGTCTACTTCGCAAACTCAGCACCGCAGTCCCAGTGCTATCTACTGTGCAAACTCAGCACCGCAGTGCCAGTGCTATCCACTGCGCAAACTCAGCACTGCAGTCCCAGTGCTATCTACTGTGCAAACTCAGCACCGCAGTCCCAGTGCTATCCACTGCGCAAACTCAGCACTGCAGTCCCAGTGCTATCTACTGTGCAAACTCAGCACCGCAGTCCCAGTGCTATCTACTGTGCAACCTCAGCACCGCAGTCCCAGTGCTATCCACTGTGCAAACTCAGCACCGCAGTCCCAGTGCTATCTTCTTCGCAAACTCAGCACCGCAGTCCCAGTGCTATCCACTGCGCAAACTCAGCACCGCAGTCCCAGTGCTATCTTCTTCGCAAACTCAGCACCGCAGTCCCAGTGGTATCTACTGCGAAACTCAGCACCGCAGTCCCAGTGCTATCTACTGCGAATCTCAGCACCGCAGTCCCAGTGCTATCTACTGTGCAAACTCAGCACCACAGTCCCAGTGCCATCTACTGCGCAAACTCAGCACCGCAGTCACAGTTCTATCTACTCAGCACCGGTAGCCTTGTGGATAGCACAATTGCTTCACAGCTCCAGGGTCCCAGGTTCGATTCCGGCTTGGGTCACTGTCTGTGCGGAGTCTGCACATCCTCCCCGTGTGTGCGTGGGTTTCCTCCGGGTGCTCCGGTTTCCTCCCACAGTCCAAAGATGTGCAGGTTAGGTGGATTGGCCATGATAAATTGCCCTTAGTGTTCAAAATTGCCCTTAGTGTTGGGTGGGGTTACTGGGTTATGGGGTTATGGGGATAGGGTGGAGGTGTTGACCTTGGGTATGGTGCTCTTTCCAGGAGCCGGTGCAGACTCGATGGGCCGAATGGCCTCCTTCTGCACTGTAAATTCTATGAAACTATCTATCTACTTCGCAAACTCAGCACCGCAGTCACAGTTCTATCTTCTGCGAAACTCAGCACCGCAGTGCCAGTGCTATCTTCTGCGAAACTCAGCACCGCAGTGCCAGTGCTATCCACTGCGCAAACTCAGCACCGCAGTGCCAGTGCTATCTACTGTGCAAACTCAGCACCGCAGTGCCAGTGCTATCCACTGCGCAAACTCAGCACCGCAGTCCCAGTGGTATCTACTGCGCAAACTCAGCACCGCAGTCACAGTTCTATCTACTGCGAAACTCAGCACCGCAGTCCCAGTGCTATCTACTGCGAAACTCAGCACCGCAGTGCCAGTGCTATCCACTGCGCAAACTCAGCACTGCAGTCCCAGTGCTATCTTCTTCGCAAACTCAACACCGCAGTCCCAGTGCTATCTACTGCGCAAACTCAGCACCGCAGTCCCAGTGCTATCTACTGTGCAAACTCAGCACCGCAGTCCCAGTGCTATCTTCTTCGCAAACTCAGCACCGCAGTCCCAGTGCTATCTACTGCGCAAACTCAGCACCGCAGTCCCAGTGCTATCTACTGCGCAAACTCAGCACCGCAGTCCCAGTGCTATCTTCTTCGCAAACTCAGCACCGCAGTCCCAGTGCTATCTACTGCGCAAACTCAGCACCGCAGTCCCAGTGCTATCCACTGCGCAAACTCAGCACCGCAGTCCCTGTGCTATCTACTGCGCAAACTCAGCACCGCAGTCCCAGTGCTATCTACTGCGCAAACTCAGCACCGCAGTCCCAGTGCTATCTACTGCGAAACTCAGCACCGCAGTCCCAGTGCTATCTACTGCGCAAACTCAGCACCGCAGTCCCAGTGCTATCCACTGCGCAAACTCAGCACCGCAGTCCCAGTGCTATCTACTGCGAAACTCAGCACCGCAGTCCCAGTGCTATCTACTGTGCAAACTCAGCACCGCAGTCCCAGTGCTATCTTCTTCGCAAACTCAGCACCGCAGTCCCAGTGCTATCTACTGCGCAAACTCAGCACTGCAGTCCCAGTGCTATCTTCTTCGCAAACTCAGCACCGCAGTCCCAGTGCTATCTACTGCGCAAACTCAGCACTGCAGTCCCAGTGCTATCTTCTTCGCAAACTCAGCACTGCAGTCCCAGTGCTATCCACTGCGCAAACTCAGCACTGCAGTCCCAGTGCTATCTACTGTGCAAACTCAGCACCGCAGTCCCAGTGCTATCCACTGCGCAAACTCAGCACTGCAGTCCCAGTGCTATCCACTGCGCAAACTCAGCACTGCAGTCCCAGTGCTATCTACTGTGCAAACTCAGCACCGCAGTCCCAGTGCTATCTACTGTGCAAACTCAGCACCGCAGTCCCAGTGCTATCTACTGTGCAACCTCAGCACCGCAGTCCCAGTGCTATCTACTGTGCAAACTCAGCACCGCAGTCCCAGTGGTATCTACTGCGCAAACTCAGCACCGCAGTCACAGTTCTATCTACTGCGAAACTCAGCACCGCAGTCCCAGTGCTATCTACTGCGAAACTCAGCACCGCAGTCCCAGTGCTATCTACTGCGAAACGCAGCACCGCAGTCCCAGTACTATCTACTGCGCAAACTCAGCACCGCAGTCACAGTGCTGTCTACTTCGCAAACTCAGCACCGCAGTCCCAGTGCTATCTACTGTGCAAACTCAGCACCGCAGTGCCAGTGCTATCCACTGCGCAAACTCAGCACTGCAGTCCCAGTGCTATCTACTGTGCAAACTCAGCACCGCAGTCCCAGTGCTATCCACTGCGCAAACTCAGCACTGCAGTCCCAGTGCTATCTACTGTGCAAACTCAGCACCGCAGTCCCAGTGCTATCTACTGTGCAACCTCAGCACCGCAGTCCCAGTGCTATCCACTGTGCAAACTCAGCACCGCAGTCCCAGTGCTATCTTCTTCGCAAACTCAGCACCGCAGTCCCAGTGCTATCCACTGCGCAAACTCAGCACCGCAGTCCCAGTGCTATCTTCTTCGCAAACTCAGCACCGCAGTCCCAGTGGTATCTACTGCGAAACTCAGCACCGCAGTCCCAGTGCTATCTACTGCGAATCTCAGCACCGCAGTCCCAGTGCTATCTACTGTGCAAACTCAGCACCACAGTCCCAGTGCCATCTACTGCGCAAACTCAGCACCGCAGTCACAGTTCTATCTACTCAGCACCGGTAGCCTTGTGGATAGCACAATTGCTTCACAGCTCCAGGGTCCCAGGTTCGATTCCGGCTTGGGTCACTGTCTGTGCGGAGTCTGCACATCCTCCCCGTGTGTGCGTGGGTTTCCTCCGGGTGCTCCGGTTTCCTCCCACAGTCCAAAGATGTGCAGGTTAGGTGGATTGGCCATGATAAATTGCCCTTAGTGTTCAAAATTGCCCTTAGTGTTGGGTGGGGTTACTGGGTTATGGGGTTATGGGGATAGGGTGGAGGTGTTGACCTTGGGTATGGTGCTCTTTCCAGGAGCCGGTGCAGACTCGATGGGCCGAATGGCCTCCTTCTGCACTGTAAATTCTATGAAACTATCTATCTACTTCGCAAACTCAGCACCGCAGTCACAGTTCTATCTTCTGCGAAACTCAGCACCGCAGTGCCAGTGCTATCTTCTGCGAAACTCAGCACCGCAGTGCCAGTGCTATCCACTGCGCAAACTCAGCACCGCAGTGCCAGTGCTATCTACTGCGCAAACTCAGCACCGCAGTGCCAGTGCTATCCACTGCGCAAACTCAGCACCGCAGTCCCAGTGCTATCTACTGTGCAAACTCAGCACCGCAGTGCCAGTGCTATCCACTGCGCAAACTCAGCACTGCAGTCCCAGTGCTATCTATTGTGCAAACTCAGCACCGCAGTCCCAGTGCTATCTACTGTGCAAACTCAGCACCGCAGTCCCAGTGCTATCCACTGTGCAAACTCAGCACCACAGTCCCAGTGCTATCCACTGCGCAAACTCAGCACCGCAGTCCCAGTGCTATCTACTGCGCAAACTCAGCACCGCAGTCCCAGTGCTATCTACTGTGCCAGCTCAGCACCGCAGTCCCAGTGCTATCTACTGTGCAAATTCAGCACTGCAGTCTCAGTTCTATCTACTGTGCAAACTCAGCACTGCAGTCCCAGTGCTATCTACTGTGCAAACTCAGCACTGCAGTCCCAGTGCTATCTACTGCGCAAACTCAGCACCGCAGTCCCAGTGCTATCCACTGTGCAAGCTCAGCACCGCAGTCCCAGTGGTATCTACTGCGCAAACTCAGCACCGCAGTCACAGTTCTATCTACTGCGAAACTCAGCACCGCAGTCCCAGTGCTATCTACTGCGAAACTCAGCACCGCAGTCCCAGTGCTATCCACTGCGCAAACTCAGCACCGTAGTCCCAGTGCTATCTACTGCGAAACTCAGCACCGCAGTCCCAGTGCTATCTACTGCGAAACTCAGCACCGCAGTCCCAGTGCTATCTACTGCGAAACTCAGCACTGCAGTCCCAGTGCTATCCACTGTGCAAACTCAGCACCGCAGTCCCAGTGCTATCTTCTTCGCAAACTCAACACCGCAGTCCCAGTGCTATCCACTGCGCAAACTCAGCACCGCAGTCCCAGTGCTATCTTCTTCGCAAACTCAGCACTGCAGTCCCAGTGCTATCCACTGTGCAAACTCAGCACTGCAGTCCCAGTGCTATCCACTGTGCAAACTCAGCACCGCAGTCCCAGTGCTATCTTCTTCGCAAACTCAGCACCGCAGTCCCAGTGGTATCTACTGCGAAACTCAGCACCGCAGTCCCAGTGCTATCCACTGCGCAAACTCAGCACCGCAGTCCCAGTGCTATCTACTGCGCAAACTCAGCACCGCAGTCCCAGTGCTATCCACTGCGCAAACTCAGCACCGCAGTCCCAGTGCTATCTTCTTCGCAAACTCAGCACCGCAGTCCCAGTGCTATCCACTGCGCAAACTCAGCACCGCAGTCCCAGTGCTATCTTCTTCGCAAACTCAGCACCGCAGTCACAGTGCTATCCACTGCGCAAACTCAGCACCGCAGTCCCAGTGCTATCTACTGCGAAACTCAGCACTGCAGTCCCAGTGCTATCTTCTTCGCAAACTCAGCACCGCAGTCCCAGTGCTATCCACTGTGCAAACTCAGCACCGCAGTCCCAGTGCTATCCACTGCGCAAACTCAGCACCGCAGTCCCAGTGCTATCTTCTTCGCAAACTCAGCACCGCAGTCCCAGTGCTATCTACTGCGCAAACTCAGCACTGCAGTCCCAGTGCTATCCACTGCGCAAACTCAGCACTGCAGTCCCAGTGCTATCTACTGTGCAAACTCAGCACTGCAGTCCCAGTGCTATCTTCTTCGCAAACTCAGCACCGCAGTGCCAGTGCTATCTACTGCGCAAACTCAGCACTGCAGTCCCAGTGCTATCCACTGCGCAAACTCAGCACCGCAGTCCCAGTGCTATCTACTGTGCAAACTCAGCACCGCAGTCCCAGTGCTATCTTCTTCGCAAACTCAGCACCGCAGTCCCAGTGCTATCTTCTTCGCAAACTCAGCACCGCAGTCCCAGTGCTATCTACTGCGAAACTCAGCACTGCAGTCCCAGTGCTATCTACTGTGCAAACTCAGCACCGCAGTCCCAGTGCTATCTACTGTGCTAACTCAGCACCGCAGTCCCAGTGCTATCTTCTTCGCAAACTCAGCACCGCAGTCCCAGTGCTATCTACTGCGCAAACTCAGCACCGCAGTCCCAGTGCTATCTTCTTCGCAAACTCAGCACCGCAGTCCCAGTGCTATCTACTGTGCAAACTCAGCACCGCAGTCCCAGTGCTATCTTCTTCGCAAACTCAGCACCGCAGTCCCAGTGCTATCTACTGCGCAAACTCAGCACTGCAGTCCCAGTGCTATCCACTGCGCAAACTCAGCACCGCAGTCCCAGTGCTATCTTCTTCGCAAACTCAGCACCGCAGTCCCAGTGCTATCTTCTTCGCAAACTCAGCACTGCAGTCCCAGTGCTATCCACTGCGCAAACTCAGCACCGCAGTCCCAGTGCTATCTACTGTGCAAACTCAGCACCGCAGTCCCAGTGCTGTCTACTGCGCAAACTCAGCACCGCAGTCCCAGTGCTATCTACTGTGCAAGCTCAGCACCGCAGTCCCAGTGCTATCCACTGCGCAAACTCAGCACCGCAGTCCCAGTGCTATCCACTGTGCAAACTCAGCACCGCAGTCCCAGTGCTATCTACTGCGCAAACTCAGCACCGCAGTCCCAGTGCTATCCACTGCGCAAACTCAGCACCGCAGTCACAGTGCTATCTACTGTGCAAACTCAGCACCGCAGTCCCAGTGCTATCTACTGCGCAAACTCAGCACCGCAGTCCCAGTGCTATCTACTGCGAAACTCAGCACCGCAGTCCCAGTGCTATCTTCTTCGCAAACTCAGCACCGCAGTCCCAGTGCTATCTACTGTGCAAACTCAGCACTGCAGTCCCAGTGCTATCTTCTTCGCAAACTCAACACCGCAGTCCCAGTGCTATCTACTGCGCAAACTCAGCACCGCAGTCCCAGTGCTATCTACTGTGCAAACTCAGCACCGCAGTCCCAGTGCTATCTTCTTCGCAAACTCAGCACCGCAGTCCCAGTGCTATCTACTGCGCAAACTCAGCACCGCAGTCCCAGTGCTATCTACTGCGCAAACTCAGCACCGCAGTCCCAGTGCTATCTTCTTCGCAATCTCAGCACCGCAGTCCCAGTGCTATCTACTGCGCAAACTCAGCACCGCAGTCCCAGTGCTATCCACTGCGCAAACTCAGCACCGCAGTCCCAGTGCTATCTACTGCGCAAACTCAGCACCGCAGTCCCAGTGCTATCTACTGCGCAAACTCAGCACCGCAGTCCCAGTGCTATCTACTGCGAAACTCAGCACCGCAGTCCCAGTGCTATCTACTGCGCAAACTCAGCACCGCAGTCCCAGTGCTATCCACTGCGCAAACTCAGCACCGCAGTCCCAGTGCTATCTACTGCGAAACTCAGCACCGCAGTCCCAGTGCTATCTACTGTGCAAACTCAGCACCGCAGTCCCAGTGCTATCTTCTTCGCAAACTCAGCACCGCAGTCCCAGTGCTATCTACTGCGCAAACTCAGCACTGCAGTCCCAGTGCTATCTTCTTCGCAAACTCAGCACCGCAGTCCCAGTGCTATCTACTGCGCAAACTCAGCACTGCAGTCCCAGTGCTATCTTCTTCGCAAACTCAGCACTGCAGTCCCAGTGCTATCCACTGCGCAAACTCAGCACTGCAGTCCCAGTGCTATCTACTGTGCAAACTCAGCACCGCAGTCCCAGTGCTATCCACTGCGCAAACTCAGCACTGCAGTCCCAGTGCTATCCACTGCGCAAACTCAGCACTGCAGTCCCAGTGCTATCTACTGTGCAAACTCAGCACCGCAGTCCCAGTGCTATCTACTGTGCAAACTCAGCACCGCAGTCCCAGTGCTATCTACTGTGCAACCTCAGCACCGCAGTCCCAGTGCTATCCACTGTGCAAACTCAGCACCGCAGTCCCAGTGCTATCTTCTTCGCAAACTCAGCACCGCAGTCCCAGTGCTATCCACTGCGCAAACTCAGCACTGCAGTCCCAGTGCTATCTACTGCGCAAACTCAGCACCGCAGTCACAGTGCTATCCACTGCGCAAACTCAGCACCGCAGTCCCAGTGCTATCTACTGCGCAAACTCAGCACCGCAGTCACAGTGCTATCTACTTCGCAAACTCAGCACCGCAGTCACAGTGCTATCTACTGCGCAAACTCAGCACCGCAGTCACAGTGCTATCTACTGCGCAAACTCAGCACCGCAGTCCCAGTGCTATCTTCTTCGCAAACTCAGCACCGCAGTCCCAGTGCTATCTACTGCGAAACTCAGCACCGCAGTCCCAGTGCTATCTACTGCGAAACTCAGCACCGCAGTCCCAGTGCTATCTTCTTCGCAAACTCAGCACTGCAGTCCCAGTGCTATCTTCTTCGCAAACTCAGCACCGCAGTCCCAGTGCTATCCACTGCGCAAACTCAGCACCGCTGTCCCAGTGCTATCTTCTTCGCAAACTCAGCACTGCAGTCCCAGTGCTGTCCACTGCGCAAACTCAGCACCGCAGTCCCAGTGCTATCTTCTTCGCAAACTCAGCACCGCAGTCCCAGTGCTATCTTCTTCGCAAACTCAGCACCGCAGTCCCAGTGCTATCTACTGCGCAAACTCAACACCGCAGTCCCAGTGCTATCCACTGCGCAAACTCAGCACCGCAGTCCCAGTGCTATCTTCTTCGCAAACTCAGCACTGCAGTCCCAGTGCTATCCACTGCGCAAACTCAGCACTGCAGTCCCAGTGCTATCTACTGAGCAAACTCAGCACTGCAGTCCCAGTGCTATCTTCTTCGCAAACTCAGCACCGCAGTCACAGTTCTATCTACTGCGAAACTCAGCACCGCAGTCCCAGTGGTATCTACTGCGAAACTCAGCACCGCAGTCCCAGTGCTATCTACTGTGCAAACTCAGCACCGCAGTCCCAGTGGTATCTACTGCGAAACTCAGCACCGCAGGCCCAGTGCTATCCACTGTGCAAACTCAGCACTGCAGTCCCAGTGCTATCTACTGAGCAAACTCAGCACTGCAGTCCCAGTGCTATCTTCTTCGCAAACTCAGCACCGCAGTCACAGTTCTATCTACTGCGAAACTCAGCACCGCAGTCCCAGTGGTATCTACTGCGAAACTCAGCACTGCAGTCCCAGTGCTATCTACTGCGAAACTCAGCACTGCAGTCCCAGTGCTATCCACTGTGCAAACTCAGCACCGCAGTCCCAGTGCTATCTTCTTCGCAAACTCAACACCGCAGTCCCAGTGCTATCCACTGCGCAAACTCAGCACCGCAGTCCCAGTGCTATCTTCTTCGCAAACTCAGCACTGCAGTCCCAGTGCTATCCACTGTGCAAACTCAGCACTGCAGTCCCAGTGCTATCCACTGTGCAAACTCAGCACCGCAGTCCCAGTGCTATCTTCTTCGCAAACTCAGCACCGCAGTCCCAGTGGTATCTACTGCGAAACTCAGCACCGCAGTCCCAGTGCTATCCACTGCGCAAACTCAGCACCGCAGTCCCAGTGCTATCTACTGCGCAAACTCAGCACCGCAGTCCCAGTGCTATCCACTGCGCAAACTCAGCACCGCAGTCCCAGTGCTATCTTCTTCGCAAACTCAGCACCGCAGTCCCAGTGCTATCCACTGCGCAAACTCAGCACCGCAGTCCCAGTGCTATCTTCTTCGCAAACTCAGCACCGCAGTCACAGTGCTATCCACTGCGCAAACTCAGCACCGCAGTCCCAGTGCTATCTACTGCGAAACTCAGCACTGCAGTCCCAGTGCTATCTTCTTCGCAAACTCAGCACCGCAGTCCCAGTGCTATCCACTGTGCAAACTCAGCACCGCAGTCCCAGTGCTATCCACTGCGCAAACTCAGCACCGCAGTCCCAGTGCTATCTTCTTCGCAAACTCAGCACCGCAGTCCCAGTGCTATCTACTGCGCAAACTCAGCACTGCAGTCCCAGTGCTATCCACTGCGCAAACTCAGCACTGCAGTCCCAGTGCTATCTACTGTGCAAACTCAGCACTGCAGTCCCAGTGCTATCTTCTTCGCAAACTCAGCACCGCAGTGCCAGTGCTATCTACTGCGCAAACTCAGCACTGCAGTCCCAGTGCTATCCACTGCGCAAACTCAGCACCGCAGTCCCAGTGCTATCTACTGTGCAAACTCAGCACCGCAGTCCCAGTGCTATCTTCTTCGCAAACTCAGCACCGCAGTCCCAGTGCTATCTTCTTCGCAAACTCAGCACCGCAGTCCCAGTGCTATCTACTGCGAAACTCAGCACTGCAGTCCCAGTGCTATCTACTGTGCAAACTCAGCACCGCAGTCCCAGTGCTATCTTCTTCGCAAACTCAGCACTGCAGTCCCAGTGCTATCCACTGCGCAAACTCAGCACCGCAGTCCCAGTGCTATCTACTGTGCAAACTCAGCACCGCAGTCCCAGTGCTGTCTACTGCGCAAACTCAGCACCGCAGTCCCAGTGCTATCTACTGTGCAAACTCAGCACCGCAGTCCCAGTGCTATCCACTGCGCAAACTCAGCACCGCAGTCCCAGTGCTATCCACTGTGCAAACTCAGCACCGCAGTCCCAGTGCTATCTACTGCGCAAACTCAGCACCGCAGTCCCAGTGCTATCCACTGCGCAAACTCAGCACCGCAGTCACAGTGCTATCTACTGTGCAAACTCAGCACCGCAGTCCCAGTGCTATCTACTGCGCAAACTCAGCACCGCAGTCCCAGTGCTATCTACTGCGAAACTCAGCACCGCAGTCCCAGTGCTATCTTCTTCGCAAACTCAGCACCGCAGTCCCAGTGCTATCTACTGTGCAAACTCAGCACCGCAGTCCCAGTGCTATCTACTGCGCAAACTCAGCACCGCAGTGCCAGTGCTATCCACTGCGCAAACTCAGCACTGCAGTCCCAGTGCTATCTTCTTCGCAAACTCAACACCGCAGTCCCAGTGCTATCTACTGCGCAAACTCAGCACCGCAGTCCCAGTGCTATCTACTGTGCAAACTCAGCACCGCAGTCCCAGTGCTATCTTCTTCGCAAACTCAGCACCGCAGTCCCAGTGCTATCTACTGCGCAAACTCAGCACCGCAGTCCCAGTGCTATCTACTGCGCAAACTCAGCACCGCAGTCCCAGTGCTATCTTCTTCGCAAACTCAGCACCGCAGTCCCAGTGCTATCTACTGCGCAAACTCAGCACCGCAGTCCCAGTGCTATCCACTGCGCAAACTCAGCACCGCAGTCCCAGTGCTATCTACTGCGCAAACTCAGCACCGCAGTCCCAGTGCTATCTACTGCGCAAACTCAGCACCGCAGTCCCAGTGCTATCTACTGCGAAACTCAGCACCGCAGTCCCAGTGCTATCTACTGCGCAAACTCAGCACCGCAGTCCCAGTGCTATCCACTGCGCAAACTCAGCACCGCAGTCCCAGTGCTATCTACTGCGAAACTCAGCACCGCAGTCCCAGTGCTATCTACTGTGCAAACTCAGCACCGCAGTCCCAGTGCTATCTTCTTCGCAAACTCAGCACCGCAGTCCCAGTGCTATCTACTGCGCAAACTCAGCACTGCAGTCCCAGTGCTATCTTCTTCGCAAACTCAGCACCGCAGTCCCAGTGCTATCTACTGCGCAAACTCAGCACTGCAGTCCCAGTGCTATCTTCTTCGCAAACTCAGCACTGCAGTCCCAGTGCTATCCACTGCGCAAACTCAGCACTGCAGTCCCAGTGCTATCTACTGTGCAAACTCAGCACCGCAGTCCCAGTGCTATCCACTGCGCAAACTCAGCACTGCAGTCCCAGTGCTATCCACTGCGCAAACTCAGCACTGCAGTCCCAGTGCTATCTACTGTGCAAACTCAGCACCGCAGTCCCAGTGCTATCTACTGTGCAAACTCAGCACCGCAGTCCCAGTGCTATCTACTGTGCAACCTCAGCACCGCAGTCCCAGTGCTATCCACTGTGCAAACTCAGCACCGCAGTCCCAGTGCTATCTTCTTCGCAAACTCAGCACCGCAGTCCCAGTGCTATCCACTGCGCAAACTCAGCACTGCAGTCCCAGTGCTATCTACTGCGCAAACTCAGCACCGCAGTCACAGTGCTATCCACTGCGCAAACTCAGCACCGCAGTCCCAGTGCTATCTACTGCGCAAACTCAGCACCGCAGTCACAGTGCTATCTACTTCGCAAACTCAGCACCGCAGTCACAGTGCTATCTACTGCGCAAACTCAGCACCGCAGTCACAGTGCTATCTACTGCGCAAACTCAGCACCGCAGTCCCAGTGCTATCCACTGCGCAAACTCAGCACCGCAGTCACAGTGCTATCTACTGTGCAAACTCAGCACCGCAGTCCCAGTGCTATCTACTGCGCAAACTCAGCACCGCAGTCCCAGTGCTATCTACTGCGAAACTCAGCACCGCAGTCCCAGTGCTATCTTCTTCGCAAACTCAGCACCGCAGTCCCAGTGCTATCTACTGTGCAAACTCAGCACCGCAGTCCCAGTGCTATCTACTGCGCAAACTCAGCACCGCAGTGCCAGTGCTATCCACTGCGCAAACTCAGCACTGCAGTCCCAGTGCTATCTTCTTCGCAAACTCAACACCGCAGTCCCAGTGCTATCTACTGCGCAAACTCAGCACCGCAGTCCCAGTGCTATCTACTGTGCAAACTCAGCACCGCAGTCCCAGTGCTATCTTCTTCGCAAACTCAGCACCGCAGTCCCAGTGCTATCTACTGCGCAAACTCAGCACCGCAGTCCCAGTGCTATCTACTGCGCAAACTCAGCACCGCAGTCCCAGTGCTATCTTCTTCGCAAACTCAGCACCGCAGTCCCAGTGCTATCTACTGCGCAAACTCAGCACCGCAGTCCCAGTGCTATCCACTGCGCAAACTCAGCACCGCAGTCCCAGTGCTATCTACTGCGCAAACTCAGCACCGCAGTCCCAGTGCTATCTACTGCGCAAACTCAGCACCGCAGTCCCAGTGCTATCTACTGCGAAACTCAGCACCGCAGTCCCAGTGCTATCTACTGCGCAAACTCAGCACCGCAGTCCCAGTGCTATCCACTGCGCAAACTCAGCACCGCAGTCCCAGTGCTATCTACTGCGAAACTCAGCACCGCAGTCCCAGTGCTATCTACTGTGCAAACTCAGCACCGCAGTCCCAGTGCTATCTTCTTCGCAAACTCAGCACCGCAGTCCCAGTGCTATCTACTGCGCAAACTCAGCACTGCAGTCCCAGTGCTATCTTCTTCGCAAACTCAGCACCGCAGTCCCAGTGCTATCTACTGCGCAAACTCAGCACTGCAGTCCCAGTGCTATCTTCTTCGCAAACTCAGCACTGCAGTCCCAGTGCTATCCACTGCGCAAACTCAGCACTGCAGTCCCAGTGCTATCTACTGTGCAAACTCAGCACCGCAGTCCCAGTGCTATCCACTGCGCAAACTCAGCACTGCAGTCCCAGTGCTATCCACTGCGCAAACTCAGCACTGCAGTCCCAGTGCTATCTACTGTGCAAACTCAGCACCGCAGTCCCAGTGCTATCTACTGTGCAAACTCAGCACCGCAGTCCCAGTGCTATCTACTGTGCAACCTCAGCACCGCAGTCCCAGTGCTATCCACTGTGCAAACTCAGCACCGCAGTCCCAGTGCTATCTTCTTCGCAAACTCAGCACCGCAGTCCCAGTGCTATCCACTGCGCAAACTCAGCACTGCAGTCCCAGTGCTATCTACTGCGCAAACTCAGCACCGCAGTCACAGTGCTATCCACTGCGCAAACTCAGCACCGCAGTCCCAGTGCTATCTACTGCGCAAACTCAGCACCGCAGTCACAGTGCTATCTACTTCGCAAACTCAGCACCGCAGTCACAGTGCTATCTACTGCGCAAACTCAGCACCGCAGTCACAGTGCTATCTACTGCGCAAACTCAGCACCGCAGTCCCAGTGCTATCTTCTTCGCAAACTCAGCACCGCAGTCCCAGTGCTATCTACTGCGAAACTCAGCACCGCAGTCCCAGTGCTATCTACTGCGAAACTCAGCACCGCAGTCCCAGTGCTATCTTCTTCGCAAACTCAGCACTGCAGTCCCAGTGCTATCTTCTTCGCAAACTCAGCACCGCAGTCCCAGTGCTATCCACTGCGCAAACTCAGCACCGCAGTCCCAGTGCTATCTTCTTCGCAAACTCAGCACTGCAGTCCCAGTGCTGTCCACTGCGCAAACTCAGCACCGCAGTCCCAGTGCTATCTTCTTCGCAAACTCAGCACCGCAGTCCCAGTGCTATCTTCTTCGCAAACTCAGCACCGCAGTCCCAGTGCTATCTACTGCGCAAACTCAACACCGCAGTCCCAGTGCTATCCACTGCGCAAACTCAGCACCGCAGTCCCAGTGCTATCTTCTTCGCAAACTCAGCACTGCAGTCCCAGTGCTATCCACTGCGCAAACTCAGCACTGCAGTCCCAGTGCTATCTACTGAGCAAACTCAGCACTGCAGTCCCAGTGCTATCTTCTTCGCAAACTCAGCACCGCAGTCACAGTTCTATCTACTGCGAAACTCAGCACCGCAGTCCCAGTGGTATCTACTGCGAAACTCAGCACCGCAGTCCCAGTGCTATCTACTGTGCAAACTCAGCACCGCAGTCCCAGTGGTATCTACTGCGAAACTCAGCACCGCAGGCCCAGTGCTATCCACTGTGCAAACTCAGCACTGCAGTCCCAGTGCTATCTACTGAGCAAACTCAGCACTGCAGTCCCAGTGCTATCTTCTTCGCAAACTCAGCACCGCAGTCACAGTTCTATCTACTGCGAAACTCAGCACCGCAGTCCCAGTGGTATCTACTGCGAAACTCAGCACTGCAGTCCCAGTGCTATCTACTGTGCAAACTCAGCACCGCAGTCCCAGTGCTATCTACTGCGAAACTCAGCACCGCAGTCCCAGTGCTATCTACTGCGAAACTCAGCACCGCAGTCCCAGTGCTATCTACTGCGAAACTCAGCACCGCAGTCCCAGTGCTATCTACTGTGCAAACTCAGCACCGCAGTCCCAGTGCTATCTACTGCGAAACTCAGCACCGTAGTCACAGTGCTATCTACTGCGCAAACTCAGCACCGCAGTCACAGTGCTGTCTACTTCGCAAACTCAGCACCGCAGTCCCTGTGCTATCTACTGCGAAACTCAGCACCGCAGTCACAGTGCTATCTACTTCGCAAACTCAGCACCGCAGTGCCAGTGCTATCCACTGTGCAAACTCAGCACCGCAGTCCCAGTGCTATCCACTGCGCAAACTCAGCACTGCAGTCCCAGTGCTATCTACTGTGCAAACTCAGCACCGCAGTCCCAGTGCTATCCACTGTGCAAACTCAGCACCGCAGTCCCAGTGCTATCTTCTTCGCAAACGCAGCACCGCAGTCCCAGTGCTATCCACTGCGCAAACTCAGCACCGCAGTCCCAGTGCTATCTTCTTCGCAAACTCAGCACTGCAGTCCCAGTGCTATCCACTGTGCAAACTCAGCACCGCAGTCCCAGTGCTATCTTCTTCGCAAACTCAGCACCGCAGTCCCAGTGCTATCCACTGTGCAAACTCAGCACCGCAGTCCCAGTGCTATCTACTGTGCAAACTCAGCACCGCAGTCCCAGTGCTATCTTCTTCGCAAACTCAGCACCGCAGTCCCAGTGCTATCTTCTTCGCAAACTCAGCACCGCAGTCCCAGTGCTATCCACTGCGCAAACTCAGCACCGCAGTCCCAGTGCTATCTACTGTGCAAACTCAGCACCGCAGTCCCAGTGCTATCTACTGTGCAAACTCAGCACTGCAGTCCCAGTGCTATCTTCTTCGCAAACTCAGCACCGCAGTCCCAGTGCTATCCACTGTGCAAACTCAGCACCGCAGTCCCAGTGCTATCTTCTTCGCAAACTCAGCACCGCAGTCCCAGTGCTATCCACTGCGCAAACTCAGCACCGCAGTCCCAGTGCTATCTTCTTCGCAAACTCAGCACTGCAGTCCCAGTGCTGTCCACTGCGCAAACTCAGCACCGCAGTCCCAGTGCTATCTTCTTCGCAAACTCAGCACCGCAGTCCCAGTGCTATCTTCTTCGCAAACTCAGCACCGCAGTCCCAGTGCTATCTACTGCGCAAACTCAACACCGCAGTCCCAGTGCTATCCACTGCGCAAACTCAGCACCGCAGTCCCAGTGCTATCTTCTTCGCAAACTCAGCACTGCAGTCCCAGTGCTATCCACTGCGCAAACTCAGCACTGCAGTCCCAGTGCTATCTACTGAGCAAACTCAGCACTGCAGTCCCAGTGCTATCTTCTTCGCAAACTCAGCACCGCAGTCACAGTTCTATCTACTGCGAAACTCAGCACCGCAGTCCCAGTGGTATCTACTGCGAAACTCAGCACCGCAGTCCCAGTGCTATCTACTGTGCAAACTCAGCACCGCAGTCCCAGTGGTATCTACTGCGAAACTCAGCACCGCAGGCCCAGTGCTATCCACTGTGCAAACTCAGCACTGCAGTCCCAGTGCTATCTACTGAGCAAACTCAGCACTGCAGTCCCAGTGCTATCTTCTTCGCAAACTCAGCACCGCAGTCACAGTTCTATCTACTGCGAAACTCAGCACCGCAGTCCCAGTGGTATCTACTGCGAAACTCAGCACTGCAGTCCCAGTGCTATCTACTGTGCAAACTCAGCACCGCAGTCCCAGTGCTATCTACTGCGAAACTCAGCACCGCAGTCCCAGTGCTATCTACTGCGAAACTCAGCACCGCAGTCCCAGTGCTATCTACTGCGAAACTCAGCACCGCAGTCCCAGTGCTATCTACTGTGCAAACTCAGCACCGCAGTCCCAGTGCTATCTACTGCGAAACTCAGCACCGTAGTCACAGTGCTATCTACTGCGCAAACTCAGCACCGCAGTCACAGTGCTGTCTACTTCGCAAACTCAGCACCGCAGTCCCTGTGCTATCTACTGCGAAACTCAGCACCGCAGTCACAGTGCTATCTACTTCGCAAACTCAGCACCGCAGTGCCAGTGCTATCCACTGTGCAAACTCAGCACCGCAGTCCCAGTGCTATCCACTGCGCAAACTCAGCACTGCAGTCCCAGTGCTATCTACTGTGCAAACTCAGCACCGCAGTCCCAGTGCTATCCACTGTGCAAACTCAGCACCGCAGTCCCAGTGCTATCTTCTTCGCAAACTCAGCACCGCAGTCCCAGTGCTAACCACTGCGCAAACTCAGCACCGCAGTCCCAGTGCTATCTTCTTCGCAAACTCAGCACTGCAGTCCCAGTGCTATCCACTGTGCAAACTCAGCACCGCAGTCCCAGTGCTATCTTCTTCGCAAACTCAGCACCGCAGTCCCAGTGCTATCCACTGTGCAAACTCAGCACCGCAGTCCCAGTGCTATCTACTGTGCAAACTCAGCACCGCAGTCCCAGTGCTATCTTCTTCGCAAACTCAGCACCGCAGTCCCAGTGCTATCTTCTTCGCAAACTCAGCACCGCAGTCCCAGTGCTATCCACTGCGCAAACTCAGCACCGCAGTCCCAGTGCTATCTACTGTGCAAACTCAGCACCGCAGTCCCAGTGCTATCTACTGTGCAAACTCAGCACTGCAGTCCCAGTGCTATCTTCTTCGCAAACTCAGCACCGCAGTCCCAGTGCTATCCACTGTGCAAACTCAGCACCGCAGTCCCAGTGCTATCTTCTTCGCAAACTCAGCACCGCAGTCCCAGTGCTATCTACTGTGCAAACTCAGCACTGCAGTCCCAGTGCTATCTACTGCGCAAACTCAGCACCGCAGTCCCAGTGCTATCTACTGTGCAAACTCAGCACCGCAGTCCCAGTGCTATCTTCTTCGCAAACTCAGCACCGCAGTCCCAGTGCTATCTTCTTCGCAAACTCAGCACCGCAGTCCCAGTGCTATCCACTGCGCAAACTCAGCACCGCAGTCCCAGTGCTATCTTCTTCGCAAACTCAGCACCGCAGTCCCAGTGCTATCTACTGCGCAAACTCAGCACTGCAGTCCCAGTGCTATCTTCTTCGCAAACTCAGCACCGCAGTCCCAGTGCTATCTACTGCGCAAACTCAGCACTGCAGTCCCAGTGCTATCTTCTTCGCAAACTCAGCACTGCAGTCCCAGTGCTATCCACTGCGCAAACTCAGCACTGCAGTCCCAGTGCTATCTACTGTGCAAACTCAGCACCGCAGTCCCAGTGCTATCCACTGCGCAAACTCAGCACTGCAGTCCCAGTGCTATCCACTGCGCAAACTCAGCACTGCAGTCCCAGTGCTATCTACTGTGCAAACTCAGCACCGCAGTCCCAGTGCTATCTACTGTGCAAACTCAGCACCGCAGTCCCAGTGCTATCTACTGTGCAACCTCAGCACCGCAGTCCCAGTGCTATCCACTGTGCAAACTCAGCACCGCAGTCCCAGTGCTATCTTCTTCGCAAACTCAGCACCGCAGTCCCAGTGCTATCCACTGCGCAAACTCAGCACTGCAGTCCCAGTGCTATCTACTGCGCAAACTCAGCACCGCAGTCACAGTGCTATCCACTGCGCAAACTCAGCACCGCAGTCCCAGTGCTATCTACTGCGCAAACTCAGCACCGCAGTCACAGTGCTATCTACTTCGCAAACTCAGCACCGCAGTCACAGTGCTATCTACTGCGCAAACTCAGCACCGCAGTCACAGTGCTATCTACTGCGCAAACTCAGCACCGCAGTCCCAGTGCTATCTTCTTCGCAAACTCAGCACCGCAGTCCCAGTGCTATCTACTGCGAAACTCAGCACCGCAGTCCCAGTGCTATCTACTGCGAAACTCAGCACCGCAGTCCCAGTGCTATCTTCTTCGCAAACTCAGCACTGCAGTCCCAGTGCTATCTTCTTCGCAAACTCAGCACCGCAGTCCCAGTGCTATCCACTGCGCAAACTCAGCACCGCAGTCCCAGTGCTATCTTCTTCGCAAACTCAGCACTGCAGTCCCAGTGCTGTCCACTGCGCAAACTCAGCACCGCAGTCCCAGTGCTATCTTCTTCGCAAACTCAGCACCGCAGTCCCAGTGCTATCTTCTTCGCAAACTCAGCACCGCAGTCCCAGTGCTATCTACTGCGCAAACTCAGCACCGCAGTCCCAGTGCTATCCACTGCGCAAACTCAGCACCGCAGTCCCAGTGCTATCTTCTTCGCAAACTCAGCACTGCAGTCCCAGTGCTATCCACTGCGCAAACTCAGCACTGCAGTCCCAGTGCTATCTACTGAGCAAACTCAGCACTGCAGTCCCAGTGCTATCTTCTTCGCAAACTCAGCACCGCAGTCACAGTTCTATCTACTGCGAAACTCAGCACCGCAGTCCCAGTGGTATCTACTGCGAAACTCAGCACCGCAGTCCCAGTGCTATCTACTGTGCAAACTCAGCACCGCAGTCCCAGTGGTATCTACTGCGAAACTCAGCACCGCAGGCCCAGTGCTATCCACTGTGCAAACTCAGCACTGCAGTCCCAGTGCTATCTACTGAGCAAACTCAGCACTGCAGTCCCAGTGCTATCTTCTTCGCAAACTCAGCACCGCAGTCACAGTTCTATCTACTGCGAAACTCAGCACCGCAGTCCCAGTGGTATCTACTGCGAAACTCAGCACTGCAGTCCCAGTGCTATCTACTGTGCAAACTCAGCACCGCAGTCCCAGTGCTATCTACTGCGAAACTCAGCACCGCAGTCCCAGTGCTATCTACTGCGAAACTCAGCACCGCAGTCCCAGTGCTATCTACTGCGAAACTCAGCACCGCAGTCCCAGTGCTATCTACTGTGCAAACTCAGCACCGCAGTCCCAGTGCTATCTACTGCGAAACTCAGCACCGTAGTCACAGTGCTATCTACTGCGCAAACTCAGCACCGCAGTCACAGTGCTGTCTACTTCGCAAACTCAGCACCGCAGTCCCTGTGCTATCTACTGCGAAACTCAGCACCGCAGTCACAGTGCTATCTACTTCGCAAACTCAGCACCGCAGTGCCAGTGCTATCCACTGTGCAAACTCAGCACCGCAGTCCCAGTGCTATCCACTGCGCAAACTCAGCACTGCAGTCCCAGTGCTATCTACTGTGCAAACTCAGCACCGCAGTCCCAGTGCTATCCACTGTGCAAACTCAGCACCGCAGTCCCAGTGCTATCTTCTTCGCAAACTCAGCACCGCAGTCCCAGTGCTATCCACTGCGCAAACTCAGCACCGCAGTCCCAGTGCTATCTTCTTCGCAAACTCAGCACTGCAGTCCCAGTGCTATCCACTGTGCAAACTCAGCACCGCAGTCCCAGTGCTATCTTCTTCGCAAACTCAGCAACGCAGTCCCAGTGCTATCCACTGTGCAAACTCAGCACCGCAGTCCCAGTGCTATCTACTGTGCAAACTCAGCACCGCAGTCCCAGTGCTATCTTCTTCGCAAACTCAGCACCGCAGTCCCAGTGCTATCTTCTTCGCAAACTCAGCACCGCAGTCCCAGTGCTATCCACTGCGCAAACTCAGCACCGCAGTCCCAGTGCTATCTACTGTGCAAACTCAGCACCGCAGTCCCAGTGCTATCTACTGTGCAAACTCAGCACTGCAGTCCCAGTGCTATCTTCTTCGCAAACTCAGCACCGCAGTCCCAGTGCTATCCACTGTGCAAACTCAGCACTGCAGTCCCAGTGCTATCTTCTTCGCAAACTCAGCACCGCAGTCCCAGTGCTATCTACTGTGCAAACTCAGCACTGCAGTCCCAGTGCTATCTACTGCGCAAACTCAGCACCGCAGTCCCAGTGCTATCTACTGTGCAAACTCAGCACCGCAGTCCCAGTGCTATCTTCTTCGCAAACTCAGCACCGCAGTCCCAGTGCTATCTTCTTCGCAAACTCAGCACCGCAGTCCCAGTGCTATCCACTGCGCAAACTCAGCACCGCAGTCCCAGTGCTATCTTCTTCGCAAACTCAGCACTGCAGTCCCAGTGCTATCCACTGTGCAAACTCAGCACCGCAGTCCCAGTGCTATCTTCTTCGCAAACTCAGCACCGCAGTCCCAGTGCTATCCATTGTGCAAACTCAGCACCGCAGTCCCAGTGCTATCTTCTTCGCAAACTCAGCACTGCAGTCCCAGTGCTATCCACTGTGCAAACTCAGCACCGCAGTCCCAGTGCTATCTTCTTCGCAAACTCAGCACTGCAGTCCCAGTGCTATCTTCTTCGCAAACTCAGCACCGCAGTCCCAGTGCTATCCACTGCGCAAACTCAGCACCGCAGTCCCAGTGCTATCTACTGCGCAAACTCAGCACCGCAGTCCCAGTGCTATCTTCTTCGCAAACTCAGCACCGCAGTCCCAGTGCTATCTTCTTCGCAAACTCAGCACCGCAGTCCCAGTGCTATCCACTGTGCAAACTCAGCACCGCAGTCCCAGTGCTATCTTCTTCGCAAACTCAGCACTGCAGTCCCAGTGCTATCTTCTTCGCAAACTCAGCACCGCAGTCCCAGTGCTATCCACTGTGCAAACTCAGCACCGCAGTCCCAGTGCTATCTACTGCGCAAACTCAGCACCGCAGTCCCAGTGCTATCTTCTTCGCAAACTCAGCACTGCAGTCCCAGTGCTATCTTCTTCGCAAACTCAGCACCGCAGTCCCAGTGCTATCTTCTTCGCAAACTCAGCACCGCAGTCCCAGTGCTATCTACTGCGCAAACTCAGCACCGCAGTCCCAGTGCTATCTTCTTCGCAAACTCAGCACTGCAGTCCCAGTGCTATCTTCTTCGCAAACTCAGCACCGCAGTCCCAGTGCTATCTAATGTGCAAACTCAGCACCGCAGTCCCAGTGCTATCTACTGCGCAAACTCAGCACCGCAGTCCCAGTGCTATCTTCTTCGCAAACTCAGCACTGCAGTCCCAGTGCTATCTTCTTCGCAAACTCAGCACCGCAGTCCCAGTGCTATCCACTGTGCAAACTCAGCACTGCAGTCCCAGTGCTATCTTCTTCGCAAACTCAGCACCGCAGTCCCAGTGCTATCTTCTTCGCAACCTCAGCACCGCAGTCCCAGTGCTATCTTCTTCGCAAACTCAGCACTGCAGTCCCAGTGCTATCTTCTTCGCAACCTCAGCACCGCAGTCCCAGTGCTATCTTCTTCGCAACCTCAGCACCGCAGTCCCAGTGCTATCTTCTTCGCAAACTCAGCACTGCAGTCCCAGTGCTATCTACTTCGCAAACTCAGCACCGCAGTCCCAGTGCTATCCACTGTGCAAACTCAGCACTGCAGTCCCAGTGCTATCTTCTTCGCAAACTCAGCACCGCAGTCCCAGTGCTATCTTCTTCGCAAACTCAGCACTGCAGTCCCAGTGCTATCTTCTTCGCAACCTCAGCACCGCAGTCCCAGTGCTATCCACTGTGCAAACTCAGCACTGCAGTCCCAGTGCTATCTTCTTCGCAAACTCAGCACCGCAGTCCCAGTGCTATCCACTGTGCAAACTCAGCACTGCAGTCCCAGTGCTATCTTCTTCGCAACCTCAGCACCGCAGTCCCAGTGCTATCCACTGTGCAAACTCAGCACTGCAGTCCCAGTGCTATCTTCTTCGCAAACTCAGCACTGCAGTCCCAGTGCTATCTTCTTCGCAAACTCAGCACTGCAGTCTCAGTGCTATCTACTGTGCAAACTCAGCACTGCAGTCCCAGTGCTATCTACTGTGCAAACTCAGCACCGCAGTCCCAGTGCTATCTACTGTGCAAATTCAGCACTGCAGTCTCAGTGCTATCTACTGTGCAAACTCAGCACTGCAGTCCCAGTGCTATCTACTGTGCAAACTCAGCACTGCAGTCCCAGTGCTATCTACTGCGCAAACTCAGCACCGCAGTCCCAGTGCTATCCACTGCGCAAACTCAGTACTGCAGTCCCAGTGCTATCTACTGTGCAAACTCAGCACCGCAGTCCCAGTGCTATCTACTGTGCAAACTCAGCACCGCAGTCCCAGTGCTATCCACTGTGCAAACTCAGCACCACAGTCCCAGTGCTATCCACTGCGCAAACTCAGCACCGCAGTCCCAGTGCTATCTACTGCGCAAACTCAGCACCGCAGTCCCAGTGCTATCTACTGTGCCAGCTCAGCACCGCAGTCCCAGTGCTATCTACTGTGCAAAATCAGCACTGCAGTCTCAGTGCTATCTACTGTGCAAAGTCAGCACTGCAGTCCCAGTGCTATCTACTGTGCAAACTCAGCACTGCAGTCCCAGTGCTATCTACTGCGCAAACTCAGCACCGCAGTCCCAGTGCTATCCACTGTGCAAGCTCAACACCGCAGTCCCAGTGCTATCTATTGTGCAAACTCAGCACTGCAGTCCCAGTGCTATCTACTGCGCAAACTCAGCACTGCAGTCCCAGTGCTATCTACTGCGCAAACTCAGCACCGCAGTCCCAGTGCTATCTACTGTGCAAACTCAGCACCGCAGTCCCAGTGGTATCTACTGCGCAAACTCAGCACCGCAGTCACAGTTCTATCTACTGCGAAACTCAGCACCGCAGTCACAGTTCTATCTACTGCGAAACTCAGCACCGCAGTATCAGTGCTATCTACTGTGCAAACTCAGCACCGCAGTCACAGTGCTGTCTACTTCGCAAACTCAGCACCGCAGTCCCAGTGCTATCTACTGCGCAAACTCAGCACCGCAGTCCCAGTGCAATCTACTGCGCAAACTCAGCACCGCAGTCATAGTTCTATCTACTGCGAAACTCAGCACCGCAGTCCCAGTGCTATCTACTGCGCAAACTCAGCACCGCAGTCATAGTTCTATCTACTGCGCAAACTCAGCACCGCAGTCACAGTTCTATCTACTGCGAAACTCAGCACCGCAGTATCAGTGCTATCTACTGCGAATCTCAGCACCGCAGTCCCAGTGCTATCTACTGCGAAACTCAGCACCGCAGTCCCAGTGCTATCTACTGTGCAAACTCAGCACCGCAGTCCCAGTGCAATCTACTGCGCAAACTCAGCACCGCAGTCATAGTTCTATCTACTGCGAAACTCAGCACCGCAGTCCCAGTGCTATCTACTGTGCAAACTCAGCACCGCAGTCATAGTGCTATCTACTGTGCAAACTCAGCACTGCAGTCCCAGTGCTATCTACTGCGAAACTCAGCACCGCAGTCCCAGTGCTATCTACTGCGCAAACTCAGCACCGCAGTCATAGTTCTATCTACTGCGAAACTCAGCACCGCAGTCCCAGTGCTATCTACTGCGAAACTCAGCACCGCAGTCCCAGTGCAATCTACTGTGCAAACTCAGCACCGCAGTCCCAGTGCTATCTACTGCGCAAACTCAGCACCGCAGTCCCAATGCTATCTACTGTGCAAACTCAGCACCGCAGTCATAGTGCTATCTACTGTGCAAACTCAGCACTGCAGTCATAGTTCTATCTACTGCGAAACTCAGCACCGCAGTCCCAGTGCTATCTACTGTGCAAACTCAGCACCGCAGTCCCAGTGCTATCTACTGTGCAAACTCAGCACTGCAGTCCCAGTGCTATCTACTGTGCAAACTCAGCACTGCAGTCCCAGTGCTATCTACTGCGAAACTCAGCACCGCAGTCCCAGTGCTATCTATTGCGCAAACTCAGCACCGCAGTCACAGTTCTATCTACTGCAAAACTCAGCACCGCAGTCCCAGTGGTATCTACTGCGAAACTCAGCACCGCAGTCCCAGTGGTATCTACTGCGAAACTCAGCACCGCAGTCCCAGTGCTATCCACTGCGCAAACTCAGCACCGCAGTCCCAGTGCTATCTACTGTGCAAACTCAGCACCGCAGTCCCAGTGCTACCTACTGTGCAAACTCAGCACTGCAGTCCCAGTGCTATCTTCTTCGCAAACTCAGCACCGCAGTCCCAGTGCTATCCACTGTGCAAACTCAGCACTGCAGTCCCAGTGCTATCTTCTTCGCAAACTCAGCACCGCAGTCCCAGTGCTATCTACTGTGCAAACTCAGCACTGCAGTCCCAGTGCTATCTACTGCGCAAACTCAGCACCGCAGTCCCAGTGCTATCTACTGTGCAAACTCAGCACCGCAGTCCCAGTGCTATCTTCTTCGCAAACTCAGCACCGCAGTCCCAGTGCTATCTTCTTCGCAAACTCAGCACCGCAGTCCCAGTGCTATCCACTGCGCAAACTCAGCACCGCAGTCCCAGTGCTATCTTCTTCGCAAACTCAGCACTGCAGTCCCAGTGCTATCCACTGTGCAAACTCAGCACCGCAGTCCCAGTGCTATCTTCTTCGCAAACTCAGCACCGCAGTCCCAGTGCTATCCATTGTGCAAACTCAGCACCGCAGTCCCAGTGCTATCTTCTTCGCAAACTCAGCACTGCAGTCCCAGTGCTATCCACTGTGCAAACTCAGCACCGCAGTCCCAGTGCTATCTTCTTCGCAAACTCAGCACTGCAGTCCCAGTGCTATCTTCTTCGCAAACTCAGCACCGCAGTCCCAGTGCTATCCACTGCGCAAACTCAGCACCGCAGTCCCAGTGCTATCTACTGCGCAAACTCAGCACCGCAGTCCCAGTGCTATCTTCTTCGCAAACTCAGCACCGCAGTCCCAGTGCTATCTTCTTCGCAAACTCAGCACCGCAGTCCCAGTGCTATCCACTGTGCAAACTCAGCACCGCAGTCCCAGTGCTATCTTCTTCGCAAACTCAGCACTGCAGTCCCAGTGCTATCTTCTTCGCAAACTCAGCACCGCAGTCCCAGTGCTATCCACTGTGCAAACTCAGCACCGCAGTCCCAGTGCTATCTACTGCGCAAACTCAGCACCGCAGTCCCAGTGCTATCTTCTTCGCAAACTCAGCACTGCAGTCCCAGTGCTATCTTCTTCGCAAACTCAGCACCGCAGTCCCAGTGCTATCTTCTTCGCAAACTCAGCACCGCAGTCCCAGTGCTATCTACTGCGCAAACTCAGCACCGCAGTCCCAGTGCTATCTTCTTCGCAAACTCAGCACTGCAGTCCCAGTGCTATCTTCTTCGCAAACTCAGCACCGCAGTCCCAGTGCTATCTAATGTGCAAACTCAGCACCGCAGTCCCAGTGCTATCTACTGCGCAAACTCAGCACCGCAGTCCCAGTGCTATCTTCTTCGCAAACTCAGCACTGCAGTCCCAGTGCTATCTTCTTCGCAAACTCAGCACCGCAGTCCCAGTGCTATCCACTGTGCAAACTCAGCACTGCAGTCCCAGTGCTATCTTCTTCGCAAACTCAGCACCGCAGTCCCAGTGCTATCTTCTTCGCAACCTCAGCACCGCAGTCCCAGTGCTATCTTCTTCGCAAACTCAGCACTGCAGTCCCAGTGCTATCTTCTTCGCAACCTCAGCACCGCAGTCCCAGTGCTATCTTCTTCGCAACCTCAGCACCGCAGTCCCAGTGCTATCTTCTTCGCAAACTCAGCACTGCAGTCCCAGTGCTATCTACTTCGCAAACTCAGCACCGCAGTCCCAGTGCTATCCACTGTGCAAACTCAGCACTGCAGTCCCAGTGCTATCTTCTTCGCAAACTCAGCACCGCAGTCCCAGTGCTATCTTCTTCGCAAACTCAGCACTGCAGTCCCAGTGCTATCTTCTTCGCAACCTCAGCACCGCAGTCCCAGTGCTATCCACTGTGCAAACTCAGCACTGCAGTCCCAGTGCTATCTTCTTCGCAAACTCAGCACCGCAGTCCCAGTGCTATCCACTGTGCAAACTCAGCACTGCAGTCCCAGTGCTATCTTCTTCGCAACCTCAGCACCGCAGTCCCAGTGCTATCCACTGTGCAAACTCAGCACTGCAGTCCCAGTGCTATCTTCTTCGCAAACTCAGCACTGCAGTCCCAGTGCTATCTTCTTCGCAAACTCAGCACTGCAGTCTCAGTGCTATCTACTGTGCAAACTCAGCACTGCAGTCCCAGTGCTATCTACTGTGCAAACTCAGCACCGCAGTCCCAGTGCTATCTACTGTGCAAATTCAGCACTGCAGTCTCAGTGCTATCTACTGTGCAAACTCAGCACTGCAGTCCCAGTGCTATCTACTGTGCAAACTCAGCACTGCAGTCCCAGTGCTATCTACTGCGCAAACTCAGCACCGCAGTCCCAGTGCTATCCACTGCGCAAACTCAGTACTGCAGTCCCAGTGCTATCTACTGTGCAAACTCAGCACCGCAGTCCCAGTGCTATCTACTGTGCAAACTCAGCACCGCAGTCCCAGTGCTATCCACTGTGCAAACTCAGCACCACAGTCCCAGTGCTATCCACTGCGCAAACTCAGCACCGCAGTCCCAGTGCTATCTACTGCGCAAACTCAGCACCGCAGTCCCAGTGCTATCTACTGTGCCAGCTCAGCACCGCAGTCCCAGTGCTATCTACTGTGCAAAATCAGCACTGCAGTCTCAGTGCTATCTACTGTGCAAAGTCAGCACTGCAGTCCCAGTGCTATCTACTGTGCAAACTCAGCACTGCAGTCCCAGTGCTATCTACTGCGCAAACTCAGCACCGCAGTCCCAGTGCTATCCACTGTGCAAGCTCAACACCGCAGTCCCAGTGCTATCTATTGTGCAAACTCAGCACTGCAGTCCCAGTGCTATCTACTGCGCAAACTCAGCACTGCAGTCCCAGTGCTATCTACTGCGCAAACTCAGCACCGCAGTCCCAGTGCTATCTACTGTGCAAACTCAGCACCGCAGTCCCAGTGGTATCTACTGCGCAAACTCAGCACCGCAGTCACAGTTCTATCTACTGCGAAACTCAGCACCGCAGTCACAGTTCTATCTACTGCGAAACTCAGCACCGCAGTATCAGTGCTATCTACTGTGCAAACTCAGCACCGCAGTCACAGTGCTGTCTACTTCGCAAACTCAGCACCGCAGTCCCAGTGCTATCTACTGCGCAAACTCAGCACCGCAGTCCCAGTGCAATCTACTGCGCAAACTCAGCACCGCAGTCATAGTTCTATCTACTGCGAAACTCAGCACCGCAGTCCCAGTGCTATCTACTGCGCAAACTCAGCACCGCAGTCATAGTTCTATCTACTGCGCAAACTCAGCACCGCAGTCACAGTTCTATCTACTGCGAAACTCAGCACCGCAGTATCAGTGCTATCTACTGCGAATCTCAGCACCGCAGTCCCAGTGCTATCTACTGCGAAACTCAGCACCGCAGTCCCAGTGCTATCTACTGTGCAAACTCAGCACCGCAGTCCCAGTGCAATCTACTGCGCAAACTCAGCACCGCAGTCATAGTTCTATCTACTGCGAAACTCAGCACCGCAGTCCCAGTGCTATCTACTGTGCAAACTCAGCACCGCAGTCATAGTGCTATCTACTGTGCAAACTCAGCACTGCAGTCCCAGTGCTATCTACTGCGAAACTCAGCACCGCAGTCCCAGTGCTATCTACTGCGCAAACTCAGCACCGCAGTCATAGTTCTATCTACTGCGAAACTCAGCACCGCAGTCCCAGTGCTATCTACTGCGAAACTCAGCACCGCAGTCCCAGTGCAATCTACTGTGCAAACTCAGCACCGCAGTCCCAGTGCTATCTACTGCGCAAACTCAGCACCGCAGTCCCAATGCTATCTACTGTGCAAACTCAGCACCGCAGTCATAGTGCTATCTACTGTGCAAACTCAGCACTGCAGTCATAGTTCTATCTACTGCGAAACTCAGCACCGCAGTCCCAGTGCTATCTACTGTGCAAACTCAGCACCGCAGTCCCAGTGCTATCTACTGTGCAAACTCAGCACTGCAGTCCCAGTGCTATCTACTGTGCAAACTCAGCACTGCAGTCCCAGTGCTATCTACTGCGAAACTCAGCACCGCAGTCCCAGTGCTATCTATTGCGCAAACTCAGCACCGCAGTCACAGTTCTATCTACTGCAAAACTCAGCACCGCAGTCCCAGTGGTATCTACTGCGAAACTCAGCACCGCAGTCCCAGTGGTATCTACTGCGAAACTCAGCACCGCAGTCCCAGTGCTATCTACTGCGCAAACTCAGCACTGCAGTCCCAGTGCTATCTACTGCGCAAACTCAGCACCGCAGTCCCAGTGCTATCTACTGTGCAAACTCAGCACCGCAGTGCCAGTACTATCTATTGCGCAAACTCAGCACCGCAGTCACAGTTCTATCTACTGCGAAACTCAGCACCGCAGTCCCAGTGCTATCTACTGTGCAAACTCAGCACCGCAGTCCCAGTGCCATCTACTGCGCAAACTCAGCACCGCAGTCACAGTTCTATCTACTCAGCACCGGTAGCCTTGTGGATAGCACAATTGCTTCACAGCTCCAGGGTCCCAGGTTCGATTCCGGCTTGGGTCACTGTCTGTGCGGAGTCTGCACATCCTCCCCGTGTGTGCGTGGGTTTCCTCCGGGTGCTCCGGTTTCCTCCCACAGTCCAAAGATGTGCAGGTTAGGTGGATTGGCCATGATAAATTGCCCTTAGTGTTCAAAATTGCCCTTAGTGTTGGGTGGGGTTACTGGGTTATGGGGTTATGGGGATAGGGTGGAGGTGTTGACCTTGGGTATGGTGCTCTTTCCAGGAGCCGGTGCAGACTCGATGGGCCGAATGGCCTCCTTCTGCACTGTAAATTCTATGAAAATATCTATCTACTTCGCAAACTCAGCACCGCAGTCCCTGTGCTATCTACTTCGCAAACTCAGCACCGCAGTCCCAGTGCTATCTTCTGCGAAACTCAGCACCGCAGTGCCAGTGCTATCTACTGCGCAAACTCAGCACCGCAGTGCCAGTGCTATCCACTGCGCAAACTCAGCACCGCAGTCCCAGTGCTATCTACTGTGCAAACTCAGCACCGCAGTGCCAGTGCTATCTACTGCGAAACTCAGCACCGCAGTCCCAGTGCAATCTACTGTGCAAACTCAGCACCGCAGTCCCAGTGCTATCTACTGCGCAAACTCAGCACCGCAGTCCCAGTGCTATCTACTGTGCAAACTCAGCACCGCAGTCATAGTGCTATCTACTGTGCAAACTCAGCACTGCAGTCATAGTTCTATCCACTGCGAAACTCAGCACCGCAGTCCCAGTGCTATCTACTGTGCAAACTCAGCACCGCAGTCCCAGTGCTATCTACTGTGCAAACTCAGCACTGCAGTCCCAGTGCTATCTACTGTGCAAACTCAGCACTGCAGTCCCAGTGCTATCTACTGCGAAACTCAGCACCGCAGTCCCAGTGCTATCTATTGCGCAAACTCAGCACCGCAGTCACAGTTCTATCTACTGCAAAACTCAGCACCGCAGTCCCAGTGGTATCTACTGCGAAACTCAGCACCGCAGTCCCAGTGGTATCTACTGCGAAACTCAGCACCGCAGTCCCAGTGCTATCTACTGCGCAAACTCAGCACTGCAGTCCCAGTGCTATCTACTGCGCAAACTCAGCACCGCAGTCCCAGTGCTATCTACTGTGCAAACTCAGCACCGCAGTGCCAGTACTATCTATTGCGCAAACTCAGCACCGCAGTCACAGTTCTATCTACTGCGAAACTCAGCACCGCAGTCCCAGTGCTATCTACTGTGCAAACTCAGCACCGCAGTCCCAGTGCTATCTACTGTGCAAACTCAGCACCGCAGTCCCAGTGCTATCTACTGTGCAAACTCAGCACCGCAGTCCCAGTGCTATCTACTGCGAAACTCAGCACCGCAGTCCCAGTGCTATCTATTGCGCAAACTCAGCACCGCAGTCATAGTTCTATCTACTGCGAATCTCAGCACCGCAGTCCCAGTGCTATCTACTGCGCAAACTCAGCACCGCAGTCCCAGTGCTATCTACTGTGCAAACTCAGCACCGCAGTCCCAGTGCCATCTACTGCGCAAACTCAGCACCGCAGTCACAGTTCTATCTGCTCAGCACCGGTAGCCTTGTGGATAGCACAATTGCTTCACAGCTCCAGGGTCCCAGGTTCGATTCCGGCTTGGGTCACTGTCTGTGCGGAGTCTGCACATCCTCCCCGTGTGTGCGTGGGTTTCCTCCGGGTGCTCCGGTTTCCTCCCACAGTCCAAAGATGTGCAGGTTAGGTGGATTGGCCATGATAAATTGCCCTTAGTGTTCAAAATTGCCCTTAGTGTTGGGTGGGGTTACTGGGTTATGGGGTTATGGGGATAGGGTGGAGGTGTTGACCTTGGGTATGGTGCTCTTTCCAGGAGCCGGTGCAGACTCGATGGGCCGAATGGCCTCCTTCTGCACTGTAAATTCTATGAAAATATCTATCTACTTCGCAAACTCAGCACTGCAGTCCCAGTGCTATCTACTTCGCAAACTCAGCACCGCAGTCCCTGTGCTATCTACTTCGCAAACTCAGCACCGCAGTCCCAGTGCTATCTTCTGCGAAACTCAGCACCGCAGTGCCAGTGCTATCTACTGCGCAAACTCAGCACCGCAGTGCCAGTGCTATCCACTGCGCAAACTCAGCACCGCAGTCCCAGTGCTATCTACTGTGCAAACTCAGCACCGCAGTGCCAGTGCTATCCACTGCGCAAACTCAGCACTGCAGTCCCAGTGCTATCTACTGTGCAAACTCAGCACCGCAGTCCCAGTGCTATCTACTGTGCAAACTCAGCACCGCAGTCCCAGTGCTATCCACTGTGCAAACTCAGCACCACAGTCCCAGTGCTATCCACTGCGCAAACTCAGCACCGCAGTCCCAGTGCTATCTACTGCGCAAACTCAGCACCGCAGTCCCAGTGCTATCTACTGTGCCAGCTCAGCACCGCAGTCCCAGTGCTATCTACTGTGCAAATTCAGCACTGCAGTCTCAGTGCTATCTACTGTGCAAACTCAGCAATGCAGTCCCAGTGCTATCTACTGTGCAAACTCAGCACTGCAGTCCCAGTGCTATCTACTGCGCAAACTCAGCACCGCAGTCCCAGTGCTATCCACTGTGCAAGCTCAGCACCGCAGTCCCAGTGCTATCTATTGTGCAAACTCAGCACTGCAGTCCCAGTGCTATCTACTGCGCAAACTCAGCACCGCAGTCCCAGTGCTATCTACTGTGCAAACTCAGCACCGCAGTCCCAGTGGTATCTACTGCGCAAACTCAGCACCGCAGTCACAGTTCTATCTACTGCGAAACTCAGCACCGCAGTCCCAGTGCTATCTACTGCGAAACTCAGCACCGCAGTCCCAGTGCTATCTACTGCGAAACTCAGCACCGCAGTCACAGTTCTATCTACTGCGAAACTCAGCACCGCAGTCCCAGTGCTATCTACTGCGAAACTCAGCACCGCAGTCCCAGTGCTATCTACTGCGAAACTCAGCACCGCAGTCCCAGTACTATCTACTGCGCAAACTCAGCACCGCAGTCACAGTGCTGTCTACTTCGCAAACTCAGCACCGCAGTCCCAGTGCTATCTACTGTGCAAACTCAGCACCGCAGTGCCAGTGCTATCCACTGCGCAAACTCAGCACTGCAGTCCCAGTGCTATCTACTGTGCAAACTCAGCACCGCAGTCCCAGTGCTATCCACTGCGCAAACTCAGCACTGCAGTCCCAGTGCTATCTACTGTGCAAACTCAGCACCGCAGTCCCAGTGCTATCTACTGTGCAACCTCAGCACCGCAGTCCCAGTGCTACCCACTGTGCAAACTCAGCACCGCAGTCCCAGTGCTATCTTCTTCGCAAACTCAGCACCGCAGTCCCAGTGCTATCCACTGCGCAAACTCAGCACCGCAGTCCCAGTGCTATCCACTGCGCAAACTCAGCACCGCCGTCCCAGTGCTATCCACTGCGCAAACTCAGCACCGCAGTCCCAGTGCTATCTACTGCGCAAACTCAGCACTGCAGTCCCAGTGCTATCTTCTTCGCAAACTCAGCACCGCAGTCCCAGTGCTATCTACTGTGCAAACTCAGCACCGCAGTCCCAGTGCTATCCACTGCGCAAACTCAGCACCGCAGTCCCAGTGCTATCCACTGCGCAAACTCAGCACCGCAGTCCCAGTGCTATCCACTGCGCAAACTCAGCACCGCAGTCCCAGTGCTATCTACTGCGCAAACTCAGCACCGCAGTCCCAGTGCTATCTTCTTCGCAAACTCAGCACCGCAGTCCCAGTGCTATCTTCTTCGCAAACTCAACACCGCAGTCCCAGTGCTATCCACTGTGCAAACTCAGCACCGCAGTCCCAGTGCTATCTTCTTCGCAAACTCAGCACCGCAGTCCCAGTGCTATCTTCTTCGCAAACTCAACACCGCAGTCCCAGTGCTATCTTCTTCGCAAACTCAGCACCGCAGTCCCAGTGCTATCCACTGCGCAAACTCAGCACTGCAGTCCCAGTGCTATCTTCTTCGCAAACTCAACACCGCAGTCCCAGTGCTATCTACTGCGAAACTCAGCACTGCAGTCCCAGTGCTATCTTCTTCGCAAACTCAACACCGCAGTCCCAGTGCTATCTACTGCGAAACTCAGCACCGCAGTCACAGTGCTATCTTCTTCGCAAACTCAGCACCGCAGTCCCAGTGCTATCTTCTTCGCAAACTCAGCACTGCAGTCCCAGTTCTATCTTCTTCGCAAACTCAGCACCGCAGTCCCAGTGGTATCTACTGCGAAACTCAGCACCGCAGTCCCAGTGCTATCTACTGCGAAACTCAGCACCGCAGTCCCAGTGCTATCTACTGTGCAAACTCAGCACCGCAGTCCCAGTGCTATCTACTGTGCAAACTCAGCACCGCAGTCCCAGTGCTATCTACTGCGAAACTCAGCACCGCAGTCCCAGTGCTATCTATTGCGCAAACTCAGCACCGCAGTCATAGTTCTATCTACTGCGAATCTCAGCACCGCAGTCCCAGTGCTATCTACTGCGCAAACTCAGCACCGCAGTCCCAGTGCTATCTACTGTGCAAACTCAGCACCACAGTCCCAGTGCCATCTACTGCGCAAACTCAGCACCGCAGTCACAGTTCTATCTACTCAGCACCGGTAGCCTTGTGGATAGCACAATTGCTTCACAGCTCCAGGGTCCCAGGTTCGATTCCGGCTTGGGTCACTGTCTGTGCGGAGTCTGCACATCCTCCCCGTGTGTGCGTGGGTTTCCTCCGGGTGCTCCGGTTTCCTCCCACAGTCCAAAGATGTGAAGGTTAGGTGGATTGGCCATGATAAATTGCCCTTAGTGTTCAAAATTGCCCTTAGTGTTGGGTGGGGTTACTGGGTTATGGGGTTATGGGGATAGGGTGGAGGTGTTGACCTTGGGTATGGTGCTCTTTCCAGGAGCCGGTGCAGACTCGATGGGCCGAATGGCCTCCTTCTGCACTGTAAATTCTATGAAACTATCTATCTACTTCGCAAACTCAGCACCGCAGTCCCAGTGCTATCTTCTGCGAAACTCAGCACCGCAGTGCCAGTGCTATCCACTGCGCAAACTCAGCACTGCAGTCCCAGTGCTATCTACTGTGCAAACTCAGCACCGCAGTGCCAGTGCTATCCACTGCGCAAACTCAGCACCGCAGTCCCAGTGCTATCTACTGTGCAAACTCAGCACCGCAGTGCCAGTGCTATCCACTGCGCAAACTCAGCACTGCAGTCCCAGTGCTATCTACTGTGCAAACTCAGCACCGCAGATCCAGTGCTATCTAATGTGCAAACTCAGCACCGCAGTCCCAGTGCTATCCACTGTGCAAACTCAGCACCACAGTCCCAGTGCTATCCACTGCGCAAACTCAGCACCGCAGTCCCAGTGCTATCTACTGCGCAAACTCAGCACCGCAGTCCCAGTGCTATCTACTGTGCCAGCTCAGCACCGCAGTCCCAGTGCTATCTACTGTGCAAATTCAGCACTGCAGTCTCAGTGCTATCAACTGTGCAAACTCAGCACTGCAGTCCCAGTGCTATCTACTGTGCAAACTCAGCACTGCAGTCCCAGTGCTATCTACTGCGCAAACTCAGCACCGCAGTCCCAGTGCTATCCACTGTGCAAGCTCAGCACCGCAGTCCCAGTGCTATCTATTGTGCAAACTCAGCACTGCAGTCCCAGTGCTATCTACTGCGCAAACTCAGCACTGCAGTCCCAGTGCTATCTACTGCGCAAACTCAGCACCGCAGTCCCAGTGCTATCTACTGTGCAAACTCAGCACCGCAGTCCCAGTGGTATCTACTGCGCAAACTCAGCACCGCAGTCACAGTTCTATCTACTGCGAAACTCAGCACCGCAGTCCCAGTGCTATCTACTGCGAAACTTAGCACCGCAGTCCCAGTGCTATCTACTGCGAAACTCAGCACCGCAGTCCCAGTGCTATCTACTGCGAAACTCAGCACCGCAGTCCCAGTACAATCTACTGTGCAAACTCAGCACTGCAGTCCCAGTGCTATCTACTGTGCAAACTCAGCACTGCAGTCCCAGTGCTATCTACTGCGAAACTCAGCACCGCAGTCCCAGTGCTATCTACTGCGAAACTCAGCACCGCAGTCCCAGTGCTATCTATTGCGCAAACTCAGCACCGCAGTCACAGTTCTATCTACTGCAAAACTCAGCACCGCAGTCCCAGTGGTATCTACTGCGAAACTCAGCACCGCAGTCCCAGTGGTATCTACTGCGAAACTCAGCACCGCAGTCCCAGTGCTATCTACTGCGCAAACTCAGCACTGCAGTCCCAGTGCTATCTTCTTCGCAAACTCAGCACCGCAGTCCCAGTGCTATCTTCTTCGCAAACTCAGCACTGCAGTCCCAGTTCTATCTTCTTCGCAAACTCAGCACCGCAGTCCCAGTGGTATCTACTGCGAAACTCAGCACCGCAGTCCCAGTGCTATCTACTGCGAAACTCAGCACCGCAGTCCCAGTGCTATCTACTGTGCAAACTCAGCACCGCAGTCCCAGTGCTATCTACTGTGCAAACTCAGCACCGCAGTCCCAGTGCTATCTACTGCGAAACTCAGCACCGCAGTCCCAGTGCTATCTATTGCGCAAACTCAGCACCGCAGTCATAGTTCTATCTACTGCGAATCTCAGCACCGCAGTCCCAGTGCTATCTACTGCGCAAACTCAGCACCGCAGTCCCAGTGCTATCTACTGTGCAAACTCAGCACCGCAGTCCCAGTGCCATCTACTGCGCAAACTCAGCACCGCAGTCACAGTTCTATCTACTCAGCACCGGTAGCCTTGTGGATAGCACAATTGCTTCACAGCTCCAGGGTCCCAGGTTCGATTCCGGCTTGGGTCACTGTCTGTGCGGAGTCTGCACATCCTCCCCGTGTGTGCGTGGGTTTCCTCCGGGTGCTCCGGTTTCCTCCCACAGTCCAAAGATGTGAAGGTTAGGTGGATTGGCCATGATAAATTGCCCTTAGTGTTCAAAATTGCCCTTAGTGTTGGGTGGGGTTACTGGGTTATGGGGTTATGGGGATAGGGTGGAGGTGTTGACCTTGGGTATGGTGCTCTTTCCAGGAGCCGGTGCAGACTCGATGGGCCGAATGGCCTCCTTCTGCACTGTAAATTCTATGAAACTATCTATCTACTTCGCAAACTCAGCACCGCAGTCACAGTTCTATCTACTTCGCAAACTCAGCACTGCAGTCCCAGTGCTATCTTCTGCGAAACTCAGCACCGCAGTGCCAGTGCTATCCACTGCGCAAACTCAGCACTGCAGTCCCAGTGCTATCTACTGTGCAAACTCAGCACCGCAGTGCCAGTGCTATCCACTGCGCAAACTCAGCACCGCAGTCCCAGTGCTATCTACTGTGCAAACTCAGCACCGCAGTGCCAGTGCTATCCACTGCGCAAACTCAGCACTGCAGTCCCAGTGCTATCTACTGTGCAAACTCAGCACCGCAGATCCAGTGCTATCTAATGTGCAAACTCAGCACCGCAGTCCCAGTGCTATCCACTGTGCAAACTCAGCACCACAGTCCCAGTGCTATCCACTGCGCAAACTCAGCACCGCAGTCCCAGTGCTATCTACTGCGCAAACTCAGCACCGCAGTCCCAGTGCTATCTACTGTGCCAGCTCAGCACCGCAGTCCCAGTGCTATCTACTGTGCAAATTCAGCACTGCAGTCTCAGTGCTATCTACTGTGCAAACTCAGCACTGCAGTCCCAGTGCTATCTACTGTGCAAACTCAGCACTGCAGTCCCAGTGCTATCTACTGCGCAAACTCAGCACCGCAGTCCCAGTGCTATCCACTGTGCAAGCTCATCACCGCAGTCCCAGTGCTATCTATTGTGCAAACTCAGCACTGCAGTCCCAGTGCTATCTACTGCGCAAACTCAGCACTGCAGTCCCAGTGCTATCTACTGCGCAAACTCAGCACCGCAGTCCCAGTGCTATCTACTGTGCAAACTCAGCACCGCAGTCCCAGTGGTATCTACTGCGCAAACTCAGCACCGCAGTCACAGTTCTATCTACTGCGAAACTCAGCACCGCAGTCCCAGTGCTATCTACTGCGAAACTTAGCACCGCAGTCCCAGTGCTATCTACTGCGAAACTCAGCACCGCAGTCCCAGTGCTATCTACTGCGAAACTCAGCACCGCAGTCCCAGTACAATCTACTGTGCAAACTCAGCACTGCAGTCCCAGTGCTATCTACTGTGCAAACTCAGCACTGCAGTCCCAGTGCTATCTACTGCGAAACTCAGCACGCAGTCCCAGTGCTATCTACTGCGAAACTCAGCACCGCAGTCCCAGTGCTATCTATTGCGCAAACTCAGCACCGCAGTCACAGTTCTATCTACTGCAAAACTCAGCACCGCAGTCCCAGTGGTATCTACTGCGAAACTCAGCACCGCAGTCCCAGTGGTATCTACTGCGAAACTCAGCACCGCAGTCCCAGTGCTATCTACTGCGCAAACTCAGCACTGCAGTCCCAGTGCTATCTACTGCGCAAACTCAGCACCGCAGTCCCAGTGCTATCTACTGTGCAAACTCAGCACCGCAGTGCCAGTACTATCTATTGCGCAAACTCAGCACCGCAGTCACAGTTCTATCTACTGCGAAACTCAGCACCGCAGTCCCAGTGCTATCTACTGTGCAAACTCAGCACCGCAGTCCCAGTGCCATCTACTGCGCAAACTCAGCACCGCAGTCACAGTTCTATCTACTCAGCACCGGTAGCCTTGTGGATAGCACAATTGCTTCACAGCTCCAGGGTCCCAGGTTCGATTCCGGCTTGGGTCACTGTCTGTGCGGAGTCTGCACATCCTCCCCGTGTGTGCGTGGGTTTCCTCCGGGTGCTCCGGTTTCCTCCCACAGTCCAAAGATGTGCAGGTTAGGTGGATTGGCCATGATAAATTGCCCTTAGTGTTCAAAATTGCCCTTAGTGTTGGGTGGGGTTACTGGGTTATGGGGTTATGGGGATAGGGTGGAGGTGTTGACCTTGGGTATGGTGCTCTTTCCAGGAGCCGGTGCAGACTCGATGGGCCGAATGGCCTCCTTCTGCACTGTAAATTCTATGAAAATATCTATCTACTTCGCAAACTCAGCACTGCAGTCCCAGTGCTATCTACTTCGCAAACTCAGCACCGCAGTCCCTGTGCTATCTACTGCGCAAACTCAGCACCGCAGTCCCAGTGCTATCTTCTGCGAAACTCAGCACCGCAGTGCCAGTGCTATCTACTGCGCAAACTCAGCACCGCAGTGCCAGTGCTATCCACTGCGCAAACTCAGCACCGCAGTCCCAGTGCTATCTACTGTGCAAACTCAGCACCGCAGTGCCAGTGCTATCCACTGCGCAAACTCAGCACTGCAGTCCCAGTGCTATCTACTGTGCAAACTCAGCACCGCAGTCCCAGTGCTATCTACTGTGCAAACTCAGCACCGCAGTCCCAGTGCTATCCACTGTGCAAACTCAGCACCACAGTCCCAGTGCTATCCACTGTGCAAACTCAGCACCGCAGTCCCAGTGCTATCTACTGCGCAAACTCAGCACCGCAGTCCCAGTGCTATCTACTGTGCCAGCTCAGCACCGCAGTCCCAGTGCTATCTACTGTGCAAATTCAGCACTGCAGTCTCAGTGCTATCTACTGTGCAAACTCAGCAATGCAGTCCCAGTGCTATCTACTGTGCAAACTCAGCACTGCAGTCCCAGTGCTATCTACTGCGCAAACTCAGCACCGCAGTCCCAGTGCTATCCACTGTGCAAGCTCAGCACCGCAGTCCCAGTGCTATCTATTGTGCAAACTCAGCACTGCAGTCCCAGTGCTATCTACTGCGCAAACTCAGCACCGCAGTCCCAGTGCTATCTACTGTGCAAACTCAGCACCGCAGTCCCAGTGGTATCTACTGCGCAAACTCAGCACCGCAGTCACAGTTCTATCTACTGCGAAACTCAGCACCGCAGTGCCAGTGCTATCTACTGCGAAACTCAGCACCGCAGTCCCAGTGCTATCTACTGCGAAACTCAGCACCGCAGTCACAGTTCTATCTACTGCGAAACTCAGCACCGCAGTCCCAGTGCTATCTACTGCGAAACTCAGCACCGCAGTCCCAGTACTATCTACTGCGCAAACTCAGCACCGCAGTCACAGTGCTGTCTACTTCGCAAACTCAGCACCGCAGTCCCAGTGCTATCTACTGTGCAAACTCAGCACCGCAGTGCCAGTGCTATCCACTGCGCAAACTCAGCACTGCAGTCCCAGTGCTATCTACTGTGCAAACTCAGCACCGCAGTCCCAGTGCTATCCACTGCGCAAACTCAGCACTGCAGTCCCAGTGCTATCTACTGTGCAAACTCAGCACCGCAGTCCCAGTGCTATCTACTGTGCAACCTCAGCACCGCAGTCCCAGTGCTATCCACTGTGCAAACTCAGCACCGCAGTCCCAGTGCTATCTTCTTCGCAAACTCAGCACCGCAGTCCCAGTGCTATCCACTGCGCAAACTCAGCACCGCAGTCCCAGTGCTATCCACTGCGCAAACTCAGCACCGCAGTCCCAGTGCTATCTTCTTCGCAAACTCAACACCGCAGTCCCAGTGCTATCTTCTTCGCAAACTCAGCACTGCAGTCCCAGTGCTATCCACTGCGCAAACTCAGCACTGCAGTCCCAGTGCTATCTTCTTCGCAAACTCAACACCGCAGTCCCAGTGCTATCTACTGTGAAACTCAGCACCGCAGTCACAGTGCTATCTTCTTCGCAAACTCAACACCGCAGTCCCAGTGCTATCTACTGCGCAAACTCAGCACCGCAGTCCCAGTGCTATCTACTGCGAAACTCAGCACCGCAGTCCCAGTGCTATCTACTGCGAAACTCAGCACCGCAGTCCCAGTGCTATCTACTGTGCAAACTCAGCACCGCAGTCCCAGTGCTATCTACTGTGCAAACTCAGCACCGCAGTCCCAGTGCTATCTACTGCGAAACTCAGCACCGCAGTCCCAGTGCTATCTATTGCGCAAACTCAGCACCGCAGTCATAGTTCTATCTACTGCGAATCTCAGCACCGCAGTCCCAGTGCTATCTACTGCGCAAACTCAGCACCGCAGTCCCAGTGCTATCTACTGTGCAAACTCAGCACCGCAGTCCCAGTGCCATCTACTGCGCAAACTCAGCACCGCAGTCACAGTTCTATCTACTCAGCACCGGTAGCCTTGTGGATAGCACAATTGCTTCACAGCTCCAGGGTCCCAGGTTCGATTCCGGCTTGGGTCACTTTCTGTGCGGAGTCTGCACATCCTCCCCGTGTGTGCGTGGGTTTCCTCCGGGTGCTCCAGTTTCCTCCCACAGTCCAAAGATGTGCAGGTTAGGTGGATTGGCCATGATAAATTGCCCTTAGTGTTCAAAATTGCCCTTAGTGTTGGGTGGGGTTACTGGGTTATGGGGTTATGGGGATAGGGTGGAGGTGTTGACCTTGGGTATGGTGCTCTTTCCAGGAGCCGGTGCAGACTCGATGGGCCGAATGGCCTCCTTCTGCACTGTAAATTCTATGAAACTATCTATCTACTTCGCAAACTCAGCACCGCAGTCACAGTTCTATCTGCTTCGCAAACTCAGCACCGCAGTCCCAGTGCTATCTTCTGCGAAACTCAGCACCGCAGTGCCAGTGCTATCCACTGCGCAAACTCAGCACTGCAGTCCCAGTGCTATCTACTGTGCAAACTCAGCACCGCAGTGCCAGTGCTATCCACTGCGCAAACTCAGCACCGCAGTCCCAGTGCTATCTACTGTGCAAACTCAGCACCGCAGTGCCAGTGCTATCCACTGCGCAAACTCAGCACTGCAGTCCCAGTGCTATCTACTGTGCAAACTCAGCACCGCAGATCCAGTGCTATCTAATGTGCAAACTCAGCACCGCAGTCCCAGTGCTATCCACTGTGCAAACTCAGCACCACAGTCCCAGTGCTATCCACTGCGCAAACTCAGCACCGCAGTCCCAGTGCTATCTACTGCGCAAACTCAGCACCGCAGTCCCAGTGCTATCTACTGTGCCAGCTCAGCACCGCAGTCCCAGTGCTATCTACTGTGCAAATTCAGCACTGCAGTCTCAGTGCTATCTACTGTGCAAACTCAGCACTGCAGTCCCAGTGCTATCTACTGTGCAAACTCAGCACTGCAGTCCCAGTGCTATCTACTGCGCAAACTCAGCACCGCAGTCCCAGTGCTATCCACTGTGCAAGCTCAGCACCGCAGTCCCAGTGCTATCTATTGTGCAAACTCAGCACTGCAGTCCCAGTGCTATCTACTGCGCAAACTCAGCACTGCAGTCCCAGTGCTATCTACTGCGCAAACTCAGCACCGCAGTCCCAGTGCTATCTACTGTGCAAACTCAGCACCGCAGTCCCAGTGGTATCTACTGCGCAAACTCAGCACCGCAGTCACAGTTCTCTCTACTGCGAAACTCAGCACCGCAGTCCCAGTGCTATCTACTGCGAAACTTAGCACCGCAGTCCCAGTGCTATCTACTGCGAAACTCAGCACCGCAGTCCCAGTGCTATCTACTGCGAAACTCAGCACCGCAGTCCCAGTACTATCTACTGTGCAAACTCAGCACCGCAGTCACAGTGCTGTCTACTTCGCAAACTCGGCACCGCAGTCCCAGTGCTATCTACTGTGCAAACTCAGCACCGCAGTGCCAGTGCTATCCACTGCGCAAACTCAGCACTGCAGTCCCAGTGCTATCTACTGTGCAAACTCAGCACCGCAGTCCCAGTGCTATCCACTGCGCAAACTCAGCACTGCAGTCCCAGTGCTACCTACTGTGCAAACTCAGCACCGCAGTCCCAGTGCTATCCACTGCGCAACTCAGCACCGCAGTCCCAGTGCTATCTACTGCGAAACTCTGCACCGCAGTCCCAGTGCTATCCACTGTGCAAACTCAGCACCGCAGTCCCAGTGCTATCTACTGTGCAACCTCAGCACCGCAGTCCCAGTGCTATCTTCTTCGCAAACTCAGCACCGCAGTCCCAGTGCTATCCACTGCGCAAACTCAGCACCGCAGTCCCAGTGCTATCTTCTTCGCAAACTCAACACCGCAGTCCCAGTGCTATCTACTGCGAATCTCAGCACCGCAGTCCCAGTGCTATCTTCTTCGCAAACTCAGCACTGCAGTACCAGTGCTATCTTCTTCGCAAACTCAACACCGCAGTCCCAGTGCTATCTTCTTCGCAAACTCAGCACCGCAGTCCCAGTGCTATCCACTGCGCAAACTCAACACCGCAGTCCCAGTGCTATCCACTGCGCAAACTCAGCACCGCAGTCCCAGTGCTATCTTCTTCGCAAACTCAGCACCGCAGTCCCAGTGCTATCCACTGCGCAAACTCAACACCGCAGTCCCAGTGCTATCCACTGCGCAAACTCAGCACCGCAGTCCCAGTGCTATCTTCTTCGCAAACTCAACACCGCAGTCCCAGTGCTATCTACTGCGAAACTCAGCACCGCAGTCCCAGTGCTATCCACTGCGCAAACTCAGCACCGCAGTCCCAGTGCTATCTTCTTCGCAAACTCAACACCGCAGTCCCAGTGCTATCTACTGCAAAACTCAGCACCGCAGTCCCAGTGCTATCTTCTTCGCAAACTCAGCACCGCAGTCCCAGTGCTATGCACTGTGCAAACTCTGCACCGCAGTCCCAGTGCTATCTACTGCGCAAACTCAGCACCGCAGTCCCAGTGCTATCTTCTTCGCAAACTCAGCACCGCAGTCCCAGTGCTATCTTCTTCGCAAACTCAACACCGCAGTCCCAGTGCTATCTACTGCGAAACTCAGCACCGCAGTCCCAGTGGTATCTACTGCGAAACTCAGCACCGCAGTCCCAGTGGTATCTACTGCGAAACTCAGCACCGCAGTCCCAGTGCTATCTACTGCGCAAACTCAGCACCGCAGTCCCAGTGCTATCTACTGCGCAAACTCAGCACCGCAGTCCCAGTGCTATCTACTGTGCAAACTCAGCACCGCAGTCCCAGTGCTATCTACTGCGCAAACTCAGCACCGCAGTCCCAGTGCTATCCACTGTGCAAACTCACCACCGCAGTCCCAGTGCTATCTACTGCGCAAACTCAGCACCGCAGTCCCAGTGCTATCTACTGTGCAAACTCAGCACTGCAGTCCTAGTGCTATCCACTGTGCAAACTCAGCACCGCAGTCCCAGTGCTATGCACTGTTCAATCTCAGCACCGCAGTCCCAGTGCTATCCACTGTGCAAACTCAGCACCGCAGTCCCAGTGCTATCTACTGTGCAAACTCTGCACTGCAGTCCCAGTGCTATCTACTGTGCAAACTCTGCACTGCAGTCCCAGTGCTAGCTACTGCGCAAACTCAGCACCGCAGTGCCAGTGCTATCTACTGTGCAAACTCTGCACCGCAGTCCCAGTGCTATCCACTGCGCAAACTCAGCACCGCAGTCCCAGTGCTATCTACTGTGCAAACTGAGCACCGCAGTGCCAGTGCTATCCACTGCGCAAACTCAGCACTGCAGTCCCAGTGCTATCTACTGTGCAAACTCAGCACCGCAGTCCCAGTGCTATCCACTGCGCAAACTCAGCACTGCAGTCCCAGTGCTATCTACTGTGCAAACTCAGCACCGCAGTCCCAGTGCTATCTACTGTGCAACCTCAGCACCGCAGTCCCAGTGCTATCCACTGTGCAAACTCAGCACCGCAGTCCCAGTGCTATCTTCTTCGCAAACTCAGCACCGCAGTCCCAGTGCTATCCACTGCGCAAACCCAGCACCGCAGTCCCAGTGCTATCCACTGCGCAAACTCAGCACCGCAGTCCCAGTGCTATCTTCTTCGCAAACTCAACACCGCAGCCCCAGTGCTATCTTCTTCGCAAACTCAGCACTGCAGTCCCAGTGCTATCCACTGCGCAAACTCAGCACTGCAGTCCCAGTGCTATCTTCTTCGCAAACTCAACACCGCAGTCCCAGTGCTATCTACTGCGAAACTCAGCACCGCAGTCACAGTGCTATCTTCTTCGCAAACTCAACACCGCAGTCCCAGTGCTATCTACTGCGCAAACTCAGCACCGCAGTCCCAGTGCTATCTACTGCGAAACTCAGCACCGCAGTCCCAGTGCTATCTACTGCGAAACTCAGCACCGCAGTCCCAGTGCTATCTACTGTGCAAACTCAGCACCGCAGTCCCAGTGCTATCTACTGTGCAAACTCAGCACCGCAGTCCCAGTGCTATCTACTGCGAAACTCAGCACCGCAGTCCCAGTGCTATCTATTGCGCAAACTCAGCACCGCAGTCATAGTTCTATCTACTGCGAATCTCAGCACCGCAGTCCCAGTGCTATCTACTGCGCAAACTCAGCACCGCAGTCCCAGTGCTATCTACTGTGCAAACTCAGCACCGCAGTCCCAGTGCCATCTACTGCGCAAATTCAGCACCGCAGTCACAGTTCTATCTACTCAGCACCGGTAGCCTTGTGGATAGCACAATTGCTTCACAGCTCCAGGGTCCCAGGTTCGATTCCGGCTTGGGTCACTGTCTGTGCGGAGTCTGCACATCCTCCCCGTGTGTGCGTGGGTTTCCTCCGGGTGCTCCGGTTTCCTCCCACAGTCCAAAGATGTGCAGGTTAGGTGGATTGGCCATGATAAATTGCCCTTAGTGTTCAAAATTGCCCTTAGTGTTGGGTGGGGTTACTGGGTTATGGGGTTATGGGGATAGGGTGGAGGTGTTGACCTTGGGTATGGTGCTCTTTCCAGGAGCCGGTGCAGACTCGATGGGCCGAATGGCCTCCTTCTGCACTGTAAATTCTATGAAACTATCTATCTACTTCGCAAACTCAGCACCGCAGTCCCAGTGCTATCTTCTGCGAAACTCAGCACCGCAGTCCCAGTGCTATCTACTGTGCAAACTCAGCACCGCAGTCCCAGTGCTATCTACTGTGCAAACTCAGCACCGCAGTGCCAGTGCTATCCACTGCGCAAACTCTGCACTGCAGTCCCAGTGCTAGCTACTGCGCAAACTCAGCACCGCAGTGCCAGTGCTATCTACTGTGCAAACTCTGCACCGCAGTCCCAGTGCTATCCACTGCGCAAACTCAGCACCGCAGTCCCAGTGCTATCTACTGTGCAAACTGAGCACCGCAGTGCCAGTGCTATCCACTGCGCAAACTCAGCACTGCAGTCCCAGTGCTATCTACTGTGCAAACTCAGCACCGCAGTCCCAGTGCTATCCACTGCGCAAACTCAGCACTGCAGTCCCAGTGCTATCTACTGTGCAAACTCAGCACCGCAGTCCCAGTGCTATCTACTGTGCAACCTCAGCACCGCAGTCCCAGTGCTATCCACTGTGCAAACTCAGCACCGCAGTCCCAGTGCTATCTTCTTCGCAAACTCAGCACCGCAGTCCCAGTGCTATCCACTGCGCAAACCCAGCACCGCAGTCCCAGTGCTATCCACTGCGCAAACTCAGCACCGCAGTCCCAGTGCTATCTTCTTCGCAAACTCAACACCGCAGCCCCAGTGCTATCTTCTTCGCAAACTCAGCACTGCAGTCCCAGTGCTATCCACTGCGCAAACTCAGCACTGCAGTCCCAGTGCTATCTTCTTCGCAAACTCAACACCGCAGTCCCAGTGCTATCTACTGCGAAACTCAGCACCGCAGTCACAGTGCTATCTTCTTCGCAAACTCAACACCGCAGTCCCAGTGCTATCTACTGCGCAAACTCAGCACCGCAGTCCCAGTGCTATCTACTGCGAAACTCAGCACCGCAGTCCCAGTGCTATCTACTGCGAAACTCAGCACCGCAGTCCCAGTGCTATCTACTGTGCAAACTCAGCACCGCAGTCCCAGTGCTATCTACTGTGCAAACTCAGCACCGCAGTCCCAGTGCTATCTACTGCGAAACTCAGCACCGCAGTCCCAGTGCTATCTATTGCGCAAACTCAGCACCGCAGTCATAGTTCTATCTACTGCGAATCTCAGCACCGCAGTCCCAGTGCTATCTACTGCGCAAACTCAGCACCGCAGTCCCAGTGCTATCTACTGTGCAAACTCAGCACCGCAGTCCCAGTGCCATCTACTGCGCAAATTCAGCACCGCAGTCACAGTTCTATCTACTCAGCACCGGTAGCCTTGTGGATAGCACAATTGCTTCACAGCTCCAGGGTCCCAGGTTCGATTCCGGCTTGGGTCACTGTCTGTGCGGAGTCTGCACATCCTCCCCGTGTGTGCGTGGGTTTCCTCCGGGTGCTCCGGTTTCCTCCCACAGTCCAAAGATGTGCAGGTTAGGTGGATTGGCCATGATAAATTGCCCTTAGTGTTCAAAATTGCCCTTAGTGTTGGGTGGGGTTACTGGGTTATGGGGTTATGGGGATAGGGTGGAGGTGTTGACCTTGGGTATGGTGCTCTTTCCAGGAGCCGGTGCAGACTCGATGGGCCGAATGGCCTCCTTCTGCACTGTAAATTCTATGAAACTATCTATCTACTTCGCAAACTCAGCACCGCAGTCCCAGTGCTATCTTCTGCGAAACTCAGCACCGCAGTCCCAGTGCTATCTACTGTGCAAACTCAGCACCGCAGTCCCAGTGCTATCTACTGTGCAAACTCAGCACCGCAGTGCCAGTGCTATCCACTGCGCAAACTCAGCACTGCAGTCCCAGTGCTATCTACTGTGCAAACTCAGCACCGCAGATCCAGTGCTATCTAATGTGCAAACTCAGCACCGCAGTCCCAGTGCTATCCACTGTGCAAACTCAGCACCACAGTCCCAGTGCTATCCACTGCGCAAACTCAGCACCGCAGTCCCAGTGCTATCTACTGCGCAAACTCAGCACCGCAGTCCCAGTGCTATCTACTGTGCCAGCTCAGCACCGCAGTCCCAGTGCTATCTACTGTGCAAATTCAGCACTGCAGTCTCAGTGCTATCTACTGTGCAAACTCAGCCCTGCAGTCCCAGTGCTATCTACTGTGCAAACTCAGCACTGCAGTCCCAGTGCTATCTACTGCGCAAACTCAGCACCGCAGTCCCAGTGCTATCGACTGTGCAAGCTCAGCACCGCAGTCCCAGTGCTATCTATTGTGCAAACTCAGCACTGCAGTCCCAGTGCTATCTACTGCGCAAACTCAGCACTGCAGTCCCAGTGCTATCTACTGCGCAAACTCAGCACCGCAGTCCCAGTGCTATCTACTGTGCAAACTCAGCACCGCAGTCCCAGTGGTATCTACTGCGCAAACTCAGCACCGCAGTCACAGTTCTATCTACTGCGAAACTCAGCACCGCAGTCCCAGTGCTATCTACTGCGAAACTTAGCACCGCAGTCCCAGTGCTATCTACTGCGAAACTCAGCACCGCAGTCCCAGTGCTATCTACTGCGAAACTCAGCACCGCAGTCCCAGTACTATCTACTGTGCAAACTCAGCACCGCAGTCACAGTGCTGTCTACTTCGCAAACTCAGCACCGCAGTCCCAGTGCTATCTACTGTGCAAACTCAGCACCGCAGTGCCAGTGCTATCCACTGCGCAAACTCAGCACTGCAGTCCCAGTGCTATCTACTGTGCAAACTCAGCACCGCAGTCCCAGTGCTATCCACTGCGCAAACTCAGCACTGCAGTCCCAGTGCTATCTACTGTGCAAACTCAGCACCGCAGTCCCAGTGCTATCCACTGCGCAACTCAGCACCGCAGTCCCAGTGCTATCTACTGCGAAACTCTGCACCGCAGTCCCAGTGCTATCCACTGTGCAAACTCAGCACCGCAGTCCCAGTGCTATCTACTGTGCAAACTCAGCACCGCAGTCCCAGTGCTATCCACTGCGCAAACTCAGCACTGCAGTCCCAGTGCTATCTACTGTGCAAACTCAGCACCGCAGTCCCAGTGCTATCCACTGCGCAACTCAGCACCGCAGTCCCAGTGCTATCTACTGCGAAACTCTGCACCGCAGTCCCAGTGCTATCCACTGTGCAAACTCAGCACCGCAGTCCCAGTGCTATCTACTGTGCAACCTCAGCACCGCAGTCCCAGTGCTATCTTCTTCGCAAACTCAGCACCGCAGTCCCAGTGCTATCCACTGCGCAAACTCAGCACCGCAGTCCCAGTGCTATCTTCTTCGCAAACTCAACACCGCAGTCCCAGTGCTATCTACTGCGAAACTCAGCACCGCAGTCCCAGTGCTATCTTCTTCGCAAACTCAGCACTGCAGTCCCAGTGCTATCTTCTTCGCAAACTCAACACCGCAGTCCCAGTGCTATCTTCTTCGCAAACCCAGCACCGCAGTCCCAGTGCTATCCACTGCGCAAACTCAACACCGCAGTCCCAGTGCTATCCACTGCGCAAACTCAGCACCGCAGTCCCAGTGCTATCTTCTTCGCAAACTCAGCACCGCAGTCCCAGTGCTATCCACTGCGCAAACTCAACACCGCAGTCCCAGTGCTATCCACTGCGCAAACTCAGCACCGCAGTCCCAGTGCTATCTTCTTCGCAAACTCAACACCGCAGTCCCAGTGCTATCTACTGCGAAACTCAGCACCGCAGTCCCAGTGCTATCCACTGCGCAAACTCAGCACCGCAGTCCCAGTGCTATCTTCTTCGCAAACTCAACACCGCAGTCCCAGTGCTATCTACTGCAAAACTCAGCACCGCAGTCCCAGTGCTATCTTCTTCGCAAACTCAGCACCGCAGTCCCAGTGCTATGCACTGTGCAAACTCTGCACCGCAGTCCCAGTGCTATCTACTGCGCAAACTCAGCACCGCAGTCCCAGTGCTATCTTCTTCGCAAACTCAGCACCGCAGTCCCTGTGCTATCTTCTTCGCAAACTCAACACCGCAGTCCCAGTGCTATCTACTGCGAAACTCAGCACCGCAGTCCCAGTGGTATCTACTGCGAAACTCAGCACCGCAGTCCCAGTGGTATCTACTGCGAAACTCAGCACCGCAGTCCCAGTGCTATCTACTGCGCAAACTCAGCACCGCAGTCCCAGTGCTATCTACTGCGCAAACTCAGCACCGCAGTCCCAGTGCTATCTACTGGGCAAACTCAGCACCGCAGTCCCAGTGCTATCTACTGCGCAAACTCAGCACCGCAGTCCCAGTGCTATCCACTGTGCAAACTCACCACCGCAGTCCCAGTGCTATCTACTGCGCAAACTCAGCACCGCAGTCCCAGTGCTATCTACTGTGCAAACTCAGCACTGCAGTCCTAGTGCTATCCACTGTGCAAACTCAGCACCGCAGTCCCAGTGCTATGCACTGTTCAATCTCAGCACCGCAGTCCCAGTGCTATCCACTGTGCAAACTCAGCACCGCAGTCCCAGTGCTATCTACTGTGCAAACTCTGCACTGCAGTCCCAGTGCTATCTACTGTGCAAACTCTGCACTGCAGTCCCAGTGCTAGCTACTGCGCAAACTCAGCACCGCAGTGCCAGTGCTATCTACTGTGCAAACTCTGCACCGCAGTCCCAGTGCTATCCACTGCGCAAACTCAGCACCGCAGTCCCAGTGCTATCTACTGTGCAAACTGAGCACCGCAGTGCCAGTGCTATCCACTGCGCAAACTCAGCACTGCAGTCCCAGTGCTATCTACTGTGCAAACTCAGCACCGCAGTCCCAGTGCTATCTACTGTGCAAACTCAGCACCGCAGTCCCAGTGCTATCCACTGTGCAAACTCAGCACCACAGTCCCAGTGCTATCCACTGCGCAAACTCAGCACCGCAGTCCCAGTGCTATCTACTGCGCAAACTCAGCACCGCAGTCCCAGTGCTATCTACTGTGCCAGCTCAGCACCGCAGTCCCAGTGCTATCTACTGTGCAAATTCAGCACTGCAGTCTCAGTGCTATCTACTGTGCAAACTCAGCAATGCAGTCCCAGTGCTATCTACTGTGCAAACTCAGCACTGCAGTCCCAGTGCTATCTACTGCGCAAACTCAGCACCGCAGTCCCAGTGCTATCCACTGTGCAAGCTCAGCACCGCAGTCCCAGTGCTATCTATTGTGCAAACTCAGCACTGCAGTCCCAGTGCTATCTACTGCGCAAACTCAGCACCGCAGTCCCAGTGCTATCTACTGTGCAAACTCAGCACCGCAGTCCCAGTGGTATCTACTGCGCAAACTCAGCACCGCAGTCACAGTTCTATCTACTGCGAAACTCAGCACCGCAGTCCCAGTGCTATCTACTGCGAAACTCAGCACCGCAGTCCCAGTGCTATCTACTGCGAAACTCAGCACCGCAGTCACAGTTCTATCTACTGCGAAACTCAGCACCGCAGTCCCAGTGCTATCTACTGCGAAACTCAGCACCGCAGTCCCAGTGCTATCTACTGCGAAACTCAGCACCGCAGTCCCAGTACTATCTACTGCGCAAACTCAGCACCGCAGTCACAGTGCTGTCTACTTCGCAAACTCAGCACCGCAGTCCCAGTGCTATCTACTGTGCAAACTCAGCACCGCAGTGCCAGTGCTATCCACTGCGCAAACTCAGCACTGCAGTCCCAGTGCTATCTACTGTGCAAACTCAGCACCGCAGTGCCAGTGCTTTCCACTGCGCAAACTCAGCACTGCAGTCCCAGTGCTATCTACTGTGCAAACTCAGCACCGCAGTCCCAGTGCTATCCACTGCGCAAACTCAGCACTGCAGTCCCAGTGCTATCTACTGTGCAAACTCAGCAGCGCAGTCCCAGTGCTATCTACTGTGCAACCTCAGCACCGCAGTCCCAGTGCTATCCGCTGTGCAAACTCAGCACCGCAGTCCCAGTGCTATCTTCTTCGCAAACTCAGCACCGCAGTCCCAGTGCTATCCACTGCGCAAACTCAGCACCGCAGTCCCAGTGCTATCTTCTTCGCAAACTCAGCACCGCAGTCCCAGTGGTATCTTCTTCGCAAACTCAGCACCGCAGTCCCAGTGGTATCTTCTTCGCAAACTCAGCACCGCAGTCCCAGTGCTATCTTCTTCGCAAACTCAGCACCGCAGTCCCAGTGGTATCTACTGCGAAACTCAGCACCGCAGTCCCAGTGCTATCTACTGCGAAACTCAGCACCGCAGTCCCAGTGCTATCTATTGCGCAAACTCAGCACCGCAGTCCCAGTGCCATCTACTGCGCAAACTCAGCACCGCAGTCATAGTTCTATCTACTGCGAATCTCAGCACCGCAGTCCCAGTGCTATCTACTGTGCAAACTCAGCACCGCAGTCCCAGTGCCATCTACTGCGCAAACTCAGCACCGCAGTCACAGTTCTATCTACTCAGCACCGGTAGCCTTGTGGATAGCACAATTGCTTCACAGCTCCAGGGTCCCAGGTTCGATTCCGGCTTGGGTCAATGTCTGTGCGGAGTCTGCACATCCTCCCCGTGTGTGCGTGGGTTTCCTCCGGGTGCTCCGGTTTCCTCCCACAGTCCAAAGATGTGCAGGTTAGGTGGATTGGCCATGATAAATTGCCCTTAGTGTTCAAAATTGCCCTTAGTGTTGGGTGGGGTTACTGGGTTATGGGGTTATGGGGATAGGGTGGAGGTGTTGACCTTGGGTATGGTGCTCTTTCCAGGAGCCGGTGCAGACTCGATGGGCCGAATGGCCTCCTTCTGCACTGTAAATTCTATGAAACTATCTATCTACTTCGCAAACTCAGCACCGCAGTCACAGCTCTATCTACTTCGCAAACTCAGCACCGCAGTCCCAGTGCTATCTTCTGCGAAACTCAGCACCGCAGTGCCAGTGCTATCCACTGCGCAAACTCAGCACTGCAGTCCCAGTGCTATCTACTGTGCAAACTCAGCACCGCAGTGCCAGTGCTATCCACTGCGCAAACTCAGCACCGCAGTCCCAGTGCTATCTACTGTGCAAACTCAGCACCGCAGTGCCAGTGCTATCCACTGCGCAAACTCAGCACTGCAGTCCCAGTGCTATCTACTGTGCAAACTCAGCACCGCAGTCCCAGTGCTATCTACTGTGCAAACTCAGCACCGCAGTCCCAGTGCTATCCACTGTGCAAACTCAGCACCACAGTCCCAGTGCTATCCACTGCGCAAACTCAGCACCGCAGTCCCAGTGCTATCTACTGCGCAAACTCAGCACCGCAGTCCCAGTGCTATCTACTGTGCCAGCTCAGCACCGCAGTCCCAGTGCTATCTACTGTGCAAATTCAGCACTGCAGTCTCAGTGCTATCTACTGTGCAAACTCAGCACTGCAGTCCCAGTGCTATCTACTGTGCAAACTCAGCACTGCAGTCCCAGTGCTATCTACTGCGCAAACTCAGCACCGCAGTCCCAGTGCTATCCACTGTGCAAGCTCAGCACCGCAGTCCCAGTGCTATCTATTGTGCAAACTCAGCACTGCAGTACCAGTGCTATCTACTGCGCAAACTCAGCACTGCAGTCCCAGTGCTATCTACTGCGCAAACTCAGCACCGCAGTCCCAGTGCTATCTACTGTGCAAACTCAGCACCGCAGTCCCCGTGCTATCTACTGCGCAAACTCAGCACCGCAGTCACAGTTCTATCTACTGCGAAACTCAGCACCGCAGTCCCAGTGCTATCTACTGCGAAACTCAGCACCGCAGTCCCAGTGCTATCTACTGCGAAACTCAGCACCGCAGTCCCAGTGCTATCTACTGCGAAACTCAGCACCGCAGTCCCAGTACTATCCACTGTGCAAACTCAGCACCGCAGTCACAGTGCTGTCTACTTCGCAAACTCAGCACCGCAGTCCCAGTGCTATCTACTGTGCAAACTAAGCACCGCAGTCACAGTGCTGTCTACTTCGCAAACTCAGCACCGCAGTCCCAGTGCTATCTACTGTGCAAACTCAGCACCGCAGTCCCAGTGGTATCTACTGCGCAAACTCAGCACCGCAGTCACAGTTCTATCTACTGCGAAACTCAGCACCGCAGTCCCAGTGCTATCCACTGCGCAAACTCAGCACCGCAGTCCCAGTGCTATCCACTGCGCAAACTCAGCACTGCAGTCCCAGTGCTATCCACTGTGCAAACTCAGCACCGCAGTCCCAGTGCTATCTACTGCGCAAACTCAGCACTGCAGTCCCAGTGCTATCTACTGTGCAAACTCAGCACCGCAGTCCCATTGCTATCTACTGCGAAACTCAGCACCGCAGTCCCAGTGCTATCTACTGCGAAACTCAGCACCGCAGTCACAGTTCTATCTACTGCGAAACTCAGCACCGCAGTCCCAGTGCTATCTACTGCGAAACTCAGCACCGCAGTCCCAGTGCTATCTACTGCGAAACTCAGCACCGCAGTCCCAGTACTATCTACTGCGCAAACTCAGCACCGCAGTCACAGTGCTGTCTACTTCGCAAACTCAGCACCGCAGTCCCAGTGCTATCTACTGTGCAAACTCAGCACCGCAGTGCCAGTGCTATCCACTGCGCAAACTCAGCACTGCAGTCCCAGTGCTATCTACTGTGCAAACTCAGCACCGCAGTCCCAGTGCTATCCACTGCGCAAACTCAGCACTGCAGTCCCAGTGCTATCTACTGTGCAAACTCAGCACCGCAGTCCCAGTGCTATCTACTGTGCAACCTCAGCACCGCAGTCCCAGTGCTATCCACTGTGCAAACTCAGCACCGCAGTCCCAGTGCTATCTTCTTCGCAAACTCAGCACCGCAGTCCCAGTGCTATCCACTGCGCAAACTCAGCACCGCAGTCCCAGTGCTATCTTCTTCGCAAACTCAGCACCGCAGTCCCAGTGGTATCTTCTTCGCAAACTCAGCACCGCAGTCCCAGTGCTATCTTCTTCGCAAACTCAGCACCGCAGTCCCAGTGCTATCCACTGTGCAAACTCAGCACCGCAGTCCCAGTGGTATCTTCTTCGCAAACTCAGCACCGCAGTCCCAGTGGTATCTTCTTCGCAAACTCAGCACCGCAGTCCCAGTGCTATCTACTGCGCAAACTCAGCACCGCAGTCCCAGTGCTATCTTCTTCGCAAACTCAGCACCGCAGTCCCAGTGCTATCTACTGCGCAAACTCAGCACCGCAGTCACAGTGCTATCTTCTTCGCAAACTCAGCACCGCAGTCCCAGTGGTATCTACTGCGAAACTCAGCACCGCAGTCCCAGTGCTATCTACTGCGAAACTCAGCACCGCAGTCCCAGTGCTATCTACTGCGAAACTCAGCACCGCAGTCCCAGTGCTATCTATTGCGCAAACTCAGCACCGCAGTCCCAGTGCCATCTACTGCGCAAACTCAGCACCGCAGTCATAGTTCTATCTACTGCGAATCTCAGCACCGCAGTCCCAGTGCTATCTACTGTGCAAACTCAGCACCGCAGTCCCAGTGCCATCTACTGCGCAAACTCAGCACCGCAGTCACAGTTCTATCTACTCAGCACCGGTAGCCTTGTGGATAGCACAATTGCTTCACAGCTCCAGGGTCCCAGGTTCGATTCCGGCTTGGGTCACTGTCTGTGCGGAGTCTGCACATCCTCCCCGTGTGTGCGTGGGTTTCCTCCGGGTGCTCCGGTTTCCTCCCACAGTCCAAAGATGTGCAGGTTAGGTGGATTGGCCATGATAAATTGCCCTTAGTGTTCAAAATTGCCCTTAGTGTTGGGTGGGGTTACTGGGTTATGGGGTTATGGGGATAGGGTGGAGGTGTTGACCTTGGGTATGGTGCTCTTTCCAGGAGCCGGTGCAGACTCGATGGGCCGAATGGCCTCCTTCTGCACTGTAAATTCTATGAAACTATCTATCTACTTCGCAAACTCAGCACCGCAGTCACAGTTCTATCTACTTCGCAAACTCAGCACCGCAGTCCCAGTGATATCCACTGCGCAAACTCAGCACTGCAGTCCCAGTGCTATCTACTGTGCAAACTCAGCACCGCAGTGCCAGTGCTATCCACTGCGCAAACTCAGCACCGCATTCCCAGTGCTATCTACTGTGCAAACTCAGCACCGCAGTGCCAGTGCTATCCACTGCGCAAACTCAGCACTGCAGTCCCAGTGCTATCTACTGTGCAAACTCAGCACCGCAGTCCCATTGCTATCTACTGTGCAAACTCAGCACCGCAGTCCCAGTGCTATCCACTGTGCAAACTCAGCACCACAGTCCCAGTGCTATCCACTGCGCAAACTCAGCACCGCAGTCCCAGTGCTATCTACTGCGCAAACTCAGCACCGCAGTCCCAGTGCTATCTACTGTGCCAGCTCAGCACCGCAGTCCCAGTGTTTTCTACTGTGCAAATTCAGCACTGCAGTCTCAGTGCTATCTACTGTGCAAACTCAGCACTGCAGTCCCAGTGCTATCTACTGTGCAAACTCAGCACTGCAGTCCCAGTGCTATCTACTGCGCAAACTCAGCACCGCAGTCCCAGTGCTATCCACTGTGCAAGCTCAGCACCGCAGTCCCAGTGCTATCTATTGTGCAAACTCAGCACTGCAGTACCAGTGCTATCTACTGCGCAAACTCAGCACTGCAGTCCCAGTGCTATCTACTGCGCAAACTCAGCACCGCATTCCCAGTGCTATCTACTGTGCAAACTCAGCACCGCAGTCCCAGTGGTATCTACTGCGCAAACTCAGCACCGCAGTCACAGTTCTATCTACTGCGAAACTCAGCACCGCAGTCCCAGTGCTATCTACTGCGAAACTCAGCACCGCAGTCCCAGTGCTATCTACTGCGAAACTCAGCACCGCAGTCCCTGTGCTATCTACTGCGAAACTCAGCACCGCAGTCCCAGTACTATCCACTGTGCAAACTCAGCACCGCAGTCACAGTGCTGTCTACTTCGCAAACTCAGCACCGCAGTCCCAGTGCTATCTACTGTGCAAACTCAGCACCGCAGTGCCAGTGCTATCCACTGCGCAAACTCAGCACTGCAGTCCCAGTGCTATCTACTGTGCAAACTCAGCACCGCAGTCCCAGTGCTATCCACTGCGCAAACTCAGCACTGCAGTCCCAGTGCTATCTACTGTGCAAACTCAGCACCGCAGTGCCAGTGCTATCCACTGCGCAATCTCAGCACCGCAGTCCCAGTGCTATCTACTGTGCAAACTCAGCACCGCAGTCCCAGTGCTATCTACTGTGCAACCTCAGCACCGCAGTCTCAGTGGTATCTACTGCGCAACCTCAGCACCGCAGTCCCAGTGCTATCCACTGTGCAAACTCAGCACCGCAGTCCCAGTGCTATCTTCTTCGCAAACTCAGCACCGCAGTCCCAGTGCTATCCACTGCGCAAACTCAGCACCGCAGTCCCAGTGCTATCCACTGCGCAAACTCAGCACCGTAGTCCCAGTGCTATCCACTGTGCAAACTCAACACCGCAGTCCCAGTGCTATCTTCTTCGCAAACTCAGCACTGCAGTCCCAGTGCTATCTTCTTCGCAAACTCAACACCGCAGTCCCAGTGCTATCTTCTTCGCAAACTCAACACCGCAGTCCCAGTGCTATCTTCTTCGCAAACTCAGCACTGCAGTCCCAGTGCTATCTTCTTCGCAAACTCAGCACTGCAGTCCCAGTGCTATCTTCTTCGCAAACTCAACACCGCAGTCCCAGTGCTATCCACTGCGCAAACTCAACACCGCAGTCCCAGTGCTATCCACTGCGCAAACTCAACACCGCAGTCCCAGTGCTATCTTCTTCGCAAACTCAACACCGCAGTCCCAGTGCTATCTTCTTCGCAAACTCAACACCGCAGTCCCAGTGCTATCCACTGCGCAAACTCAGCACCGCAGTCCCAGTGCTATCTACTGTGCAAACTCAGCACCGCAGTCCCAGTGCTATCTACTGCGAAACTCAGCACCGCAGTCCCAGTGCTATCTACTGCGAAACTCAGCACCGCAGTCCCAGTACTATCTACTGCGCAAACTCAGCACCGCAGTCCCAGTGCTATCCACTGCGCAAACTCAGCAACGCAGTGCCAGTGCTATCCACTGCGCAAACTCAGCAACGCAGTGCCAGTGTTATCTACTGTGCAAACTCAGCACCGCAGTCCCAGTGCTATCCACTGCGCAAACTCAGCACTGCAGTCCCAGTGCTATCTACTGTGCAAACTCAGCACCGCAGTCCCAGTGCTATCTACTGTGCAACCTCAGCACCGCAGTCCCAGTGCTATCCACTGTGCAAACTCAGCACCGCAGTCCCAGTGCTATCTACTGCGCAAACTCAGCACCGCAGTCCCAGTGCTATCCACTGCGCAAACTCAGCACCGCAGTCCCAGTGGTATCTACTGCGCAAACTCAGCACCGCAGTCACAGTTCTATCTACTGCGAAACTCAGCACCGCAGTCCCAGTGCTATCTACTGCGAAACTCAGCACCGCAGTCCCAGTGCTATCTACTGCGAAACTCAGCACCGCAGTCCCTGTGCTATCTACTGCGAAACTCAGCACCGCAGTCCCAGTACTATCCACTGTGCAAACTCAGCACCGCAGTCACAGTGCTGTCTACTTCGCAAACTCAGCACCGCAGTCCCAGTGCTATCTACTGTGCAAACTCAGCACCGCAGTGCCAGTGCTATCCACTGCGCAAACTCAGCACTGCAGTCCCAGTGCTATCTACTGTGCAAACTCAGCACCGCAGTCCCAGTGCTATCCACTGCGCAAACTCAGCACTGCAGTCCCAGTGCTATCTACTGTGCAAACTCAGCACCGCAGTGCCAGTGCTATCCACTGCGCAATCTCAGCACCGCAGTCCCAGTGCTATCTACTGTGCAAACTCAGCACCGCAGTCCCAGTGCTATCTACTGTGCAACCTCAGCACCGCAGTCTCAGTGGTATCTACTGCGCAACCTCAGCACCGCAGTCCCAGTGCTATCCACTGTGCAAACTCAGCACCGCAGTCCCAGTGCTATCTTCTTCGCAAACTCAGCACCGCAGTCCCAGTGCTATCCACTGCGCAAACTCAGCACCGCAGTCCCAGTGCTATCCACTGCGCAAACTCAGCACCGTAGTCCCAGTGCTATCCACTGTGCAAACTCAACACCGCAGTCCCAGTGCTATCTTCTTCGCAAACTCAGCACTGCAGTCCCAGTGCTATCTTCTTCGCAAACTCAACACCGCAGTCCCAGTGCTATCTTCTTCGCAAACTCAACACCGCAGTCCCAGTGCTATCTTCTTCGCAAACTCAGCACTGCAGTCCCAGTGCTATCTTCTTCGCAAACTCAGCACTGCAGTCCCAGTGCTATCTTCTTCGCAAACTCAACACCGCAGTCCCAGTGCTATCCACTGCGCAAACTCAACACCGCAGTCCCAGTGCTATCCACTGCGCAATCTCAGCACCGCAGTCCCAGTGCTATCTACTGTGCAAACTCAGCACCGCAGTCCCAGTGCTATCTACTGTGCAACCTCAGCACCGCAGTCTCAGTGGTATCTACTGCGCAACCTCAGCACCGCAGTCCCAGTGCTATCCACTGTGCAAACTCAGCACCGCAGTCCCAGTGCTATCTTCTTCGCAAACTCAGCACCGCAGTCCCAGTGCTATCCACTGCGCAAACTCAGCACCGCAGTCCCAGTGCTATCCACTGCGCAAACTCAGCACCGTAGTCCCAGTGCTATCCACTGTGCAAACTCAACACCGCAGTCCCAGTGCTATCTTCTTCGCAAACTCAGCACTGCAGTCCCAGTGCTATCTTCTTCGCAAACTCAACACCGCAGTCCCAGTGCTATCTTCTTCGCAAACTCAACACCGCAGTCCCAGTGCTATCTTCTTCGCAAACTCAGCACTGCAGTCCCAGTGCTATCTTCTTCGCAAACTCAGCACTGCAGTCCCAGTGCTATCTTCTTCGCAAACTCAACACCGCAGTCCCAGTGCTATCCACTGCGCAAACTCAACACCGCAGTCCCAGTGCTATCCACTGCGCAAACTCAACACCGCAGTCCCAGTGCTATCTTCTTCGCAAACTCAACACCGCAGTCCCAGTGCTATCTTCTTCGCAAACTCAACACCGCAGTCCCAGTGCTATCCACTGCGCAAACTCAGCACCGCAGTCCCAGTGCTATCTACTGTGCAAACTCAGCACCGCAGTCCCAGTGCTATCTACTGCGAAACTCAGCACCGCAGTCCCAGTGCTATCTACTGCGAAACTCAGCACCGCAGTCCCAGTACTATCTACTGCGCAAACTCAGCACCGCAGTCCCAGTGCTATCCACTGCGCAAACTCAGCAACGCAGTGCCAGTGCTATCCACTGCGCAAACTCAGCAACGCAGTGCCAGTGTTATCTACTGTGCAAACTCAGCACCGCAGTCCCAGTGCTATCCACTGCGCAAACTCAGCACTGCAGTCCCAGTGCTATCTACTGTGCAAACTCAGCACCGCAGTCCCAGTGCTATCTACTGTGCAACCTCAGCACCGCAGTCCCAGTGCTATCCACTGTGCAAACTCAGCACCGCAGTCCCAGTGCTATCTACTGCGCAAACTCAGCACCGCAGTCCCAGTGCTATCCACTGCGCAAACTCAGCACCGCAGTCCCAGTGCTATCTTCTTCGCAAACTCAGCACCGCAGTCCCAGTGCTATCTACTGCGCAAACTCAGCACCGCAGTCCCAGTGCTATCTACTGCGAAACTCAGCACCGCAGTCCCAGTGCTATGCACTGTGCAAACTCTGCACCGCAGTCCCAGTGCTATCTTCTTCGCAAACTCAGCACCGCAGTCCCAGTGCTATCTACTGTGCAAACTCAGCACCGCAGTCCCAGTGCTATCTACTGTGCAAACTCAGCACCGCAGTCACAGTTCTATCTTCTTCGCAAACTCAGCACTGCAGTCCCAGTGCTATCTTCTTCGCAAACTCAGCACCGCAGTCCCAGTGCTATCTACTGCGCAAACTCAGCACCGCAGTCCCAGTGCTATCTACTGCGCAAACTCAGCACCGCAGTCCCAGTGCTATGCACTGTGCAAACTCTGCACCGCAGTCCCAGTGCTATCTACTGCGCAAACTCAGCACCGCAGTCCCAGTGCTATGCACTGTGCAAACTCTTCACCGCAGTCCCAGTGCTGTCTACTTCGCAAACTCAGCACCGCAGTCCCAGTGCTATCTACTGTGCAAACTCAGCACCGCAGTGCCAGTGCTATCCACAGCGCAAACTCAGCAGTGCAGTCCCAGTGCTATCTACTGTGCAAACTCAGCACCGCAGTCCCAGTTGTATCCACTGTGCAAACTCAGCACCGCAGTCCCAGTGCTATCTACTGCGCAAACTCAGCACCGCAGTCCCAGTGCTATCTACTTCGCAAACTCAGCACCGCAGTCCCAGTGCTATCCACTGTGCAAACTCAGCACCGCAGTCCCAGTGCTATCCACTGTGCAAACTCAGCACTGCAGTCCCAGTGCTATCTACTGTGCAAACTCAGCACTGCAGTCCCAGTGCTATCTACTGTGCAAACTCTGCACCGCAGTCCCAGTTCTATCCAATGTGCAAACTCAGCACCGCAGTCCCGGTGCTATCTACTGCGCAAACTCAGCACCGCAGTCCCAGTGCTATCTACTGCGCAAACTCAGCACCGCAGTCCCAGTGCTATCTACTGCGCAAACTCAGCACCGCAGTCCCAGTGCTATCCACTGTGCAAACTCAGCACCGCAGTCCCAGTGCTATCTACTGCGCAAACTCAGCACCGCAGTCCCAGTGCTATCTACTGTGCAAACTCAGCACCGCAGTCCCAGTGCTATCTACTGCGCAAACTCAGCACCGCAGTCCCAGTGCTATCTACTGTGCAAACTCAGCACCGCAGTCCCAGTGCTATCTACTGCGCAAACTCAGCACCGCAGTCCCAGTGCTATCCACTGTGCAAACTCAGCACCGCAGTCCCAGTGCTATCTACTGCACAAACTCAGCACCGCAGTCCCAGTGCTATCCACTGTGCAAACTCAGCACCGCAGTCCCAGTGCTATCTACTGCGCAAACTCAGCACCGCAGTCCCAGTGCTATCTACTGTGCAAACTCAGCACTGCAGTCCTAGTGCTGTCCACTGTGCAAACTCAGCACCGCAGTCCCAGTGCTATGCACTGTTCAATCTCAGCACCGCAGTCCCAGTGCTATCCACTGTGCAAACTCAGCACCGCAGTCCCAGTGCTATCTACTGTGCAAACTCAGCACTGCAGTCCCAGTGCTATCTACTGTGCAAACTCTGCACTGCTGTCCCAGTGCTAGCTACTGCGCAAACTCAGCACCGCAGTCCCAGTGCTATCTACTGTGCAAACTCTGCACCGCAGTCCCAGTGCTATCTACTGTGCAAACTCTGCACTGCAGTCCCAGTGCTATCCACTGCGCAAACTCAGCACTGCAGTCCCAGTGCTATCTACTGTTCAATCTCAGCACCGCAGTCCCAGTGCTATCCACTGTGCAAGCTCAGCACCGCAGTCCCAGTGCTATCTACTGCGCAAACTCAGCACCGCAGTCCCAGTGCTATCTACTGCGCAAACTCAGCACCGCAGTCCCAGTGCTATCTACTGTGCAAACTCAGCACCGCAGTCCCAGTGCTATCTACTGTGCAAACTCAGCACCGCAGTCACAGTTCTATCTACTGCGAAACTCAGCACCGCAGTCCCAGGGCTATCCACTGTGCAAACTTAGCACCGCAGTCCCAGTGCTATCTACTGCGCAAACTCAGCACCGCAGTCCCAGTGCTATCTATTGTGCAACCTCAGCACCGCAGTCCCAGTGCTATCTACTGAGCAAACTCAGCACCGCAGTCACAGTTCTCTCTACTGCGCAAACTCAGCACCGCAGTCCCAGTGCTATCCACTGTGCAAACTTAGCACCGCAGTCCCAGTGCTATCTACTGCGCAAACTCAGCACCGCAGTCCCAGTGCTATCTATTGTGCAAACTCAGCACCGCAGTCCCAGTGCTATCTACTGAGCAAACTCAGCACCGCAGTCACAGTTCTATCTACTGCGCAAACTCAGCACCGCAGTCCCAGTGCTATCCACTGTGCAAACTCAGCACCGCAGTCCCAGTGCTATCTACTGCGCAAACTCAGCACCGCAGTCACAGTTCTATCTACTGTGCAAACTCAGCACCGCAGTCACAGATCTATCTACTGCGAAACTCAGCACCGCAGTCCCAGTGCTATCTACTGCGCAAACTCAGCACCGCAGTCCCAGTGCTATCCACTGTGCAAGCTCAGCACCGCAGTCCCAGTGCTATCTACTGCGCAAACTCGGCACCGCAGTCCCAGTGCTATCCACTGTGCAAACTCAGCACTGCAGTCCCAGTGCTATCCACTGTTCAAACTCAGCACTGCAGTCCCAGTGCTATCCACTGTGCAAACTCAGCACCGCAGTCCCAGTGCTATCTACTGCGAAACTCAGCACCGCAGTCCCAGTGCTATCTACTGTGCAAACTCAGCACCGCAGTCCCAGTACTATCGACTGAGCAAACTCAGCACCGCAGTCCCAGTGCTATCTACTGTGCAAACTCAGCACCGCAGTCACAGTTCTATCTACTGCGAAACTCAGCACCGCAGTCCCAGTGCTATCCACTGTGCAAACTTAGCACCGCAGTCCCAGTGCTATCTACTGCGCAAACTCAGCACCGCAGTCCCAGTGCTATCTATTGTGCAAACTCAGCACCGCAGTCCCAGTGCTATCTACTGTGCAAACTCAGCACCGCAGTCCCAGTGCTATCTACTGTGCAAACTTAGCACCGCAGTCCCAGTGCTATCTACTGCGCAAACTCAGCACCGCAGTCCCAGTGCTATCTATTGTGCAAACTCAGCACCGCAGTCCCAGTGCTATCTACTGAGCAAACTCAGCACCGCAGTCACAGTTCTCTCTACTGCGCAAACTCAGCACCGCAGTCCCAGTGCTATCCACTGTGCAAACTTAGCACCGCAGTCCCAGTGCTATCTACTGCGCAAACTCAGCACCGCAGTCCCAGTTCTATCTACTGCGAAACACAGCACCGCAGTCCCAGTGCTATCTATTGTGCAAACTCAGCACCGCAGTCCCAGTGCTATCTACTGCGAAACTCAGCACTGCAGTCCCAGTGCTATCTACTGAGCAAACTCAGCACCGCAGTCACAGTTCTATCTACTGCGCAAATTCAGCACCGCAGTCCCAGTGCTATCCACTGTGCAAACTCAGCACCGCAGTCCCAGTGCTATCTACTGCGCAAACTCAGCACCGCAGTCACAGTTCTATCTACTGTGCAAACTCAGCACCGCAGTCCCAGTGCTATCCACTGTGCAAGCTCAGCACCGCAGTCCCAGTGCTATCTACTGCGCAAACTCGGCACCGCAGTCCCAGTGCTATCCACTGTGCAAACTCAGCACTGCAGTCCCAGTGCTATCCACTGTTCAAACTCAGCACTGCAGTCCCAGTGCTATCCACTGTGCAAACTCAGCACCGCAGTCCCAGTGCTATCTACTGCGAAATTCAGCACCGCAGTCCCAGTGCTATCCACTGCGCAAACTCAGCACCGCAGTCCCAGTGCTATCTACTGCGCAAACTCAGCACCGCAGTCCCAGTGCTATCTACTGTGCCAGCTCAGCACCGCAGTCCCAGTGCTATCTACTGTGCAAATTCAGCACTGCAGTCTCAGTGCTATCTACTGTGCAAACTCAGCACTGCAGTCCCAGTGCTATCTACTGTGCAAACTCAGCACTGCAGTCCCAGTGCTATCTACTGCGCAAACTCAGCACCGCAGTCCCAGTGCTATCCACTGTGCAAGTTCAGCACCGCAGTCCCAGTGCTATCTATTGTGCAAACTCAGCACTGCAGTCCCAGTGCTATCTACTGCGCAAACTCAGCACTGCAGTCCCAGTGCTATCTACTGCGCAAACTCAGCACCGCAGTCCCAGTGCTATCTACTGTGCAAACTCAGCACCGCAGTCCCAGTGGTATCTACTGCGCAAACTCAGCACCGCAGTCACAGTTCTATCTACTGCGAAACTCAGCACCGCAGTATCAGTGCTATCTACTGTGCAAACTCAGCACCGCAGTCCCAGTGGTATCTACTGCGCAAACTCAGCACCGCAGTCACAGTTCTATCTACTGCGAAACTCAGCACCGCAGTCACAGTGCTATCTACTGCGAAACTCAGCACCGCAGTCCCAGTGCTATCTACTGTGCAAACTCAGCACCGCAGTCACAGTGCTGTCTACTTCGCAAACTCAGCACCGCAGTCCCAGTGCTATCTACTGCGCAAACTCAGCACCGCAGTCCCAGTGCAATCTACTGCGCAAACTCAGCACCGCAGTCATAGTTCTATCTACTGCGAAACTCAGCACCGCAGTCCCAGTGCTATCTACTGCGCAAACTCAGCACCGCAGTCATAGTTCTATCTACTGCGCAAACTCAGCACCGCAGTCACAGTTCTATCTACTGCGAAACTCAGCACCGCAGTATCAGTGCTATCTACTGCGAATCTCAGCACCGCAGTCCCAGTGCTATCTACTGCGAAACTCAGCACCGCAGTCCCAGTGCTATCTACTGTGCAAACTCAGCACCGCAGTCCCAGTGCAATCTACTGCGCAAACTCAGCACCGCAGTCATAGTTCTATCTACTGCGAAACTCAGCACCGCAGTCCCAGTGCTATCTACTGTGCAAACTCAGCACCGCAGTCATAGTGCTATCTACTGTGCAAACTCAGCACTGCAGTCCCAGTGCTATCTACTGCGAAACTCAGCACCGCAGTCCCAGTGCTATCTACTGCGCAAACTCAGCACCGCAGTCATAGTTCTATCTACTGCGAAACTCAGCACCGCAGTCCCAGTGCTATCTACTGTGCAAACTCAGCACCGCAGTCATAGTGCTATCTACTGTGCAAACTCAGCACTGCAGTCATAGTTCTATCTACTGCGATACTCAGCACCGCAGTCCCAGTGCTATCTACTGTGCAAACTCAGCACCGCAGTCCCAGTGCTATCTACTGTGCAAACTCAGCACTGCAGTCCCAGTGCTATCTACTGTGCAAACTCAGCACTGCAGTCCCAGTGCTATCTACTGCGAAACTCAGCACCGCAGTCCCAGTGCTATCTATTGCGCAAACTCAGCACCGCAGTCACAGTTCTATCTACTGCAAAACTCAGCACCGCAGTCCCAGTGGTATCTACTGCAAAACTCAGCACCGCAGTCCCAGTGGTATCTACTGCGAAACTCAGCACCGCAGTCCCAGTGCTATCTACTGCGCAAACTCAGCACCGCAGTCCCAGTGCTATCTACTGTGCAAACTCAGCACCGCAGTCCCAGTGCTATCTACTGTGCAAACTCAGCACCGCAGTCACAGTTCTATCTACTGCGAAACTCAGCACCGCAGTCCCAGTGCTATCCACTGTGCAAACTTAGCACCGCAGTCCCAGTGCTATCTACTGCGCAAACTCAGCACCGCAGTCCCAGTGCTATCTATTGTGCAAACTCAGCACCGCAGTCCCAGTGCTATCTACTGAGCAAACTCAGCACCGCAGTCACAGTTCTCTCTACTGCGCAAACTCAGCACCGCAGTCCCAGTGCTATCCACTGTGCAAACTTAGCACCGCAGTCCCAGTGCTATCTACTGCGCAAACTCAGCACCGCAGTCCCAGTGCTATCTATTGTGCAAACTCAGCACCGCAGTCCCAGTGCTATCTACTGAGCAAACTCAGCACCGCAGTCACAGTTCTATCTACTGCGCAAACTCAGCACCGCAGTCCCAGTGCTATCCACTGTGCAAACTCAGCACCGCAGTCCCAGTGCTATCTACTGCGCAAACTCAGCACCGCAGTCACAGTTCTATCTACTGTGCAAACTCAGCACCGCAGTCACAGATCTATCTACTGCGAAACTCAGCACCGCAGTCCCAGTGCTAACTACTGCGCAAACTCAGCACCGCAGTCCCAGTGCTATCCACTGTGCAAGCTCAGCACCGCAGTCCCAGTGCTATCTACTGCGCAAACTCGGCACCGCAGTCCCAGTGCTATCCACTGTGCAAACTCAGCACTGCAGTCCCAGTGCTATCCATTGTTCAAACTCAGCACTGCAGTCCCAGTGCTATCCACTGTGCAAACTCAGCACCGCAGTCCCAGTGCTATCTACTGCGAAACTCAGCACCGCAGTCCCAGTGCTATCTACTGTGCAAACTCAGCACCGCAGTCCCAGTACTATCGACTGAGCAAACTCAGCACCGCAGTCCCAGTGCTATCTACTGTGCAAACTCAGCACCGCAGTCACAGTTCTATCTACTGCGAAACTCAGCACCGCAGTCCCAGTGCTATCCACTGTGCAAACTTAGCACCGCAGTCCCAGTGCTATCTACTGCGCAAACTCAGCACCGCAGTCCCAGTGCTATCTATTGTGCAAACTCAGCACCGCAGTCCCAGTGCTATCTACTGTGCAAACTCAGCACCGCAGTCCCAGTGCTATCTACTGTGCAAACTTAGCACCGCAGTCCCAGTGCTATCTACTGCGCAAACTCAGCACCGCAGTCCCAGTGCTATCTATTGTGCAAACTCAGCACCGCAGTCCCAGTGCTATCTACTGAGCAAACTCAGCACCGCAGTCACAGTTCTCTCTACTGCGCAAACGCAGCACCGCAGTCCCAGTGCTATCCACTGTGCAAACTTAGCACCGCAGTCCCAGTGCTATCTACTGCGCAAACTCAGCACCGCAGTCCCAGTTCTATCTACTGCGAAACTCAGCACCGCAGTCCCAGTGCTATCTATTGTGCAAACTCAGCACCGCAGTCCCAGTGCTATCTACTGCGAAACTCAGCACTGCAGTCCCAGTGCTATCTACTGAGCAAACTCAGCACCGCAGTCACAGTTCTATCTACTGCGCAAACTCAGCACCGCAGTCCCAGTGCTATCCACTGTGCAAACTCAGCACCGCAGTCCCAGTGCTATCTACTGCGCAAACTCAGCACCGCAGTCACAGTTCTATCTACTGTGCAAACTCAGCACCGCAGTCCCAGTGCTATCCACTGTGCAAGCTCAGCACCGCAGTCCCAGTGCTATCTACTGCGCAAACTCGGCACCGCAGTCCCAGTGCTATCCACTGTGCAAACTCAGCACTGCAGTCCCAGTGCTATCCACTGTTCAAACTCAGCACTGCAGTCCCAGTGCTATCCACTGTGCAAACTCAGCACCGCAGTCCCAGTGCTATCTACTGCGAAATTCAGCACCGCAGTCCCAGTGCTATCCACTGCGCAAACTCAGCACCGCAGTCCCAGTGCTATCTACTGCGCAAACTCAGCACCGCAGTCCCAGTGCTATCTACTGTGCCAGCTCAGCACCGCAGTCCCAGTGCTATCTACTGTGCAAATTCAGCACTGCAGTCTCAGTGCTATCTACTGTGCAAACTCAGCACTGCAGTCCCAGTGCTATCTACTGTGCAAACTCAGCACTGCAGTCCCAGTGCTATCTACTGCGCAAACTCAGCACCGCAGTCCCAGTGCTATCCACTGTGCAAGCTCAGCACCGCAGTCCCAGTGCTATCTATTGTGCAAACTCAGCACTGCAGTCCCAGTGCTATCTACTGCGCAAACTCAGCACTGCAGTCCCAGTGCTATCTACTGCGCAAACTCAGCACCGCAGTCCCAGTGCTACCTACTGTGCAAACTCAGCACCGCAGTCCCAGTGGTATCTACTGCGCAAACTCAGCACCGCAGTCACAGTTCTATCTACTGCGAAACTCAGCACCGCAGTATCAGTGCTATCTACTGTGCAAACTCAGCACCGCAGTCCCAGTGGTATCTACTGCGCAAACTCAGCACCGCAGTCACAGTTCTATCTACTGCGAAACTCAGCACCGCAGTCACAGTGCTATCTACTGCGAAACTCAGCACCGCAGTCCCAGTGCTATCTACTGTGCAAACTCAGCACCGCAGTCACAGTGCTGTCTACTTCGCAAACTCAGCACCGCAGTCCCAGTGCTATCTACTGCGCAAACTCAGCACCGCAGTCCCAGTGCAATCTACTGCGCAAACTCAGCACCGCAGTCATCGTTCTATCGACTGCGAAACTCAGCACCGCAGTCCCAGTGCTATCTACTGCGCAAACTCAGCACCGCAGTCATAGTTCTATCTACTGCGCAAACTCAGCACCGCAGTCACAGTTCTATCTACTGCGAAACTCAGCACCGCAGTATCAGTGCTATCTACTGCGAATCTCAGCACCGCAGTCCCAGTGCTATCTACTGCGAAACTCAGCACCGCAGTCCCAGTGCTATCTACTGTGCAAACTCAGCACCGCAGTCCCAGTGCAATCTACTGCGCAAACTCAGCACCGCAGTCATAGTTCTATCTACTGCGAAACTCAGCACCGCAGTCCCAGTGCTATCTACTGTGCAAACTCAGCACCGCAGTCATAGTGCTATCTACTGTGCAAACTCAGCACTGCAGTCCCAGTGCTATCTACTGCGAAACTCAGCACCGCAGTCCCAGTGCTATCTACTGCGCAAACTCAGCACCGCAGTCATAGTTCTATCTACTGCGAAACTCAGCACCGCAGTCCCAGTGCTATCTACTGTGCAAACTCAGCACCGCAGTCATAGTGCTATCTACTGTGCAAACTCAGCACTGCAGTCATAGTTCTATCTACTGCGATACTCAGCACCGCAGTCCCAGTGCTATCTACTGTGCAAACTCAGCACCGCAGTCCCAGTGCTATCTACTGTGCAAACTCAGCACTGCAGTCCCAGTGCTATCTACTGTGCAAACTCAGCACTGCAGTCCCAGTGCTATCTACTGCGAAACTCAGCACCGCAGTCCCAGTGCTATCTATTGCGCAAACTCAGCACCGCAGTCACAGTTCTATCTACTGCAAAACTCAGCACCGCAGTCCCAGTGGTATCTACTGCGAAACTCAGCACCGCAGTCCCAGTGGTATCTACTGCGAAACTCAGCACCGCAGTCCCAGTGCTATCTACTGCGCAAACTCAGCACCGCAGTCCCAGTGCTATCTACTGCACAAACTCAGCACCGCAGTCCCAGTGCCATCTACTGCGCAAACTCAGCACCGCAGTCACAGTTCTATCTACTCAGCACCGGTAGCCTTGTGGATAGCACAATTGCTTCACAGCTCCAGGGTCCCAGGTTCGATTCCGGCTTGGGTCACTGTCTGTGCGGAGTCTGCACATCCTCCCCGTGTGTGCGTGGGTTTCCTCCGGGTGCTCCGGTTTCCTCCCACAGTCCAAAGATGTGCCGGTTAGGTGGATTGGCCATGATAAATTGCCCTTAGTGTTCAAAATTGCCCTTAGTGTTGGGTGGGGTTACTGGGTTATGGGGTTATGGGGATAGGGTGGAGGTGTTGACCTTGGGTATGGTGCTCTTTCCAGGAGCCGGTGCAGACTCGATGGGCCGAATGGCCTCCTTCTGCACTGTAAATTCTATGAAACTATCTATCTACTTCGCAAACTCAGCACTGCAGTCCCAGTGCTATCTACTTCGCAAACTCAGCACCGCAGTCCCTGTGCTATCTACTTCGCAAACTCAGCACCGCAGTCCCAGTGCTATCTTCTGCGAAACTCAGCACCGCAGTGCCAGTGCTATCTACTGCGCAAACTCAGCACCGCAGTGCCAGTGCTATCCACTGCGCAAACTCAGCACCGCAGTCCCAGTGCTATCTACTGTGCAAACTCAGCACCGCAGTGCTAGTGCTATCCACTGCGCAAACTCAGCACTGCAGTCCCAGTGCTATCTACAGCGCAAACTCAGCACCGCAGTCCCAGTGCTATCTACTGTGCCAGCTCAGCACCGCAGTCCCAGTGCTATCTACTGTGCAAATTCAGCACTGCAGTCTCAGTGCTATTTACTGTGCAAACTCAGCACTGCAGTCCCAGTGCTATCTACTGTGCAAACTCAGCACTGCAGTCCCAGTGCTATCTACTGCGCAAACTCAGCACCGCAGTCCCAGTGCTATCCACTGTGCAAGCTCAGCACCGCAGTCCCAGTGCTATCTATTGTGCATACTCAGCACTGCAGTCCCAGTGCTATCTACTGCGCAAACTCAGCACTGCAGTCCCAGTGCTATCTACTGCGCAAACTCAGCACCGCAGTCCCAGTGCTATCTACTGTGCAAACTCAGCACCGCAGTCCCAGTGGTATCTACTGCGCAAACTCAGCACCGCAGTCACAGTTCTATCTACTGCGAAACTCAGCACCGCAGTCCCAGTGCTATCTACTGCGAAACTCAGCACCGCAGTCCCAGTGCTATCTACTGCGAAACTCAGCACCGCAGTCCCAGTGCTATCTACTGCGAAACTCAGCACCGCAGTCCCAGTACTATCTACTGTGCAAACTCAGCACCGCAGTCACAGTGCTGTCTACTTCGCAAACTCAGCACCGCAGTCCCAGTGCTATCTACTGTGCAAACTCAGCACCGCAGTCACAGTGCTGTCTACTTCGCAAACTCAGCACCGCAGTCCCAGTGCTATCTACTGTGCAAACTCAGCACCGCAGTGCCAGTGCTATCCACTGCGCAAACTCAGCACTGCAGTCCCAGTGCTATCTACTGTGCAAACTCAGCACCGCAGTCCCAGTGCTATCTACTGCGCAAACTCAGCACCGCAGTCCCAGTGCTATCTATTGTGCAAACTCAGCACCGCAGTCCCAGTGCTATCTACTGAGCAAACTCAGCACCGCAGTCACAGTGCTATCTATTGTGCAAACTCAGCACCGCAGCCCCAGTGCTATCTACTGCGAAACTCAGCACTGCAGTCCCAGTGCTATCTACTGAGCAAACTCAGCACCGCAGTCACAGTTCTATCTACTGCGCAAACTCAGCACCGCAGTCCCAGTGCTATCCACTGTGCAAACTCAGCACCGCAGTCCCAGTGCTATCTACTGCGCAAACTCAGCACCGCAGTCACAGTTCTATCTACTGTGCAAACTCAGCACCGCAGTCCCAGTGCTATCCACTGTGCAAGCTCAGCACCGCAGTCCCAGTGCTATCTACTGCGCAAACTCGGCACCGCAGTCCCAGTGCTATCCACTGTGCAAACTCAGCACTGCAGTCCCAGTGCTATCCACTGTTCAAACTCAGCACTGCAGTCCCAGTGCTATCCACTGTGCAAACTCAGCACCGCAGTCCCAGTGCTATCTACTGCGAAATTCAGCACCGCAGTCCCAGTGCTATCCACTGCGCAAACTCAGCACCGCAGTCCCAGTGCTATCTACTGCGCAAACTCAGCACTGCAGTCCCAGTGCTATCTACTGTGCCAGCTCAGCACCGCAGTCCCAGTGCTATCTACTGTGCAAATTCAGCACTGCAGTCTCAGTGCTATCTACTGTGCAAACTCAGCACTGCATTCCCAGTGCTATCTACTGTGCAAACTCAGCACTGCAGTCCCAGTGCTATCTACTGCGCAAACTCAGCACCGCAGTCCCAGTGCTATCCACTGTGCAAGCTCAGCACCGCAGTCCCAGTGCTATCTATTGTGCAAACTCAGCACTGCAGTCCCAGTGCTATCTACTGCGCAAACTCAGCACTGCAGTCCCAGTGCTATCTACTGCGCAAACTCAGCACCGCAGTCCCAGTGCTATCTACTGTGCAAACTCAGCACCGCAGTCCCAGTGGTATCTACTGCGCAAACTCAGCACCGCAGTCACAGTTCTATCTACTGCGAAACTCAGCACCGCAGTATCAGTGCTATCTACTGTGCAAACTCAGCACCGCAGTCCCAGTGGTATCTACTGCGCAAACTCAGCACCGCAGTCACAGTTCTATCTACTGCGAAACTCAGCACCGCAGTCACAGTGCTATCTACTGTGCAAACTCAGCACCGCAGTCATAGTTCTATCTACTGCGAAACTCAGCACCGCAGTCCCAGTGCTATCTACTGTGCAAACTCAGCACCGCAGTCACAGTGCTGTCTACTTCGCAAACTCAGCACCGCAGTCCCAGTGCTATCTACTGCGCAAACTCAGCACCGCAGTCCCAGTGCAATCTACTGCGCAAACTCAGCACCGCAGTCATAGTTCTATCTACTGCGAAACTCAGCACCGCAGTCCCAGTGCTATCTACTGCGCAAACTCAGCACCGCAGTCATAGTTCTATCTACTGCGCAAACTCAGCACCGCAGTCACAGTTCTATCTACTGCGAAACTCAGCACCGCAGTATCAGTGCTATCTACTGCGAATCTCAGCACCGCAGTCCCAGTGCTATCTACTGCGAAACTCAGCACCGCAGTCCCAGTGCTATCTACTGTGCAAACTCAGCACCGCAGTCCCAGTGCAATCTACTGCGCAAACTCAGCACCGCAGTCATAGTTCTATCTACTGCGAAACTCAGCACCGCAGTCCCAGTGCTATCTACTGTGCAAACTCAGCACCGCAGTCATAGTGCTATCTACTGTGCAAACTCAGCACTGCAGTCCCAGTGCTATCTACTGCGAAACTCAGCACCGCAGTCCCAGTGCTATCTACTGCGCAAACTCAGCACCGCAGTCATAGTTCTATCTACTGCGAAACTCAGCACCGCAGTCCCAGTGCTATCTACTGTGCAAACTCAGCACCGCAGTCATAGTGCTATCTACTGTGCAAACTCAGCACTGCAGTCATAGTTCTATCTACTGCGATACTCAGCACCGCAGTCCCAGTGCTATCTACTGTGCAAACTCAGCACCGCAGTCCCAGTGCTATCTACTGTGCAAACTCAGCACTGCAGTCCCAGTGCTATCTACTGCGAAACTCAGCACCGCAGTCCCAGTGCTATCTATTGCGCAAACTCAGCACCGCAGTCACAGTTCTATCTACTGCAAAACTCAGCACCGCAGTCCCAGTGGTATCTACTGCGAAACTCAGCACCGCAGTCCCAGTGGTATCTACTGCGAAACTCAGCACCGCAGTCCCAGTGCTATCTACTGCGCAAACTCAGCACCGCAGTCCCAGTGCTATCTACTGCGCAAACTCAGCACCGCAGTCCCAGTGCTATCTACTGTGCAAACTCAGCACCGCAGTGCCAGTACTATCTATTGCGCAAACTCAGCACCGCAGTCACAGTTCTATCTACTGCGAAACTCAGCACCGCAGTCCCAGTGCTATCTACTGTGCAAACTCAGCACCGCAGTCCCAGTGCCATCTACTGCGCAAACTCAGCACCGCAGTCACAGTTCTATCTACTCAGCACCGGTAGCCTTGTGGATAGCACAATTGCTTCACAGCTCCAGGGTCCCAGGTTCGATTCCGGCTTGGGTCACTGTCTGTGCGGAGTCTGCACATCCTCCCCGTGAGTGCGTGGGTTTCCTCCGGGTGCTCCGGTTTCCTCCCACAGTCCAAAGATGTGCAGGTTAGGTGGATTGGCCATGATAAATTGCCCTTAGTGTTCAAAATTGCCCTTAGTGTTGGGTGGGGTTACTGGGTTATGGGGTTATGGGGATAGGGTGGAGGTGTTGACCTTGGGTATGGTGCTCTTTCCAGGAGCCGGTGCAGACTCGATGGGCCGAATGGCCTCCTTCTGCACTGTAAATTCTATGAAACTATCTATCTACTTCGCAAACTCAGCACTGCAGTCCCAGTGCTATCTACTTCGCAAACTCAGCACCGCAGTCCCAGTGCTATCTTCTGCGAAACTCAGCACCGCAGTGCCAGTGCTATCTACTGCGCAAACTCAGCACCGCAGTCCCAGTGCTATCTACTTCGCAAACTCAGCACCGCAGTCCCTGTGCTATCTACTTCGCAAACTCAGCACCGCAGTCCCAGTGCTATCTTCTGCGAAACTCAGCACCGCAGTGCCAGTGCTATCTACTGCGCAAACTCAGCACCGCAGTGCCAGTGCTATCCACTGCGCAAACTCAGCACCGCAGTCCCAGTGCTATCTACTGTGCAAACTCAGCACCGCAGTGCCAGTGCTATCCACTGCGCAAACTCAGCACTGCAGTCCCAGTGCTATCTACTGTGCAAACTCAGCACCGCAGTCCCAGTGCTATCCACTGTGCAAACTCAGCACCACAGTCCCAGTGCTATCCACTGCGCAAACTCAGCACTGCAGTCCCAGTGCTATCTACTGTGCAAACTCAGCACTGCAGTCCCAGTGCTATCTACTGCGAAACTCAGCACCGCAGTCCCAGTGCTATCTATTGCGCAAACTCAGCACCGCAGTCACAGTTCTATCTACTGCAAAACTCAGCACCGCAGTCCCAGTGGTATCTACTGCGAAACTCAGCACCGCAGTCCCAGTGGTATCTACTGCGAAACTCAGCACCGCAGTCCCAGTGCTATCTACTGCGCAAACTCAGCACCGCAGTCCCAGTGCTATCTACTGTGCAAACTCAGCACCGCAGTCCCAGTGCTATCTACTGTGCAAACTCAGCACCGCAGTCACAGTTCTATCTACTGCGAAACTCAGCACCGCAGTCCCAGTGCTATCCACTGTGCAAACTTAGCACCGCAGTCCCAGTGCTATCTACTGCGCAAACTCAGCACCGCAGTCCCAGTGCTATCTATTGTGCAAACTCAGCACCGCAGTCCCAGTGCTATCTACTGAGCAAACTCAGCACCGCAGTCACAGTTCTCTCTACTGCGCAAACTCAGCACCGCAGTCCCAGTGCTATCCACTGTGCAAACTTAGCACCGCAGTCCCAGTGCTATCTACTGCGCAAACTCAGCACCGCAGTCCCAGTGCTATCTATTGTGCAAACTCAGCACCGCATTCCCAGTGCTATCTACTGAGCAAACTCAGCACCGCAGTCACAGTTCTATCTACTGCGCAAACTCAGCACCGCAGTCCCAGTGCTATCCACTGTGCAAACTCAGCACCGCAGTCCCAGTGCTATCTACTGCGCAAACTCAGCACCGCAGTCACAGTTCTATCTACTGTGCAAACTCAGCACCGCAGTCACAGATCTATCTACTGCGAAACTCAGCACCGCAGTCCCAGTGCTAACTCCTGCGCAAACTCAGCACCGCAGTCCCAGTGCTATCCACTGTGCAAGCTCAGCACCGCAGTCCCAGTGCTATCTACTGCGCAAACTCGGCACCGCAGTCCCAGTGCTATCCACTGTGCAAACTCAGCACTGCAGTCCCAGTGCTATCCACTGTTCAAACTCAGCACTGCAGTCCCAGTGCTATCCACTGTGCAAACTCAGCACCGCAGTCCCAGTGCTATCTACTGCGAAACTCAGCACCGCAGTCCCAGTGCTATCTACTGTGCAAACTCAGCACCGCAGTCCCAGTACTATCGACTGAGCAAACTCAGCACCGCAGTCCCAGTGCTATCTACTGTGCAAACTCAGCACCGCAGTCACAGTTCTATCTACTGCGAAACTCAGCACCGCAGTCCCAGTGCTATCCACTGTGCAAACTTAGCACCGCAGTCCCAGTGCTATCTACTGCGCAAACTCAGCACCGCAGTCCCAGTGCTATCTATTGTGCAAACTCAGCACCGCAGTCCCAGTGCTATCTACTGTGCAAACTCAGCACCGCAGTCCCAGTGCTATCTACTGTGCAAACTTAGCACCGCAGTCCCAGTGCTATCTACTGCGCAAACTCAGCACCGCAGTCCCAGTGCTATCTATTGTGCAAACTCAGCACCGCAGTCCCAGTGCTATCTACTGAGCAAACTCAGCACCGCAGTCACAGTTCTCTCTACTGCGCAAACTCAGCACCGCAGTCCCAGTGCTATCCACTGTGCAAACTTAGCACCGCAGTCCCAGTGCTATCTACTGCGCAAACTCAGCACCGCAGTCCCAGTTCTATCTACTGCGAAACTCAGCACCGCAGTCCCAGTGCTATCTATTGTGCAAACTCAGCACCGCAGTCCCAGTGCTATCTACTGCGAAACTCAGCACTGCAGTCCCAGTGCTATCTACTGAGCAAACTCAGCACCGCAGTCACAGTTCTATCTACTGCGCAAACTCAGCACCGCAGTCCCAGTGCTATCCACTGTGCAAACTCAGCACCGCAGTCCCAGTGCTATCTACTGCGCAAACTCAGCACCGCAGTCACAGTTCTATCTACTGTGCAAACTCAGCACCGCAGTCCCAGTGCTATCCACTGTGCAAGCTCAGCACCGCAGTCCCAGTGCTATCTACTGCGCAAATTCGGCACCGCAGTCCCAGTGCTATCCACTGTGCAAACTCAGCACTGCAGTCCCAGTGCTATCTACTGTGCCAGCTCAGCACTGCAGTCCCAGTGCTATCCACTGTGCAAACTCAGCACCGCAGTCCCAGTGCTATCTACTGCGAATTTCAGCAGCGCAGTCCCAGTGCTATCCACTGCGCAAACTCAGCACCGCAGTCCCAGTGCTATCTACTGCGCAAACTCAGCACCGCAGTCCCAGTGCTATCTACTGTGCCAGCTCAGCACCGCAGTCCCAGTGCTATCTACTGTGCAAATTCAGCACTGCAGTCTCAGTGCTATCTACTGTGCAAACTCAGCACTGCAGTCCCAGTGCTATCTACTGTGCAAACTCAGCACTGCAGTCCCAGTGCTATCTACTGCGCAAACTCAGCACCGCAGTCCCAGTGCTATCCACTGTGCAAGCTCAGCACCGCAGTCCCAGTGCTATCTATTGTGCAAACTCAGCACTGCAGTCCCAGTGCTATCTACTGCGCAAACTCAGCACTGCAGTCCCAGTGCTATCTACTGCGCAAACTCAGCACCGCAGTCCCAGTGCTACCTACTGTGCAAACTCAGCACCGCAGTCCCAGTGGTATCTACTGCGCAAACTCAGCACCGCAGTCACAGTTCTATCTACTGCGAAACTCAGCACCGCAGTATCAGTGCTATCTACTGTGCAAACTCAGCACCGCAGTCCCAGTGGTATCTACTGCGCAAACTCAGCACCGCAGTCACAGTTCTATCTACTGCGAAACTCAGCACCGCAGTCACAGTGCTATCTACTGCGAAACTCAGCACCGCAGTCCCAGTGCTATCTACTGTGCAAACTCAGCACCGCAGTCACAGTGCTGTCTACTTCGCAAACTCAGCACCGCAGTCCCAGTGCTATCTACTGCGCAAACTCAGCACCGCAGTCCCAGTGCAATCTACTGCGCAAACTCAGCACCGCAGTCATAGTTCTATCTACTGCGAAACTCAGCACCGCAGTCCCAGTGCTATCTACTGCGCAAACTCAGCACCGCAGTCATAGTTCTATCTACTGCGCAAACTCAGCACCGCAGTCACAGTTCTATCTACTGCGAAACTCAGCACCGCAGTATCAGTGCTATCTACTGCGAATCTCAGCACCGCAGTCCCAGTGCTATCTACTGCGAAACTCAGCACCGCAGTCCCAGTGCTATCTACTGTGCAAACTCAGCACCGCAGTCCCAGTGCAATCTACTGCGCAAACTCAGCACCGCAGTCATAGTTCTATCTACTGCGAAACTCAGCACCGCAGTCCCAGTGCTATCTACTGTGCAAACTCAGCACCGCAGTCATAGTGCTATCTACTGTGCAAACTCAGCACTGCAGTCCCAGTGCTATCTACTGCGAAACTCAGCACCGCAGTCCCAGTGCTATCTACTGCGCAAACTCAGCACCGCAGTCATAGTTCTATCTACTGCGAAACTCAGCACCGCAGTCCCAGTGCTATCTACTGTGCAAACTCAGCACCGCAGTCATAGTGCTATCTACTGTGCAAACTCAGCACTGCAGTCATAGTTCTATCTACTGCGATACTCAGCACCGCAGTCCCAGTGCTATCTACTGTGCAAACTCAGCACCGCAGTCCCAGTGCTATCTACTGTGCAAACTCAGCACTGCAGTCCCAGTGCTATCTACTGTGCAAACTCAGCACTGCAGTCCCAGTGCTATCTACTGCGAAACTCAGCACCGCAGTCCCAGTGCTATCTATTGCGCAAACTCAGCACCGCAGTCACAGTTCTATCTACTGCAAAACTCAGCACCGCAGTCCCAGTGGTATCTACTGCGAAACTCAGCACCGCAGTCCCAGTGGTATCTACTGCGAAACTCAGCACCGCAGTCCCAGTGCTATCTACTGCGCAAACTCAGCACCGCAGTCCCAGTGCTATCTACTGCGCAAACTCAGCACCGCAGTCCCAGTGCCATCTACTGCGCAAACTCAGCACCGCAGTCACAGTTCTATCTACTCAGCACCGGTAGCCTTGTGGATAGCACAATTGCTTCACAGCTCCAGGGTCCCAGGTTCGATTCCGGCTTGGGTCACTGTCTGTGCGGAGTCTGCACATCCTCCCCGTGTGTGCGTGGGTTTCCTCCGGGTGCTCCGGTTTCCTCCCACAGTCCAAAGATGTGCCGGTTAGGTGGATTGGCCATGATAAATTGCCCTTAGTGTTCAAAATTGCCCTTAGTGTTGGGTGGGGTTACTGGGTTATGGGGTTATGGGGATAGGGTGGAGGTGTTGACCTTGGGTATGGTGCTCTTTCCAGGAGCCGGTGCAGACTCGATGGGCCGAATGGCCTCCTTCTGCACTGTAAATTCTATGAAACTATCTATCTACTTCGCAAACTCAGCACTGCAGTCCCAGTGCTATCTACTTCGCAAACTCAGCACCGCAGTCCCTGTGCTATCTACTTCGCAAACTCAGCACCGCAGTCCCAGTGCTATCTTCTGCGAAACTCAGCACCGCAGTGCCAGTGCTATCTACTGCGCAAACTCAGCACCGCAGTGCCAGTGCTATCCACTGCGCAAACTCAGCACCGCAGTCCCAGTGCTATCTACTGTGCAAACTCAGCACCGCAGTGCTAGTGCTATCCACTGCGCAAACTCAGCACTGCAGTCCCAGTGCTATCTACTGCGCAAACTCAGCACCGCAGTCCCAGTGCTATCTACTGTGCCAGCTCAGCACCGCAGTCCCAGTGCTATCTACTGTGCAAATTCAGCACTGCAGTCTCAGTGCTATCTACTGTGCAAACTCAGCACTGCAGTCCCAGTGCTATCTACTGTGCAAACTCAGCACTGCAGTCCCAGTGCTATCTACTGCGCAAACTCAGCACCGCAGTCCCAGTGCTATCCACTGTGCAAGCTCAGCACCGCAGTCCCAGTGCTATCTATTGTGCATACTCAGCACTGCAGTCCCAGTGCTATCTACTGCGCAAACTCAGCACTGCAGTCCCAGTGCTATCTACTGCGCAAACTCAGCACCGCAGTCCCAGTGCTATCTACTGTGCAAACTCAGCACCGCAGTCCCAGTGGTATCTACTGCGCAAACTCAGCACCGCAGTCACAGTTCTATCTACTGCGAAACTCAGCACCGCAGTCCCAGTGCTATCTACTGCGAAACTCAGCACCGCAGTCCCAGTGCTATCTACTGCGAAACTCAGCACCGCAGTCCCAGTGCTATCTACTGCGAAACTCAGCACCGCAGTCCCAGTACTATCTACTGTGCAAACTCAGCACCGCAGTCACAGTGCTGTCTACTTCGCAAACTCAGCACCGCAGTCCCAGTGCTATCTACTGTGCAAACTCAGCACCGCAGTCACAGTGCTGTCTACTTCGCAAACTCAGCACCGCAGTCCCAGTGCTATCTACTGTGCAAACTCAGCACCGCAGTGCCAGTGCTATCCACTGCGCAAACTCAGCACTGCAGTCCCAGTGCTATCTACTGTGCAAACTCAGCACCGCAGTCCCAGTGCTATCTACTGCGCAAACTCAGCACCGCAGTCCCAGTGCTATCTATTGTGCAAACTCAGCACCGCAGTCCCAGTGCTATCTACTGAGCAAACTCAGCACCGCAGTCACAGTTCTCTCTACTGCGCAAACTCAGCACCGCAGTCCCAGTGCTATCCACTGTGCAAACTTAGCACCGCAGTCCCAGTGCTATCTACTGCGCAAACTCAGCACCGCAGTCCCAGTTCTATCTACTGCGAAACTCAGCACCGCAGTCCCAGTGCTATCTATTGTGCAAACTCAGCACCGCAGCCCCAGTGCTATCTACTGCGAAACTCAGCACTGCAGTCCCAGTGCTATCTACTGAGCAAACTCAGCACCGCAGTCACAGTTCTATCTACTGCGCAAACTCAGCACCGCAGTCCCAGTGCTATCCACTGTGCAAACTCAGCACCGCAGTCCCAGTGCTATCTACTGCGCAAACTCAGCTCCGCAGTCACAGTTCTATCTACTGTGCAAACTCAGCACCGCAGTCCCAGTGCTATCCACTGTGCAAGCTCAGCACCGCAGTCCCAGTGCTATCTACTGCGCAAACTCGGCACCGCAGTCCCAGTGCTATCCACTGTGCAAACTCAGCACTGCAGTCCCAGTGCTATCCACTGTTCAAACTCAGCACTGCAGTCCCAGTGCTATCCACTGTGCAAACTCAGCACCGCAGTCCCAGTGCTATCTACTGCGAAATTCAGCAGCGCAGTCCCAGTGCTATCCACTGCGCAAACTCAGCACCGCAGTCCCAGTGCTATCTACTGCGCAAACTCAGCACCGCAGTCCCAGTGCTATCTACTGCGCCAGCTCAGCACCGCAGTCCCAGTGCTATCTACTGTGCAAATTCAGCACTGCAGTCTCAGTGCTATCTACTGTGCAAACTCAGCACTGCAGTCCCAGTGCTATCTACTGTGCAAACTCAGCACTGCAGTCCCAGTGCTATCTACTGCGCAAACTCAGCACCGCAGTCCCAGTGCTATCCACTGTGCAAGCTCAGCACCGCAGTCCCAGTGCTATCTATTGTGCAAACTCAGCACTGCAGTCCCAGTGCTATCTACTGCGCAAACTCAGCACTGCAGTCCCAGTGCTATCTACTGCGCAAACTCAGCACCGCAGTCCCAGTGCTATCTACTGTGCAAACTCAGCACCGCAGTCACAGTGCTGTCTACTTCGCAAACTCAGCACCGCAGTCCCAGTGCTATCTACTGCGCAAACTCAGCACCGCAGTCCCAGTGCAATCTACTGCGCAAACTCAGCACCGCAGTCATAGTTCTATCTACTGCGAAACTCAGCACCGCAGTCCCAGTGCTATCTACTGCGCAAACTCAGCACCGCAGTCATAGTTCTATCTACTGCGCAAACTCAGCACCGCAGTCACAGTTCTATCTACTGCGAAACTCAGCACCGCAGTATCAGTGCTATCTACTGCGAATCTCAGCACCGCAGTCCCAGTGCTATCTACTGCGAAACTCAGCACCGCAGTCCCAGTGCTATCTACTGTGCAAACTCAGCACCGCAGTCCCAGTGCAATCTACTGCGCAAACTCAGCACCGCAGTCATAGTTCTATCTACTGCGAAACTCAGCACCGCAGTCCCAGTGCTATCTACTGTGCAAACTCAGCACCGCAGTCATAGTGCTATCTACTGTGCAAACTCAGCACTGCAGTCCCAGTGCTATCTACTGCGAAACTCAGCACCGCAGTCCCAGTGCTATCTACTGCGCAAACTCAGCACCGCAGTCATAGTTCTATCTACTGCGAAACTCAGCACCGCAGTCCCAGTGCTATCTACTGTGCAAACTCAGCACCGCAGTCATAGTGCTATCTACTGTGCAAACTCAGCACTGCAGTCATAGTTCTATCTACTGCGATACTCAGCACCGCAGTCCCAGTGCTATCTACTGTGCAAACTCAGCACCGCAGTCCCAGTGCTATCTACTGTGCAAACTCAGCACTGCAGTCCCAGTGCTATCTACTGTGCAAACTCAGCACTGCAGTCCCAGTGCTATCTACTGCGAAACTCAGCACCGCAGTCCCAGTGCTATCTATTGCGCAAACTCAGCACCGCAGTCACAGTTCTATCTACTGCAAAACTCAGCACCGCAGTCCCAGTGGTATCTACTGCGAAACTCAGGACCGCAGTCCCAGTGGTATCTACTGCGAAACTCAGCACCGCAGTCCCAGTGCTATCTACTGCGCAAACTCAGCACCGCAGTCCCAGTGCTATCTACTGCGCAAACTCAGCACCGCAGTCCCAGTGCCATCTACTGCGCAAACTCAGCACCGCAGTCACAGTTCTATCTACTCAGCACCGGTAGCCTTGTGGATAGCACAATTGCTTCACAGCTCCAGGGTCCCAGGTTCGATTCCGGCTTGGGTCACTGTCTGTGCGGAGTCTGCACATCCTCCCCGTGTGTGCGTGGGTTTCCTCCGGGTGCTCCGGTTTCCTCCCACAGTCCAAAGATGTGCCGGTTAGGTGGATTGGCCATGATAAATTGCCCTTAGTGTTCAAAATTGCCCTTAGTGTTGGGTGGGGTTACTGGGTTATGGGGTTATGGGGATAGGGTGGAGGTGTTGACCTTGGGTATGGTGCTCTTTCCAGGAGCCGGTGCAGACTCGATGGGCCGAATGGCCTCCTTCTGCACTGTAAATTCTATGAAACTATCTATCTACTTCGCAAACTCAGCACTGCAGTCCCAGTGCTATCTACTTCGCAAACTCAGCACCGCAGTCCCTGTGCTATCTACTTCGCAAACTCAGCACCGCAGTCCCAGTGCTATCTTCTGCGAAACTCAGCACCGCAGTGCCAGTGCTATCTACTGCGCAAACTCAGCACCGCAGTGCCAGTGCTATCCACTGCGCAAACTCAGCACCGCAGTCCCAGTGCTATCTACTGTGCAAACTCAGCACCGCAGTGCTAGTGCTATCCACTGCGCAAACTCAGCACTGCAGTCCCAGTGCTATCTACTGCGCAAACTCAGCACCGCAGTCCCAGTGCTATCTACTGTGCCAGCTCAGCACCGCAGTCCCAGTGCTATCTACTGTGCAAATTCAGCACTGCAGTCTCAGTGCTATCTACTGTGCAAACTCAGCACTGCAGTCCCAGTGCTATCTACTGTGCAAACTCAGCACTGCAGTCCCAGTGCTATCTACTGCGCAAACTCAGCACCGCAGTCCCAGTGCTATCCACTGTGCAAGCTCAGCACCGCAGTCCCAGTGCTATCTATTGTGCATACTCAGCACTGCAGTCCCAGTGCTATCTACTGCGCAAACTCAGCACTGCAGTCCCAGTGCTATCTACTGCGCAAACTCAGCACCGCAGTCCCAGTGCTATCTACTGTGCAAACTCAGCACCGCAGTCCCAGTGGTATCTACTGCGCAAACTCAGCACCGCAGTCACAGTTCTATCTACTGCGAAACTCAGCACCGCAGTCCCAGTGCTATCTACTGCGAAACTCAGCACCGCAGTCCCAGTGCTATCTACTGCGAAACTCAGCACCGCAGTCCCAGTGCTATCTACTGCGAAACTCAGCACCGCAGTCCCAGTACTATCTACTGTGCAAACTCAGCACCGCAGTCACAGTGCTGTCTACTTCGCAAACTCAGCACCGCAGTCCCAGTGCTATCTACTGTGCAAACTCAGCACCGCAGTCACAGTGCTGTCTACTTCGCAAACTCAGCACCGCAGTCCCAGTGCTATCTACTGTGCAAACTCAGCACCGCAGTGCCAGTGCTATCCACTGCGCAAACTCAGCACTGCAGTCCCAGTGCTATCTACTGTGCAAACTCAGCACCGCAGTCCCAGTGCTATCTACTGCGCAAACTCAGCACCGCAGTCCCAGTGCTATCTATTGTGCAAACTCAGCACCGCAGTCCCAGTGCTATCTACTGAGCAAACTCAGCACCGCAGTCACAGTTCTCTCTACTGCGCAAACTCAGCACCGCAGTCCCAGTGCTATCCACGGTGCAAACTTAGCACCGCAGTCCCAGTGCTATCTACTGCGCAAACTCAGCACCGCAGTCCCAGTTCTATCTACTGCGAAACTCAGCACCGCAGTCCCAGTGCTATCTATTGTGCAAACTCAGCACCGCAGCCCCAGTGCTATCTACTGCGAAACTCAGCACTGCAGTCCCAGTGCTATCTACTGAGCAAACTCAGCACCGCAGTCACAGTTCTATCTACTGCGCAAACTCAGCACCGCAGTCCCAGTGCTATCCACTGTGCAAACTCAGCACCGCAGTCCCAGTGCTATCTACTGCGCAAACTCAGCACCGCAGTCACAGTTCTATCTACTGTGCAAACTCAGCACCGCAGTCCCAGTGCTATCCACTGTGCAAGCACAGCACCGCAGTCCCAGTGCTATCTACTGGGCAAACTCGGCACCGCAGTCCCAGTGCTATCCACTGGGCAAACTCAGCACTGCAGTCCCAGTGCTATCCACTGTTCAAACTCAGCACTGCAGTCCCAGTGCTATCCACTGTGCAAACTCAGCACCGCAGTCCCAGTGCTATCTACTGCGAAATTCAGCACCGCAGTCCCAGTGCTATCCTCTGCGCAAACTCAGCACCGCAGTCCCAGTGCTATCTACTGCGCAAACTCAGCACTGCAGTCCCAGTGCTATCTACTGTGCCAGCTCAGCACCGCAGTCCCAGTGCTATCTACTGTGCAAATTCAGCACTGCAGTCTCAGTGCTATCTTCTGTGCAAACTCAGCACTGCAGTCCCAGTGCTATCTACTGTGCAAACTCAGCACTGCAGTCCCAGTGCTATCTACTGCGCAAACTCAGCACCGCAGTCCCAGTGCTATCCACTGTGCAAGCTCAGCACCGCAGTCCCAGTGCTATCTATTGTGCAAACTCAGCACTGCAGTCCCAGTGCTATCTACTGCGCAAACTCAGCACTGCAGTCCCAGTGCTATCTACTGCGCAAACTCAGCACCGCAGTCCCAGTGCTATCTACTGTGCAAACTCAGCACCGCAGTCCCAGTGGTATCTACTGCGTAAACTCAGCACCGCAGTCACAGTTCTATCTACTGCGAAACTCAGCACCGCAGTATCAGTGCTATCTACTGTGCAAACTCAGCACCGCAGTCCCAGTGGTATCTACTGCGCAAACTCAGCACCGCAGTCACAGTTCTATCTACTGCGAAACTCAGCACCGCAGTCACAGTGCTATCTACTGTGCAAACTCAGCACCGCAGTCATAGTTCTATCTACTGCGAAACTCAGCACCGCAGTCCCAGTGCTATCTACTGTGCAAACTCAGCACCGCAGTCACAGTGCTGTCTACTTCGCAAACTCAGCACCGCAGTCCCAGTGCTATCTACTGCGCAAACTCAGCACCGCAGTCCCAGTGCAATCTACTGCGCAAACTCAGCACCGCAGTCATAGTTCTATTTACTGCGAAACTCAGCACCGCAGTCCCAGTGCTATCTACTGCGCAAACTCAGCACCGCAGTCATAGTTCTATCTACTGCGCAAACTCAGCACCGCAGTCACAGTTCTATCTACTGCGAAACTCAGCACCGCAGTATCAGTGCTATCTACTGCGAATCTCAGCACCGCAGTCCCAGTGCTATCTACTGCGAAACTCAGCACCGCAGTCCCAGTGCTATCTACTGTGCAAACTCAGCACCGCAGTCCCAGTGCAATCTACTGCGCAAACTCAGCACCGCAGTCATAGTTCTATCTACTGCGAAACTCAGCACCGCAGTCCCAGTGCTATCTACTGTGCAAACTCAGCACCGCAGTCATAGTGCTATCTACTGTGCAAACTCAGCACTGCAGTCCCAGTGCTATCTACTGCGAAACTCAGCACCGCAGTCCCAGTGCTATCTACTGCGCAAACTCAGCACCGCAGTCATAGTTCTATCTACTGCGAAACTCAGCACCGCAGTCCCGGTGCTATCTACTGTGCAAACTCAGCACCGCAGTCATAGTGCTATCTACTGTGCAAACTCAGCACTGCAGTCATAGTTCTATCTACTGCGATACTCAGCACCGAAGTCCCAGTGCTATCTCCTGTGCAAACTCAGCACCGCAGTCCCAGTCCTATCTACTGTGCAAACTCAGCACTGCAGTCCCAGTGCTATCTACTGTGCAAACTCAGCACCGCAGTCCCAGTGCTATCTATTGCGCAAACTCAGCACCGCAGTCACAGTTCTATCTACTGCAAAACTCAGCACCGCAGTCCCAGTGGTATCTACTGCGAAACTCAGCACCGCAGTCATAGTTCTATCTACTGCGAAACTCAGCACCGCAGTCCCAGTGCTATCTACTGTGCAAACTCAGCACCGCAGTCACAGTGCTGTCTACTTCGCAAACTCAGCACCGCAGTCCCAGTGCTATCTACTGCGCAAACTCAGCACCGCAGTCCCAGTGCAATCTACTGCGCAAACTCAGCACCGCAGTCATAGTTCTATTTACTGCGAAACTCAGCACCGCAGTCCCAGTGCTATCTACTGCGCAAACTCAGCACCGCAGTCATAGTTCTATCTACTGCGCAAACTCAGCACCGCAGTCACAGTTCTATCTACTGCGAAACTCAGCACCGCAGTATCAGTGCTATCTACTGCGAATCTCAGCACCGCAGTCCCAGTGCTATCTACTGCGAAACTCAGCACCGCAGTCCCAGTGCTATCTACTGTGCAAACTCAGCACCGCAGTCCCAGTGCAATCTACTGCGCAAACTCAGCACCGCAGTCATAGTTCTATCTACTGCGAAACTCAGCACCGCAGTCCCAGTGCTATCTACTGTGCAAACTCAGCACCGCAGTCATAGTGCTATCTACTGTGCAAACTCAGCACTGCAGTCCCAGTGCTATCTACTGCGAAACTCAGCACCGCAGTCCCAGTGCTATCTACTGCGCAAACTCAGCACCGCAGTCATAGTTCTATCTACTGCGAAACTCAGCACCGCAGTCCCGGTGCTATCTACTGTGCAAACTCAGCACCGCAGTCATAGTGCTATCTACTGTGCAAACTCAGCACTGCAGTCATAGTTCTATCTACTGCGATACTCAGCACCGAAGTCCCAGTGCTATCTCCTGTGCAAACTCAGCACCGCAGTCCCAGTCCTATCTACTGTGCAAACTCAGCACTGCAGTCCCAGTGCTATCTACTGTGCAAACTCAGCACTGCAGTCCCAGTGCTATCTACTGCGAAACTCAGCACCGCAGTCCCAGTGCTATCTATTGCGCAAACTCAGCACCGCAGTCACAGTTCTATCTACTGCAAAACTCAGCACCGCAGTCCCAGTGGTATCTACTGCGAAACTCAGCACCGCAGTCCCAGTGGTATCTACTGCGAAACTCAGCACCGCAGTCCCAGTGCTATCTACTGCGCAAACTCAGCACCGCAGTCCCAGTGCTATCTACTGCGCAAACTCAGCACCGCAGTCCCAGTGCTATCTACTGTGCAAACTCAGCACCGCAGTGCCAGTACTATCTATTGCGCAAACTCAGCACCGCAGTAACAGTTCTATCTACTGCGAAACTCAGCACCGCAGTCCCAGTGCTATCTACTGTGCAAACTCAGCACCGCAGTCCCAGTGCCATCTACTGCGCAAACTCAGCACCGCAGTCACAGTTCTATCTACTCAGCACCGGTAGCCTTGTGGATAGCACAATTGCTTCACAGCTCCAGGGTCCCAGGTTCGATTCCGGCTTGGGTCACTGTCTGTGCGGAGTCTGCACATCCTCCCCGTGTGTGCGTGGGTTTCCTCCGGGTGCTCCGGTTTCCTCCCACAGTCCAAAGATGTGCAGGTTAGGTGGATTGGCCATGATAAATTGCCCTTAGTGTTCAAAATTGCCCTTAGTGTTGGGTGGGGTTACTGGGTTATGGGGTTATGGGGATAGGGTGGAGGTGTTGACCTTGGGTATGGTGCTCTTTCCAGGAGCCGGTGCAGACTCGATGGGCCGAATGGCCTCCTTCTGCACTGTAAATTCTATGAAACTATCTATCTACTTCGCAAACTCAGCACTGCAGTCCCAGTGCTATCTACTTCGCAAACTCAGCACCGCAGTCCCAGTGCTATCTTCTGCGAAACTCAGCACCGCAGTGCCAGTGCTATCTACTGCGCAAACTCAGCACCGCAGTCCCAGTGCTATCTACTTCGCAACCTCAGCACCGCAGTCCCTGTGCTATCTACTTCGCAAACTCAGCACCGCAGTCCCAGTGCTATCTTCTGCGAAAGTCAGCACCGCAGTGCCAGTGCTATCTACTGCGCAAACTCAGCACCGCAGTGCCAGTGCTATCCACTGCGCAAACTCAGCACCGCAGTCCCAGTGCTATCTACTGTGCAAACTCAGCACCGCAGTGCCAGTGCTATCCACTGCGCAAACTCAGCACTGCAGTCCCAGTGCTATCTACTGTGCAAACTCAGCACCGCAGTCCCAGTGCTATCCACTGTGCAAACTCAGCACCACAGTCCCAGTGCTATCCACTGCGCAAACTCAGCACCGCAGTCCCAGTGCTATCTACTGCGCAAACTCAGCACCGCAGTCCCAGTGCTATCTACTGTGCCAGCTCAGCACCGCAGTCCCAGTGCTATCTACTGTGCAATTTCAGCACTGCAGTCTCAGTGCTATCTACTGTGCAAACTCAGCACTGCAGTCCCAGTGCTATCTACTGTGCAAACTCAGCACTGCAGTCCCAGTGCTATCTACTGCGCAAACTCAGCACCGCAGTCCCAGTGCTATCCACTGTGCAAGCTCAGCACCGCAGTCCCAGTGCTATCTATTGTGCAAACTCAGCACTGCAGTCCCAGTGCTATCTACTGCGCAAACTCAGCACTGCAGTCCCAGTGCTATCTACTGCGCAAACTCAGCACCGCAGTCCCAGTGCTATCTACTGTGCAAACTCAGCACCGCAGTCCCAGTGGTATCTACTGCGCAAACTCAGCACCGCAGTCACAGTTCTATCTACTGCGAAACTCAGCACCGCAGTCCCAGTGCTATCTGCTGCGAAACTCAGCACCGCAGTCCCAATGCTATCTACTGCGAAACTCAGCACCGCAGTCCCAGTGCTATCTACTGCGAAACCCAGCACCGCAGTCCCAGTACTATCTACTGTGCAAACTCAGCACCGCAGTCACAGTGCTGTCTACTTCGCAAACTCAGCACCGCAGTCCCAGTGCTATCTACTGTGCAAACTCAGCACCGCAGTCACAGTGCTGTCTACTTCGCAAACTCAGCACCGCAGTCCCAGTGCTATCTACTGTGCAAACTCAGCACCGCAGTGCCAGTGCTATCCACTGCGCAAACTCAGCACTGCAGTCCCAGTGCTATCTACTGTGCAAACTCAGCACCGCAGTCCCAGTGCTATCCACTGCGCAAACTCAGCACTGCAGTCCCAGTGCTATCTACTGTGCAAACTCAGCACCGCAGTCCCAGTGCTATCTACTGTGCAACCTCAGCACCGCAGTCCCAGTGCTATCCACTGTGCAAACTCAGCACCGCAGTCCCAGTGCTATCTTCTTCGCAAACTCAGCACCGCAGTCCCAGTGCTATCCACTGCACAAACTCAGCACCGCAGTCCCAGTGCTATCTTCTTCGCAAACTCAACACCGCAGTCCCAGTGCTATCTTCTTCGCAAACTCAGCACCGCAGTCCCAGTGCTATCCACTGCGCAAACTCAGCACTGCAGTCCCAGTGCTATCTACTGCGCAAACTCAGCACCGCAGTCCCAGTGCTATCTACTGTGCAACCTCAGCACCGCAGTCCCAGTGCTATCCACTGTGCAAACTCAGCACCGCAGTCCCAGTGCTATCTACTGTGCAAACTCAGCACTGCAGTCCTAGTGCTATCCACTGTGCAAACTCAGCACTGCAGTCCCAGTGCTATCTTCTTCGCAAACTCAGCACCGCAGTCCCAGTGCTATCTTCTTCGCAAACTCAGCACCGCAGTCCCAGTGCTATCTTCTTCGCAAACTCAGCACCGCAGTCCCAGTGCTATCCACTGTGCAAACTCAGCACTGCAGTCCCAGTGCTATCTTCTTCGCAAACTCAGCACCGCAGTCCCAGTGCTATCTACTGTGCAAACTCAGCACCGCAGTCCCAGTGCTATCCACTGTGCAAACTCAGCACCGCAGTCCCAGTGCTATCTACTGTGCAAATTCAGCACCGCAGTCCCAGTGCTATCTACTGTGCAAACTCAGCACCGCAGTCCCAGTGCTATCTACTTCGCAAACTCAGCACCGCAGTCACAGTGCTATCTTCTTCGCAAACTCAGCACCGCAGTCCCAGTGCTATTCACTGCGCAAACTCAGCACCGCAGTCCCAGTGCTATCCACTGCGCAAACACAGCACCGCAGTCCCAGTGCTATCCACTGCGCAAACTCAGCACCGCAGTCCCAGTGCTATCCACTGCGCAAACTCAGCACCGCAGTCCCAGTGCTATGCACTGTGCAAACTCTGCACCGCAGTCCCAGTGCTATCTACTGCGCAAACTCAGCACCGCAGTCCCAGTGCTATCCACTGCGCAAACTCAGCACCGCAGTCCCAGTGCTATCCACTGCGCAAACTCAGCACCGCAGTCCCAGTGCTATCCACTGCGCAAACTCAGCACCGCAGTCCCAGTGCTATCTACTGCGAAACTCAGCACCGCAGTCCCAGTGCTATCTTCTTCGCAAACTCAGCACCGCAGTCCCAGTGCTATCCACTGTGCAAACTCAGCACCGCAGTCCCAGTGCTATCTACTGTGCAAACTCAGCACCGCAGTCCCAGTGCTATCTACTGCGCAAACTCAGCACCGCAGTCCCAGTGCTATGCACTGTGCAAACTCTGCACCGCAGTCCCAGTGCTATCTACTGCGCAAACTCAGCACCGCAGTCCCAGTGCTATGCACTGTGCAAACTCTGCACCGCAGTCCCAGTGCTGTCTACTTCGTAAACTCAGCACCGCAGTCCCAGTGCTATCTACTGTGCAAACTCAGCACCGCAGTGCCAGTGCTATCCACAGCGCAAACTCAGCACCGCAGTCCCAGTGCTATCCACTGTGCAAGCTCAGCACCGCAGTCCCAGTGCTATCTATTGTGCAAACTCAGCACTGCAGTCCCAGTGCTATCTACTGCGCAAACTCAGCACTGCAGTCCCAGTGCTATCTACTGCGCAAACTCAGCACCGCAGTCCCAGTGCTATCTACTGCGCAAACTCAGCACCGCAGTCCCAGTGGTATCTACTGCGCAAACTCAGCACCGCAGTCACAGTTCTATCTACTGCGAAACTCAGCACCGCAGTCACAGTGCTATCTACTGCGAAACTCAGCACCGCAGTCCCAGTGCTATCTACTGCGAAACTCAGCACCGCAGTCCCAGTGCTATCTACTGCGAAACTCAGCACCGCAGTCCCAGTACTATCTACTGTGCAAACTCAGCACCGCAGTCACAGTGCTGTCTACTTCGCAAACTCAGCACCGCAGTCCCAGTGCTATCTACTGTGCAAACTCAGCACCGCAGTCACAGTGCTGTCTACTTCGCAAACTCAGCACCGCAGTCCCAGTGCTATCTACTGTGCAAACTCAGCACTGCAGTCACAGTGCTGTCTACTTCGCAAACTCAGCACCGCAGTGCCAGTGCTATCCACTGCGCAAACTCAGCACTGCAGTCCCAGTGCTATCTACTGTGCAAACTCAGCACCGCAGTGCCAGTGCTATCCACTGCGCAAACTCAGCACTGCAGTCCCAGTGCTATCTACTGTGCAAACTCAGCACCGCAGTCCCAGTGCTATCCACTGCGCAAACTCAGCACTGCAGTCCCAGTGCTATCTACTGTGCAAACTCAGCACCGCAGTCCCAGTGCTATCTACTGTGCAACCTCAGCACCGCAGTCCCAGTGCTATCCACTGTGCAAACTCAGCACCGCAGTCCCAGTGCTATCTTCTTCGCAAACTCAGCACCGCAGTCCCAGTGCTATCCACTGCGCAAACTCAGCACCGCAGTCCCAGTGCTATCTTCTTCGCAAACTCAACACCGCAGTCCCAGTGCTATCTTCTTCGCAAACTCAGCACTGCAGTCCCAGTGCTATCCACTGCGCAAACTCAGCACCGCAGTCCCAGTGCTGTCTACTGCGCAAACTCAGCACCGCAGTCCCAGTGCTATCTTCTTCGCAAACTCAGCACTGCAGTCCCAGTGCTGTCTACTGCGCAAACTCAGCACTGCAGTCCCAGTGCTATCTACTGTGCAAACTCAGCACCGCAGTCCCAGTGCTATCTACTGTGCAAACTCAGCACTGCAGTCCCAGTGCTATCTTCTTCGCAAACTCAACACCGCAGTCCCAGTGCTATCTTCTTCGCAAACTCAGCACCGCAGTCCCAGTGCTATCCACTGCGCAAACTCAGCACTGCAGTCCCAGTGCTATCTACTGTGCAAACTCAGCACCGCAGTCCCAGTGCTATCTACTGTGCAACCTCAGCACCGCAGTCCCAGTGCTATCCACTGTGCAAACTCAGCACCGCAGTCCCAGTGCTATCTACTGCGCAAACTCAGCACCGCAGTCCCAGTGCTATCTACTGCGCAAACTCAGCACCGCAGTCCCAGTGCGATCTTCTTCGCAAACTCAGCACCGCAGTCCCAGTGCTATCTTCTTCGCAAACTCTGCACCGCAGTCCCAGTGCTATCCACTGTGCAAACTCAGCACCGCAGTCCCAGTGCTATCCACTGTGCAAACTTAGCACCGCAGTCCCAGTGCTATCTACTGCGCAAACTCAGCACCGCAGTCCCAGAGCTATCTACTGCGCAAACTCAGCACCGCAGTCCCAGTGCTATCCACTGTGCAAACTCAGCACCGCAGTCACAGTGCTATCTACTGAGCAAACTCAGCACCGCAGTCACAGTGCTATCTTCTTCGCAAACTCAGCACTGCAGTCCCAGTGCTATCTACTGCGAAACTCAGCACCGCAGTCCCAGTGCTATCTACTGCGAAACTCAGCACCGCAGTCCCAGTGCTATCTACTGTGCAAACTCAGCACCGCAGTCCCAGTGCTATCTACTGTGCAAACTCAGCACTGCAGTCCCAGTGCTATCTACTGTGCAAACTCAGCACCGCAGTCCCAGTGCTATCTACTGCGAAACTCAGCACCGCAGTCCCAGTGCTATCTACTGCGAAACTCAGCACCGCAGTCACAGTGCTATCTACTGCGAAACTCAGCACCGCAGTCCCAGTACTATCTACTGCGCAAACTCAGCGCCGCAGTCCCAGTGCTATCCACTGCGCAAACTCAGCAACGCAGTGCCAGTGCTATCCACTGCGCAAACTCAGCACTGCAGTCCCAGTGCTATCTACTGTGCAAACTCAGCACCGCAGTCCCAGTGCTATCCACTGCGCAAACTCAGCACTGCAGTCCCAGTGCTATCTACTGTGCAAACTCAGCACCGCAGTCCCAGTGCTATCTACTGTGCAACCTCAGCACCGCAGTCCCAGTGCTATCCACTGTGCAAACTCAGCACTGCAGTCCCAGTGCTATCTACTGTGCAAACTCAGCACCGCAGTCCCAGTGCTATCTACTGTGCAACCTCAGCACCGCAGTCCCAGTGCTATCTACTGCGCAAACTCAGCACCGCAGTCCCAGTGCTCTCTTCTTCGCAAACTCAGCACCGCAGTCCCAGTGCTATCCACTGCGCAAACTCAGCACCGCAGTCCCAGTGCTATCTACTGCGCAAACTCAGCACCGCAGTCCCAGTGCTATCCACTGCGCAAACTCAGCACCGCAGTCCCAGTGCTATCCACTGCGCAAACTCAGCACCGCAGTCCCAGTGCTATCCACTGCGCAAACTCAGCACCGCAGTCCCAGTGCTATCTTCTTCGCAAACTCAGCACCGCAGTCCCAGTGCTATCTTCTTCGCAAACTCAGCACTGCAGTCCCAGTGCTATCTTCTTCGCAAACTCAGCACCGCAGTCCCAGTGCTATCCACTGTGCAAACTCAGCACCGCAGCCCCAGTGCTATCTACTGCGCAAACTCAGCACCGCAGTCCCAGTGCTATGCACTGTGCAAACTCTGCACCGCAGTCCCAGTGATATCTACTGCGCAAACTCAGCACCGCAGTCCCAGTGCTATGCACTGTGCAAACTCTGCACCGCAGTCCCAGTGCTGTCTACTTCGCAAACTCAGCACCGCAGTCCCAGTGCTATCTACTGTGCAAACTCAGCACCGCAGTGTAGGTGCTATCCACAGCGCAAACTCAGCAGTGCAGTCCCAGTGCTATCTACTGTGCAAACTCAGCACCGCAGTCCCAGTTGTATCCACTGTGCAAACTCAGCACCGCAGTCCCAGTGCTATCTACTGCGCAAACTCAGCACCGCAGTCCCAGTGCTATCTACTTCGCAAACTCAGCACCGCAGTCCCAGTACTATCTACTGCGCAAACTCAGCGCCGCAGTCCCAGTGCTATCCACTGCGCAAACTCAGCAACGCAGTGCCAGTGCTATCCACTGCGCAAACTCAGCACTGCAGTCACAGTGCTATCTACTGTGCAAACTCAGCACCGCAGTCCCAGTGCTATCCACTGCGCAAACTCAGCACTGCAGTCCCAGTGCTATCTACTGTGCAAACTCAGCACCGCAGTCCCAGTGCTATCTACTGTGCAACCTCAGCACCGCAGTCCCAGTGCTATCCACTGTGCAAACTCAGCACCGCAGTCCCAGTGCTATCTTCTTCGCAAACTCAGCACCGCAGTCCCAGTGCTATCCACTGCGCAAACTCAGCACCGCAGTCCCAGTGCTATCTACTGCGCAAACTCAGCACCGCAGTCCCAGTGCTATCCACTGCGCAAACTCAGCACCGCAGTCCCAGTGCTATCCACTGCGCAAACTCAGCACCGCAGTCCCAGTGCTATCCACTGCGCAAACTCAGCACCGCAGTCCCAGTGCTATCTTCTTCGCAAACTCAGCACCGCAGTCCCAGTGCTATCTTCTTCGCAAACTCAGCACTGCAGTCCCAGTGCTATCTTCTTCGCAAACTCAGCACCGCAGTCCCAGTGCTATCCACTGTGCAAACTCAGCACCGCAGCCCCAGTGCTATCTACTGCGCAAACTCAGCACCGCAGTCCCAGTGCTATGCACTGTGCAAACTCTGCACCGCAGTCCCAGTGCTATCTACTGCGCAAACTCAGCACCGCAGTCCCAGTGCTATGCACTGTGCAAACTCTGCACCGCAGTCCCAGTGCTGTCTACTTCGCAAACTCAGCACCGCAGTCCCAGTGCTATCTACTGTGCAAACTCAGCACCGCAGTGCCAGTGCTATCCACAGCGCAAACTCAGCAGTGCAGTCCCAGTGCTATCTACTGTGCAAACTCAGCACCGCAGTCCCAGTTGTATCCACTGTGCAAACTCAGCACCGCAGTCCCAGTGCTATCTACTGCGCAAACTCAGCACCGCAGTCCCAGTGCTATCTACTTCGCAAACTCAGCACCGCAGTCCCAGTGCTATCCACTGTGCAAACTCAGCACCGCAGTCCCAGTGCTATCCACTGTGCAAACTCAGCACTGCAGTCCCAGTGCTATCTACTGTGCAAACTCTGCACCGCAGTCCCAGTGCTATCCACTGTGCAAACTCAGCACCGCAGTCCCAGTTGTAGAGGGTGCCATCTCCGCTACTCCACTACTGGGCCGATATCTGGGGTTTGAATATCTGTGTGTGTCTCTCTCCAGCTGGCACTGAAACTTCAGAGGCCAGGGGATGTCGCACTGGGACACTTCCACTGAAGAGAGCACTGATTCAAGCCTGCCGTTTATTCCTAACCGACAGCCTGAGACTTATATCACACAGATCTCCAGACCCCTACCAATACCCAGGTGATTCTCTCTCTTGCCGGTGGTACAACACCCACCCGGTTCCTACTCCACTAGAGTAGCTTTCCCAAGAGAGAGAATAGGACACTGCTGTTTATTTCCTAACCAGCAGTCTGTCCTGAGTGAATCGCTCAAGATGACCCTCGATTCTTGAACCCGGAATTAAGGTGAGGAGTATTTTTAACAATGACTTGGTCAGAGATCGCTGGTGAAAGATTGAAGAATTTAAACGACTCCAATTATCATCAAATCAAGGTTTATTGCAAAACCCAGGTCAAAATCATCAACAGAAGAAACACAATAAAATCCTATGCTCTAATACACACTATGTCTATTCAAAAGTAATATAGCGGACACAACGAAAATTCTTATGATTACACAGTTTTTAGCAATATCACAAGGCACAAAAACAAGTTCCCTTCCCCAAAGCCTCAACCACTATTAAAGTCAAGGGAGTTTCGCAAGCTGCTGCGGGATACTTACGGTCACAGGCTGCAGAGGTCAAGTCAGGGGTGCAGAGGTCGAGCCACGAACGAAGAGAGCCCCAATCGAAAACACAGCCCCTTTTATATTGTTATACCTGGCTTTGTTCTGTGATCGGCCAGCCCCTTTTGCATTGAAAAAGGTAAGTTTTAAAGTTCCCGCTGGTCCCGCCCCCTTTGAGCCGGTCAGAGCTGTAGGTTTCCGGGTATTCCTTGCAGGTCCGCTTCTTCCAGCTAGGCAGACCTGCGCGATTTGAATTTGGCGCTGGCTCCGCCCCCTTCTTTCAGTGAGTTTCTGCCGGCAGCTTCTGTCAAGCTTGGAGTACCTCCCCCAGGTCCGCCTCCAACTTGGTTTTTCTGCCGGTAGCTTCTGTCAAGCTTGGAGTACCTCCCCCAGGTCCGCCTCCAACTTGGTTTTTTCAGACCTGCGCGATTTGAATTTGGCGCTGGCTCCGCCCCCCTCCTCCCAGTGAGTTTCTGCCGGTAGCTCCTGTCAAGATTGGAGTACCTCCCCCAGGTCCGCCTCCAACTTGGTTTTTCTCTACCGCTGATTTTCTAGGGGCTTTTCCAGCGCAATATGCTGGACTCAGACAGTCTGATTTCTAGTTTAACGAGGTTAGGCTCTTCTGTGGAGAATTTCAGTGTCTTCCAGCTGCTCCGGAGATGGCTGCTATTCTCACCTCGCTATGTTGATGGGGTGTTAATTGGATTCTGCTCTGGTGGAGGCCAGGTCATTTACATTTGCATGGGGCTATGACCATCCCATTGTCCTGCTTGCATGCAAGCCTCCTGTGTATTCCCGTGCCCCTTTGTCTGTGTTTTGATGTTATCTTGTTGTCTGGCTCCTTCTTCCTTGTAGCTCCTAGGGGGGTGTTTGTAAATATTTATGTGCTTATGTCCCTACTCAGCTCAGCGGACCAAGCCTGCTGGGAAAACTGGTTCTGTTCCCTTGGCTGGAAAGTCAGTTTACAGTCTCTGAGTTTCTCCAAAAGGGCCGAATTGCCCGAAAACCTTACAGATGCCCCTTCGATACGTCCCTACCTGCTTGGACCGTATCGACACAGGTGAAGGGCAATTGTTTGCCTTTGTGTGGACCGTAGGTCCCCCCCTCAGCAACATGCGAAATTACAATTCCCAAGACAGTTCCCTTAATCTAGGTTACCCCTGGTTTCAATGAAAGGGAAAGACAAGACCATATCTAATTTAAACACACAGTAACATATACACATTTCACCGGAACCCCAAACGTAAGGGTCCCTGTACATATATTACAATCAAATAACTGAAACCCGCGCTGCACACAACTATTTACACTACGACTTTTCTTTTGTGGGCTGCACTCAGCGTCTCCCCGAGGACCCGATGAAGGCTCTTCATTTTCCTCAGTTGTCGGTACCTGCAGCTGAGGCAACATAAATATAACACTACGAAAACTTGTAACACTACTAACAAATGTGAGGCTATTCGGATCCAGGCTGGGATCACAATCCATGATCCCATGTTCCACCAGTCCGGGGCTTTGAGATCTGTAATTTCACGATCAATGTTTTGGGTTTTTTGCTCTAAGGAGAAAAAGTGTCTTTGTGAGACTTCCACAGCTTGCAGTAATACCCTTAGGTCTTCCTTAACCGGGGGAATATCGTACCCAAAACGGGCCACATATTCTTGTATGTTAGTAATGTTTTCCCGTACCGAGAGGTGAACTGAGGAGGGTCGTGGAATGGGCAGTATTCGTTGCTGTGCTACCTGGACTTCTGCTTTGGGTTTAAAACAGAAGCTGCTGTGCAGTATCGGACACCACTGCTGTGGCCCATGTTGATACTGCTGGGCTCCAGTGGTGACACAGTATGTCCCACTTCCTATATATGCTACCTGGGGCTGGACATGGCTCGCTGCCATTGCCTCCATGGTGCAGTTAATAGGTTCTGCCCCAACAGTCCTGAACCCGCACTGGGGTCGCGCCTCAGTGCCCATGTGCTGAGGGCACAGGATTACCTGCGCTCCCCGGCTCCGGCAGCCCGAGAGGTCAATGCCTGCCACAGCTCGCTCCCGCACTATGACATACGGCGGGACCTTTCCAAACCGAATGTGTACTCCCCCACGAATGACCCCCACATTCTCCACTCGGTACAGCGGCACCGGTTGTGCTGAATCTCCCAAGATTGGGATTCTCACGATGACCCCCAAGATTGTGTGGTTTGACCTCCCACAATCGACCGGTACCGGGTATGCCTCTGAGGCTGCACGGAGCTGGCAAGGACTCAAAACCCTGTGGAATGGGTGCAGCGCTGCCAAGTGCCTGTTGCTAATCCACGAGGGGACCTGACCCTGTCTCAGGTCCTCCAGATTACTCCTCCCCTCTCCTAGCAACCAGGCACCATACAGCCCACACATTTCATTCTGGGCAGCCTGATCCGATGAATTTCGGTCTTCTTTAATTAGCGCGTTAATGACTTTTGCATGCTCTTCCAATTGCGCGATTATTTCTTTTAGATGTAGGGTCATTGCCACCTCCTCGTGCAAACCCGACCGCACTACTGTGTTCTCATCCTTCAATACCTTTCTCAGCTGGCCTTTTAGCTGATTGATCTGCAAGGCCAGCTCTACAGTATCCATACTGTTGACAATGGATGTCCCCGTATTGAAGGCAGTGAACCCATCATTGACTAGCCCTCTACGTTGTCGACTGGAGTCCCCATTAAATTCCCCTGCCCTATTGTACAAATCTTCCACTTCAACGTCCCCAAAATCCAAATTGTGGAATTTCTGGAACATGTCTTTCAGCAGCGCCTGGTACAATAGTTCAGTCTTGCGAGGGCACCACTCTGGTAACTTCACCTCGGTTAGGTTTAGCACCACCGAGGCAACCGCGTAATGTACCCCCTGGTATAATAGTTTCTTTGTTGGGACGAGCAGCAAACCATTTTCGGGCCCCCGGGTGGTGATTGGACAGTTGTGAGGGTCGATTGGTTGGGCTGTGGGTAGGGGCCTCTTTACCTGAACCAGCAGTTCGGTAGCTCTCACGGTTTCTTCCCCTCCGGGTGTTACACATCCTTTCCCATTATGATCCCAATTTATCCCATGTCCGGTGTCTTGCCACCACCTTACAAAGGTGATTGATGCCCCTTGTGGACATGCCTTGGCCGACCCCCACAAACATAGATACATGCCCTGGTCGGAAGCCCACCACTTATCCCAGCAAACGGTGATCTTGCCCGGTGACCCCGTGATGGTTCGGTAGGTGTTATTGTCCATTCGTTCCCAGTCCGAGGATCGATCCCTCATGTCCGGGCTCAGCTTCCTGAGCCACCACCATCTCCCCACAGGAACGTCCCCTTCACAGGTTAAACACACCCGCCTGCCCTCAGTCACCCTAACCCGGTCAGTCGCCACCTGTATCTCCTCGCAGAGTACCGAGGCCTCTCCATAGGTGAAGCTCTGGTGGCTGGAGTACCTGGTCGAGTTCGACCCCAGCCACCCAGGCCACCTCCCTAGGTGTGAGTAGCGGGCCTGTTCTATGGCCACCTGGTTTCCCTGTCCGGTAGTGACCAGGGGGGCTCTGCCGCCAGAACACCCATAGACAAAGGACTCTTCTGTCTCTCCTCTGCGGAGTTCTCCCGGTCCCACCATCGCCAGGATCAGCAAACTCCACATCGTCGGGTGCCCCATCTGTAAGACAAACAAAACACATCCTTGCCTCCACAGAACTACCTACCTTGAAGTGCATGGGTGCTATCCGGTGGCGGCAGCAGCTCCTGCTTTGAAGTTGCCGCAGCCTGTCTGTGATTCTGTGTTTACAGCCCGGCTCCCCAGGGTCCTAGTGCCTGCCGCTATCCGGCGGCCGCAGCAGCTCCTGCTTTGAAGTTGCCGCAGTCTGTCTGTGATTCTGTGTTTACAGCCCGGCTGCACCAGGGTCCTAGTGCCTGGTGCTTCATCATTTTACCCTTTCCCCACGATCCCAAATACCTCACACACAACTACACACTAATTTAGAACTAGCAGGGGGAAAGGAAAGGGAATATGTTATATAAAACTGTGCCCCGCTAAACTGGGGCAGTCCACCTGTTTGGTCCAACGGCTCGGGCCAGACCGTCCCCTCCCGGGGGTTCGGGCTGCCCCTTGCCTCTCCTTTCCCAACAGGGTTCGGTGATCCCTCATCGCTCCCTTCTACTCGGGCCCCCTTACTGCGGGACCGGGTGACAGGGAGATGGGATGGGGACCATCTTACCGGGGGCTTGGAGACCCGATTGCTCCTTCGTCCCCTGACTGGTTCCCAAACCCACGGTGATACCTCCACTTCCTCCGCCTCCTTGGCCTCTATACTAAGGCAGGCTACCTGACCCACAGGGAAGGGCTTGGGAATCATCACTGTCCCTGGGTTGGGTGCTTGCAGCACTGTCGGTCTCTTTGGGACTGCCCCTTGGGGACAGTACCTTGCCACCGGTTGTGTGGTCGTGGGGTCAGGGACCTCCCCCACCGTCGTCAATTCTGCAGGCGGCTTCTCCACTATCACCCCCAGCCCCCCCCCCAACTTGCTCTTACCGGCCCTGGTGGGGTCGAAAAGTTTGCACTGATTCACGTGGAACCATTTAATCTTCCGGGGGAGCTGTACTGCGTAAACCATGGGGCTGGCCTTGTCCACTATACTGTACGGTCCCGCGTACAGTGGCTCAAAGGCTCCTACCCGTGCGAAATTCCGGACCATTACTTGGTCCCCTATGGCCCATTCCTGGGTAGTGTGGGGCTCGAGTAGCAGCTTGTTCCTCCGGTGCTGGGTCCCCATATTAAACGCTGCCTGCCAGTTAATTTCCTTTAGCTGCTCCATCAGCTTCTTAGCAAACTTGTCTCGATTTACCTCCCTAAGCTGCCCCTCCGTCAGGGAAGGTACCCTGACATGGATCGGGGTTCTCATGACTCTCCCTGTCATGAGCTCGTGCGGGGAGTACCCTGTGCTTCTGGACTGGCTTGCCCGGATCCCCATTAAAACTAAGGGTAAGATTTCTACCCACCGGTTGGGCGAGCTGCCTGTTTCTTTCCTGATCCTTTCCTTTATGGTCCTGTTTAACCTTTCCACAGGACCTGAGGATTGAGGGTTATAAGCCACATGCCATTTTGCCTTAATCCCCAGGACTTTCAGGGTCGCTTGCATCACTTGTCCCGTGAAGTGACTCCCCTGATCTGACTCCACAAACTGTGGGAGTCCCCACCTCGAGAATACCTCCCTGACCAGTATCCTGGCTGTGCCTGCTGCGGTGGCTGTTCGGCAGGGGAAGGCTTCCACCCACTTGGTGAAAATATCCACCAACACCAGACAGTACTTGTAACCCCCCGCCGCTGGGGGAAGGGGTCCAATATAGTCGATCTGTATCGACTGCCAGGGCCCCTCCACCCTGCGGATGTGCCCCAACGAGACCTTTCTCTTCTTGGGATCCGGGTTATTGGTAGCACACACCAGGCAGCTCGCACAAAAATCGCGAGCATCCTCCCGGAGGCTCGGCCACCACCCCACCCTCTCCACCCGTTGCCAGGTGGTCTCAGGGCCGGGATGTCCCGCTCCGGGGCTTTCATGGGCCATTTCGATAAATTCCCTATGATGCTGGGAAGGCACTATCCACTGGTCCCCCCTGAAGAGCATGCCCTCCTTCAGTGTGATGTCCTTTCCCCCATA